>NW_027555847.1:28119076-28149076 GCF_003287225.1 Phascolarctos cinereus
TGTGCTTTAGATCTTTCTGTGAATCCAACCCCTTTCGGTTAATTCTGTCCTGATGGTGAAATGATTCCCACTGTCTTGATCCTTGACTCGATCAAGGCCAACATCCACATGGAAGTCTCTGCCTGCCTCCTGAGTATGATCCACACCTGTGAGCCCAGAGCCTCCCACACCCAACAATTGGTATGAAACAGGGCAGAAGACAAGCAAATACATTTTCTCAGACTTAGAACCAGACTTCAACAACTCTGTGAACTCTATCCTTGCCCCTATTGGTAGTGTGGTAGTAGTTAATCTCGATGGGCTGATTCTCATTCGTTGACCCTGTTCCATCCCTGCCTAGACATCTAGTCAACCAGCAAGCATTTATTAAATGCTTACTATGTGCCAGGCACTGTGCCTCATAAGCACCAAAGATGAAAAGAAGTATAGAGATTATCCCTGGCCTCAGGAAGCTTATATTTTCTAATAGACGATATGACATTTAAATAAGTAGCTAAATAGAAGTTGTAGATGGCAGCTAATCTGCAAGAGTAAAGTTCTAGCCACTGGAAGAGACAGGAAAACCTCCTGCATAAGGTGGAATTTGATCTGAGTCTTGAAGGAAGCCAGGGACACCAAGAAACAACAGTGAGCGAGCAAGGCATTCCAGGGGTGGGGGCCAACCAGGGCAAAGTCAGAGAAATAGGATGCAGAGATCCCTATGTTTGAGGAACTGCACATAGGTGATGGTAGCTGGGTTCTAAACTCCTTGGGGAGTTATATTAATAACCTCCATAGACTTTACTTTTGGCCTTGTGGGATCTTCCAGAGATCTGCTGTTAGCTGTGTTCCAAGGCAGGGCCCTTTTTGTCTAGCTCTATTCCATGACCAGAAAACTAAACCGCTTCCACTTGAATTGTCTTAGGAAGATTCTGAAGATTACTTGATATGATAAGATACCAAACACTGAGTTTCTTTCTCAAGCTGACCTGCCAAGCACTTAAACTCTGCTGCAAAGAGCGCAATTCCAACGTGCAGTATACATAGTTTAAATGCCAAACTCATGCTTACCTAAAAAACTATTTGATGGAGAACTTTCACAAGGCAAGCTCCCCACCCCCACCCCCGAGGTCAGAAGAAGTGATACAAAGACACTCTCAAGGTCTCTGTGAAGAACTTTAGTGTCAGTTGTGAGACATGGGAGATGTCCTGGCACAAAACCATCCAGCATGGTGTGCCCGAATCAAAGAAAGCACTGTACCCCGTGAGCAAAGCAGAATCACAGCAGCACAAAGGAAAGGCAAGCTGTGCAAATCTAGAGACATCTCCATCCCAAATGTTCTAATGGACTACTTGTGTCCAGCCTGTGGTACAGCCTTCCAAACTCATACTGGACTAATCGGCCATAGCCAAGCACACTGTGCCCTGACCCCAATGTCATGATGCCATTGGTCCTCTTCAGAAGCAACACGGAATAACAATTCCATGGCAACCCATTCCCCACTGGGAAAAAAGTATCTATCTCTTACCGTGCCACAGAATCATGGAATTTGAAGATTAGATGGAATTTCAATAACTATTTTCAAGACCAACCAATACCAGAAAGGAATTCCCACTTCAACATAGCTGTCACCTCCTAAGGCAGCCCGCTTCACTTTTGAACAGTTCTCAATGTTGGGAAATCAAATTGGCCTCTGCAACTTCCACCCATTCACCCTCCTGCCTTCTGAGTCCAAACCAAACAAATCTAATCTCTCCTTCACATGACAGCCCTTCATTTCCTTGAAGATAGCTTTCATGGGCCTCCTGTGTCTTCTTTTTCCCAGGTTAAATTTGTTGTTTCTTCAACTTAGCCTCACATGACATGGACTCAAGGCCCTTCAGTATCCTGGCTGCCTCCCTCTGGACACTCTCCAGTTTATCAGTTTTCAACGGTGGTGCCCTGAGACATACACAATGATCTAGATGTTGTCTGACTAGGGCAGAGTACGGAGGGACTATGACCTCCTTATTCCTGAAAGCCCCATCTCACTTAATGCAGTCTAAGATTTCATTAACTTTTTTGATTGCTTCCATCACACTGCTGATTCATAATAATCCTACAGTTTTATTAGGGAAAACATTATGCCTGTTCCTCAGTGCAGTCCTCTAGCAGAGGATTATGATATTTAAGCATCAGAGGGTAACATAATGTTATAGCAGGTACAGAAAAAGCTCTGGACCTGAAGTTAGGAAACCTGGCTTCAAATCCCAGCTCTAATACCTATTCGTTTTATGATCTTGGGAAAATCACCTAACTTCTGTGAATCTCAGTTTGATCTTTGGTAAAAAATAAAATAGAAAAAATTTAAGTGTTCTTAATATTTGTGCTACCTACCTCCTAGTTGATATTAAGAAATTGTCTTATAAGCCTCAAAGCAAGTTTTCAATCAGATAAGGCATATTTTCTACTCCCTAAGAGTATCTGCATTTTCTGTGGCATACTCCCTAGAACAAAAGTTACCAGACTGGTAGGCCAGGAGAATACTGGCTTCTAACCTCATCACATGACTGAACCTTCTCTCCAAATAAACCAATAATCTTCTCACTGCCAAACCTGATCATCTGTTTTCTTTTCTAATGGTTCTTGACCTATCTTCTGTATTTGACATCATTAACCTCTCCTCCTAGACACTCTCTCCTCTCTACAATTTCATGGATAGGCACTACCCTCTCCCAGTTTGCTTCCTAATTCTTAGTTATTTTTGCTAGTTTATCAACTACATGATTCCCCCTAACTGTGCATGTTCCGCATGATTCTGTCCTGCTCCCTCTCCCCTTTCCTTCTTTATTCTTCACAACCTCATCAACTCCCACAGGTTCGATTATTGTCTCTATATAGATGACTCCTAGATCTATAGATCTAGCCCCAGAATTTCCCAAGCTTCAATCTTGCATCACCAGTTGCCTATGGGACATTTCAAACTGGATGTCCTCAAGACATCTCAGACTCAATACATCAAGCAGAATTCATTAACTTTACCAAAATACTCATTCCTCCTTGAGTCTCCCAGGCTCATAATACTTGCATCATCCTCAGCTTTTCACTCTCTTTTATCTCATGTATCTAATCAGCTGCCAAATCTTTCTGTTTCTACCTCCGCAACACCTCTTCTCTGTTCTCACATAGCTATCACCTTAGAGCAGATCCTCATCACCTCTCATCTAGATTATCCCAATGGACTTCTAATTAGTCTCTCCACTAAAGTTTCTCACCACTTCAGCCTATCAGTAATGATGTCAAAGCAATTTTCCTTAGGTGCATATCTGACCATACCATTCCTCCACTCAACCAAGTCCAGTGGTTCCCTATTGCCTCTAGGATCAAACCATTGTCAATCGTTTAGCATTGAAAACTCCTTTTGACTTTGCACCAACCCAACTTTCCAACCTCACAGCAATATTTCAACAGATAGTAATTGATTAATTGGTAACAGATTTCAGCTAAGTACTTGAGAGTCTTTCCTGTTTTCCTTGTGATGACAATAGTTTGATGCATTTGGACCTAGTTGGACAAGTAGACCTAAAAGATACCTATGAATGTTCCCGTGTCGATTTAGAGTGAGATTTCTAAAGGCATGCTCCAAGGAATCTGCACCAGACACAGCGGTGCTGAAGCGTTTGTGAACAAAGGCATAACTGGCATGTTTGTCTAATTATAGATGACCCAAAGCCTTGAGTAATTGTTAACATATTAGATGACAAAGTCGAAGTCCAAAAAAATCTTGGCAGGCTATAAAGATGGGCCAACTCAAAAAAAGCTGAAACTTACTAGGGATAAATATGAAGTCCTACATGCAGTCAAAGAATCGATGGAGACAGCATAGCTAGGTAACATTACCTATGACAAGCATTTGGGGTTTTACCAGATCATAAACAACATATGAGTGAGTCAACAGTGTAACACGGCATCCCCAAAAGCTAATAATGCTTCTGTTATTGTTGAGTTGTTCAGTCACATCTGACCCTTCATGACCACACCAACCATAGCATGTCAAGCCCTCCTGTCCTCTACTATCTCCTGAAGTCTGTCCAATTTCATGTTCATTGCTTCCATGACATTATATTTCCACCTCATCAACTGCCATCCCCTTCTCCTTTTGTCTTCAATCTTTCCTTACATAAAGATCTTTTCCAGTGAGTCCCATCTTCTCATTATGTGGCCAAAATATTCATCTTCAGTCCTTCCAGTGAATAATCTGAACAAATTCTTTATGTTTAAATTTGATCTCCTTGCTTTCTAAGGGACTCTCAAAAGTCTTCTCCAGCACCATAATTTGAAAGTATCAATTCCGCAGCACTCAGCTTTCCTTATAGTCCAACTCTCACAGTCATACATTGCTACTGAAAAAATCATAGCTTTAACTATATGGACCTTTGTCTAAGTTTAGAGAGGCATAATGTCCAGGAAAAATGACTATGGTCTGCTCTAATCAGGCCCTATCCCAGGTGCTATGTCCATAGAGGTTGTCGTGTTTGTCCTTCCTTCTCAAAGAGGACCATGACATAAGAGAATGGATGATATGACTTGCAACTTACTTTGATTTGAGTGAGGGAGGGCTGTGCAAGGTCACTAGACTCACTTTCTCCTCCAGAGCCATCTGGGTCCAGTGGCGAGAGGTAGATCAGAATGACTGGAGATGGCCCTGCATGTCCATACGTAGAAAATCTGGGAAAGCTTCCTAAGGAAGGCATAAAGTAGATAGAAAAGACTATATGATAATCATGTGAAGGAACTGGGCATGCTAATCCTGAAGAAGGCTCAGGGCAATGTGATAGCTGCCTTCTAGTATTTAAAGGACTGTCATGAGGAAAAGTGATTAGATTTGTCTTCCAGAGAGCAAAGCTAGGAGCACTAGATAGAAACAGCAGAGGCTAATTTAGGCTCAATAGAAATTAACCCACTTAGCTTTAGAACTTCTACCCTGGGTCTTATTGGATCTGTAAGGTCCTTAAAAACTTAATAACTTAACACTGCATTAATAGTTTCAGGATACCCTGTGCTTTAGAGGCAACTAGGTGGTACATTGGATAGAGTGTTGGGCTTGGAGTCAAGAAGACCCAAATTCAGATGCTTATTAACTGTGTAACACTGAGCAAGTCACTTAACATCTCTCAGCCTCAGTTTCCTCAACTATAAAATGAAGGGGTTGAACTCAGTGGCCTAAATTCCCTTCCAGCTATAAATCTATGGCCTTGACCACTTTTCACACGCCATCCATCTGGGTGAGCTTGTTGTCTACCTTGCCACTCTGTCAGGCTCCACTTTCCACCTCTTGCTTTGAGCATGTTAATCAAATCAATGCTACTATCACTTCTGGAAAGGGCATGTCAACAGATTGTCCTATTGACTCCTATGTCCTACCATTCCTATGACTCCTCAGGCTACAACTGTCTCCCTGGCTTCTACTCCCCCATATATGGTTGTCTCTCCCTATAGGAATGTAAGTTCCTTGAGGTCAGAGACTATCCCACTTTTGTATTTATAATCCCAGCACTTAATGCATGCCCAGCACACAGAACTTAATACATGCTTTTCCATTCATTTTTCATTCCTCACATTATTCGCTATCCAAAAGTAAGATGAAGGAAGTAGGAGACCATCCTCTCATTAAAGATCTTCAAGTAGAAACTGACTGACCACTTTAGGGGGATGTTATGACATTCCTCATTCAGAGGATCTTTGCTTAGATATGGGATCAAGGTATGCCAGCTTGTGCTTAGCTAGTCTATTGTTAAATTTTCAGTGCTAGCATTTATGCCTAGAAAATTGATAAATGCTACAAATCAGGACCTGATGCACTGTTCTATTGACTTCTAGACTTGGGAGAGCATTAATAATGCAGAATAAACTTAAGAGTGGGTCAGGGAGTAGGTTTTTATTGTTGTTGTTGTTTCCAAAAGCCAGTTGTTAAATATTTACCAGCACACAGCTGTATGGGATATGCTGACCCTAGGATAACCCTAGGATTGAATGTATCACATCAATAGTTACACAAATAATTTTGTTCTTATGGCCCCAACGCCTAGAGGAATGCCCATCACATGGTAGGTGCTTAACAAATGCGTGTTGACTGGTTAATTTATTAAAAGCCCAATCGAAAGGAGAAGAGAATGTGTGATGCTGTAAGACTCACTTGAGAACATGGAGTCAGTGATTTTGACTTTGGATTTCACTCTCTGGTTGTGAATTTTATTTAATTAGGGCATCCAGGAAACAGGAAACACATACATGTACAAAATAGGTCCCCCTGGTTCATTTTCTCCTGATGTACATTCAATACCACTTAGGCAGTACATCTTAGCCTTAGGACAGGTAGCAATTTCAAGATTACATAACCAGAATGCATCTTGTCTCATTTACATTGATTTATTTGTATAATCAGTTCACTTCAGGGCTGGACTATTGTTTCTCCATGAAGCTAGTTGTTGGGGTGGGTTTTTTTGACCGCTTGCCCAGTCACACCTCCTTAGCAGGAACAGTAATTGTCAATCCAACAAGCAAATATTGTGCGAGGAAGGAAGTTCAACAATGGTTAATGATAGGCTGAAACCAAAATAGAAAGGTATACGCACTTCTTAATGCTTGTGAAAATTATTGACAGAGATACTAACAAATATATTTTGTCTTTATCTTGAGCTGAATTGCCCTTGCTGGGTGATGTCTCCATATTCAATTTAATTATATTCAACAAAGTGACCCTGTGAAATAGACATAGAAGCTCTTCACATCACCATTTTACAGATAAGAAACTGGAACAGAGAGCATGGTAATGAATACATCGTCATAACTAGGAATTTCGCCTCCAGGGCAAGGTACAAGAGGGACACCTTTAATTGAGGGGAAGGAGAAGGAGAAGAGAACCAGGTCACTGCTCCTTGTGGGTAGTCTAAGTCAGTATAAGGTCACTGATGAGAAAGTTGCTGAGGAGAAAAAAGGGCAGGGCAAGGGAAGAGCATCCCCACAACAGCACCATCTAAGTAGTTTCTTATTTTAAATACCATCACTAACTAGGTGCTAAGTTTTATTGTTTTCAAGCTGAAAATGCTGTTTACCCTCAGAATGTGACATCCTGGGGCATAGCCCCAGTCACTCCACCCTAACTCCAAATCTGTTTTTACCTAAGGTTATATATACACCCACTTAACAACAGAAGTAGGACTAGGACTCAAGTGGGCTAATGCTCAATCCTGTGCCCTAAAACTCGCTACACTTTCACTCCTTCGCTAGTAGATTTTTTTTAAGTTAGGATATGTACAACTCACCCGTCAGCCATTACTACCGTACCAAAAGGAATAGTGATGACAACAACAAGAACAATAGCTAACGTTTCTATAGATCGCAAGCTCCCTGAGGGCAGGGACCGTCTCTTGCATCTTTTTGTATCCCCTGTGCTTGGTACAGTGCCTGGCACATGTGTTGTTGTTTTTCATTGTTGTTGAATTGTTTCAGTTGTGTCGGACTCTTTGTGAGCCCATATGGGTTTTTGTTTTGTTTTGTCTTTTGGCAAAGATACTGGAGTGGTTTGCATTTCCTTCTTCAGCTCATTCTACAGATGAGAAAACTGAGGCAAACAGGGCTAAGTGACTTACCCAGGGTCACCCAGCTAAAAGTGTCTGAGGCTAGATTTGAACTCAGGAAGATGAGTCTTCTTAAATCCAGGCCAGACACTCTATCCACTCTGCCACCTTGAATTGAATATAGCACTTAACGATGTGCCAGACACTGTGTTAAGTGCTTCACAAGTGTTATCTCATTTTATCCTCACAACAATCTGGGAGGTACTTGTTGGTAGGTAGATTATAAAAGGAGGAGAAAGCAAGCCAGGATAATGACAGGTGGTGCTTACATACCCTACAACCATTTGACCTAATATGATATGTCATTAACCAGTACAGTTTAGGGGTCAAACCAGTGTCTGTCTGTCTGTAAAAATAAAATCAACTACAGATGGACATGCACTTATACAATAAGCTACTTGGGTTGCTTTAACACAGAAAGGTAAGATGGGTAAGAGAAAAGCATGTCAACAATCACTTAACCTGTAAAGAATTGTCCTAGGTGCTGGAAATATAAAAGCAATAACAAAATATACCCATGCTCTTAAGAACTTTACATTCTATTAGGGGCAAGTATGTATATAGATAAGTAAATACAAAATATAAATATAGTGATGTTGGGGGAGGAGGAAGAACTAACAAGTTAGGGGGTGAGGAAAGGCTTCATGTAGAAGATGGCATTCCCTCTGAGATTTGAAGTGACCTTAATGTTCTTGGAAGTAGAGGTGAGAAGGTACATTCCCTCTGGGGGACAGGCAGCACAAAAGCCCAGAGATGGGAGATAGAGTAAGATGTGCAGGGAATGGAAAATGGTCCTGTTGAGCTGGAATGTGGAATGGGGAAAGCTGACATGTGCAATGAGCCTGAGAAGAGAGAATGGAGGACTATTGCAAAGGACTTTAAATGCCAAAAAGCAAGAGTTCCTTGGACATTAATCATAGAGCATGAACTAAAGAAACCTTCACATATTTAAGCCCTAAATGATGAACTAACTGAGATTTCCCAGAAAAGGGGAAGTGGAAGTTTATTCTTTTTTTGAAAATAATTTTTCAGTACTTTGTATGTGGTTTTTAAAAATGATACGAAAGAATTCATAAGAGGGTATGTTGTTTTAGATAAGTAGAATGTCATCGTTTCAATAAAGAGCCTAAGCCTTGATCAAGAAACTCATTTTTTTTTTATTTAAAACAACAAAAATCCAACTGATGCAGCGATGAGTCATAGCTTTTTGGTATGCACACCCTATACATCACTACATCCTCACAATGCCCTCTCAAAAAATTTTAATTGGGAAATTCAATCAATCAGCTCTCTCGATAGCACCAAACCACCAGCTTAACTGGTTATTTTCATTGATGTGATTAGCTAAGAATAACCCTCAAAGACTCAAATGGAGTAGGGAAGTAGATATTCCTTCTAACAATACAGATCCCAACCTGTTCATACTTGCCCATCCTAGCTCCTGGTTCTCCTGTATGCACACCACAAAGAGTCCATTCAACATGCTGGTGGCCTTCTACACACTTTCCCCTGCATACCAATGGAGGATAAGCACTTTTCATCAGTTACTCCAGCCCCCACCATCCCAACGGGACCAGCCCATCTCCTTGTTCAATCATACATTCCTTTGACCACATCTTTGTCCTCAAATAACCTAATATTTGTAAAGTGCTTTGCAAAACTTAAAGTGTTACATAAATGCTAGTTATTATTATTAATTATGATGATGATTATGAGGTATATGTTTCTACTCATACTCATCATGAGACTCTCAATTACCCTCCAAGTGATATTCATTTTCAGTTCCCCAGAGACTATTGTTTATCTCAACTAGCAACCATATAATCAATGGTAATACTATCAATAATTGATATTGATCTATCAATATCAATAGTTGAAATTTACCTAGCATGTTGAAGTTTGTGAAGTATTTTCTAAGATACTATCCCATTGGAGCCTCCTAATTTATCAGCCAAATGATGTTCTCTCAGTCCTTATCATACTCGACCTATGTGCTGCATTTGACACTATTGATTAACCTCTCTTGAACACTCTTTCTTCTCTAGATGTTCAGCACTACTCTCTCATGCTTCAACTCCTTACCTAGGGGGTACAGTGGATAGAGTATTAGGTCTGGAGTCAGGAAGGCTTAAGTTCAAATATGGCTTCAAACACTTACCAGTTATGTGACCCTGGGCAAGTCATAACCGCTGTCTGCCTCAGTTTCCTCAACTGTAAAATGAGGATAATAATAGCACCTACCTCCCAGGGTCTTAGGAGGATCACATGAGGTAATTTTTGTAAAAAAACTTAGCATAGTGTCTGGCATAAGTAGGTATTTAATAAATGTTTGTTTCATCTACTCCTTCCTTCTTATCTCTCTGACCATTCTTTGTCAATCTCCTTTGCTGGGTCATGATCCACATCATGCCACCTAACTGTGGATATTCCGCAAAGTTCTATTTTGGGCCCTTTTGCCTTCTCCTTCCCTAATTTCTTTTTGTAACCTCATCAGCTTGCATGAGTTCAATTATCTTCTCTATGACAGTTCTATGTAACCAACCCTAGTCTGTTCCACAAGCTTCAGTCCTGGATCATCAGTTACCTATTACAAATGGAGTTTTACGCAGAGGAAGAGAAAAAGGGAGATGGATTCTCCAATATAGACTTGACAAATCTCAGTCACTTCTGAATCCTTCAATCATAGGTCAACAAAGTCCAACTTGATTGGGGTTGACAGAATTCCTTTAGGGTTAGGGCCTGCACTCATGAACGCTCATCAGTAGCTCAAGCTCTTTCTTTCATCATGTTTCTTCTCTTTCACTGGGTCGAAAGGGTAAACAAATCAATCTACCTCAGCCATCATCCACTCTCCAGTTCTGACATTGAGCAAAAAAAAAAAAACATTAAAAATGAAACATGCCAAAGAGTCCCAACCCATGGAATGGGAAATTATGCCATAGACTCCAGGTAGAGCTATGCTTAGAGATGATTTGAGTAGTGATTCATTCGAAAGAATCAAGCCTATGTGCAGAAACACCTGAAAACAGCAAACAGAGAGTTTTTTTCACTTTTATACTGATAAGTCAGGGTGTCTCTGTGGGATACAGCCCTGATAAGTCCTCTTTAGCCCTAAGGCTCTGATGTCAATTACTACCCAGACTCAAAGTGGACCCCCAGGTTGTTCCTGACCCACATGTGAATTGGTATATTCAAGTATAATTTGGTAGGCTATTAAAATGCTCTGTGACATCCAAAGAGCTTGGACATTATAATACACAGCAGAGGGTAGTGGAGGGAAAGAGTGGGGTTAATTACAAAGACTTATAGTTTTAAGTAAATATACACCTGAGCTATGTACTTACTTCCCACTGATGTGCAGCTTTACAAAAGATCACAAATGGATGGACGACAGGGTTCGAATTAATCATAACAGGATCTCCAACTAGAGAGTCATGATAAGAAACAGCTGCAGTGACTGTGGTAACCAGTGTGCTCTCTGATGCATTTTCCAGAAGAGGCTTGGCCCTCTCTGCAGTTAAATTCAAAAAGGCTAGACGTCCTAAGAAAAAGCACAAATGTGTTTTTTTAATTTCCCTTTCTATGAGGTCCATGTTCCAATTGAAATAATATTTTAAATCAAAAATACAACAAAATACAAACAAATATAAATACAAAAAAAAATATGACAAACAAATACAAAAAAATCTCTCTAGATATAAAGTTAAGTTGGTCATATTTCCCCATTCCCAAACCTAACCCAGACTGTACCATGGAGGACAGAGCTCATACTGGAGCTTTTCCACCATTCTCTCCCTGAATTCTGTAGTCTATTCCATTCTAATTCTACAGCCCTTCTAGCTCTCCCCACCAGAAATGAGCCAGACATGGACATTCACACTCTTTTGATGGACAAGAAGTCTGCTATCATTCACCCCAGTAACATGGTAGCATTGGGCTTGATAATCTGCTTTGTCACTATATCCTCCAGATCCCCAGGTTTTCCATCTTCCCTGGCCACTATGTTCTCCCAACCACTGGGTCTTTCCATTTACTATGCAACTGGACCCTTTTATATATGTTGTCTCCCCAAATCATATTATGAGTTCCTTGAGAGCAGGCACCATCTTGCTTTTCTATTTGCAATCTCAACACTTAGTGTTGTACTTGTTACATAAAGGGTAAGGATTCAAAAAGATCTTAGCAGATCAAGCAAGCCAACATGTGGCCTGGGAGTGATGACTTGCCTTGGTTCTCTGTCCTGAGATTTGTTCGTGTTAGGTGACACACAGTCAGAATCAGGGTGTTGTATCTCGGAGGAGCTGACATGTCTCTTTTCTACCACAATTGACTCAAGCCCCCATTCTGGGTTTGTTCCCTATACTGTTAGTCACCAGTTCTCATTTAACCACTTAATATCCATTAACTTTTTAAAAAGGATATTGACTTCTTTTTTCACATTTATTTAATTTTAAATTTATGGAATAAAATAAGCATTTCCATAATATCGTATAATAAAAAAAGAGATGATTGCACATGAAACTATAAAACTCTTATACACAACTTGCTATTCCTTTTAAATATATAATAAAGTTATCATGTAAATTTATTTTTTTCTTTTTTCCCTCCCTCTCCCCTACCATTAGACACACACATACACATACATATATATATACATATATGTGTATGCATGTATGTATACACACATATCCATACACACACATATATGTAAAATTATTCTATACATACTTCTATTTACGAGTTCTTTCTTTGGATGCAGATAGCATCTTTCTTCATATGTCCTTTATAGTTAATTCAGATATTTATAATAGCCAAAATGACCTACTCAAAGTCATCCTTAATACAATATTGTTGTTATCACATATGATATTCTCTTAGTTCTGCTCATTAGCAAGAACTTAACATCTCTGAGACTATTTCATACGTGCCTCAGTTGCTGGGGAGGGTGGGCTCGGACCTAACCCAGTTTCTACCTACCATTGGCCTCACCAAGGTCTCATCCAAAGGTAGCACCTTTGCCAAATGAATCCTCCTCTTAGCTCTCACTGGGCTGGATCCTGAAGGCTGTTCTTCGTTCCTTGGAGCATCAAAGCTGGGCTGATTGCTAAACCCAACATAAACTCAACCCTCAGCCTCCAAGACCAGGAGTTGCTTACTCTCATGACCTTTCAAAACTCACAAGGTCATCACCTCCAGATTAATCTCACCTAAAATAATAGAATAAATGCCAATGCAGAGAACCAAAGTCTGTAGGCCACATGTTGTCTTCATTGGGACCCAAGCTTCTCCTCCTACAACATTTTCTATCAACAAAGACTATCAGGCAAGGAGAATTAAGCCACAGAAGAGTCTACCCAAGAGAAAGACGTTGAGTCTAGTCTTTTGAAAGCCTCTTAGTTCCGCCTCCATAACTATAGCCAATCACAACATTCCCATTCCACTTGCGGTTATTTTCTTGATCCATGAACACTTGATTCGTATCTCTCCATGCTCCAAAGTCTCTCCAGGGCATTTCTATTACACATCAGGACTCTCCTGGAAATAGGTCCCCCAGCTCTACCACCTAGGAAATTATATCAGTTTGTGCATGCTCATAGAGACTGGCCTCATTGGCCAATCCCCCATTATGCATGTAAACATAGACCTGCAGTTCTGGGCCATGTGTTCCATAACAGTAGCTCATGTTTACAGAATACCTTACAGTTTACAAAGCACTTTCCTCATCATAGCCCTGTGGAGTACCTAAAAGTATCATCTCTGTTCCATAGATTAAAAAAGCCTGAGCTCCCTTCCAGCTCTAAAATTCTGTGACAGCTCTAGCTACAAAGTAGAATGGGATGACTTGAGAAGTAATGAAATCCCTCTCCTGGAGATATTGAAGCAGAGACTGCATGACTGCCTGTTGGCAATAGCAGAGTATGGGATGGAATAGATGGCCTTAGAGGTCTCTCCAAGCCTGAAATGCTGTGATTCTGTGAAACATCAAAATCCTTTCAGATACCTCTGTCCTACAAGTTTTTTCATCTGCAAAAGGAGGATATTATAATAGACTCTAATGTGCCTTCCAGCTCTGGATCTATGATCCTACCCTCACTCTTTATTTTTCTTTGGAAGGTTCCATGGTTTCAACCATGTCAAAGATATGCTTGCCACCATAAAGGAAAGGTAAAACCTAAATATACATGCCACAAAGCGAGGAAAAGCAAGAAGTGGGGAGAGAAGGAGGAAGAGAGCAATAAAGAAAGAGAAACAGAGAGAAGAAGAGAGAAACAAAGAAAGAGAAAGAAAATGTGGACCAACTGAGCAGTATGTGTGACTTTAGTCTCTGACTATGTCTAACTTTAAATATTGAATAATTTCCTGATCCTGCAGAGTTAGATGTAGGTGGTACAAAACAATGTCATTTGGGGAGCTATTATTCGTTCCCATTTCATGCATCATATCTAATAATATCTATAGTGAATTGATTGAAAAAATAGTCCTACATTTCCTATAAGAATAGGTTACAGCTTTTCATTAAACTGAAGTCCATCCAATAATCCAATCTGCTTGTGTTTTAAATATGGCAATCAGCACTAGGTGAGGTCAGCCAAAGATGATCTACCTAACCAACCAGTCAACAAACATGTATTAAGCACCTACAAAGTGTCAGACACTGTGCTAGTCACTAGGAATGGAAAGACAAAAATGAAACATTCCTTGCTCTCAAGGAGCTTGCATTCTACTGGGGAAAACAACATGTATACATGTAAGAAAATACAAAATTTATACTGGTCAATCAACAAGCATTATTAAGCCCCTACTGTATGTCAGACACTGTACTAGATATTAGAGAAACAAAAACAAAAATGAAATAGTCTCTACCCTCAATAAGCTTACATTCTATCACAGGAGATAGTATGGACATTTGTATGGGATACAAAATAAGTACCGAGTAATTGAGGAGAAGGCACTAGCAAGGCACTAGAACAATCAGGAAATGGGTAAAGGTTCCAGAATCCTGGAAAGAAAGTCATAGATGTTCAGGGCCTCCTTGATGTTGAGAAATGGAAAGTGAACTGAATTTGGAGTCAGAGGACCTGGGTTCAAATCCACTCACTGCTTGTATGACCAAGGGCAAGTCAGAGAACCACCATGGATCTCAGCCTCTTCATCTGTAAAATGAGGATGTTGGATTTTATTAGATGACCTATGGTTTCCATTCTAGTTCTAAATCTATGATCCTAGTCACCAGCAGACTGAGATAGAACCTTGATTTAGTCAATGGAAAGTGCTTTGATTCCTTGCCCTGCTCCCTGACCCACACCAAACATATGCCAACCTCAGCCTCACCTCGGCCACCACCACTCAAGCGCACATTAAAGAAAGAATCCTTTGTTGACTGCCGAGTGAAAACACATCATCAATGGTAAACATTCTCCTGTTACCTTCAACACAAAACAGGATTATATCTGTGATTCCAAGAAAACACAGATACCATTACAATCTTCTCACTTTTCTTAGTAGGAGGAGCAAACGCTGAGTTAGAGTTCTGACATCTGATGTTTAAGTAGCCTTTAGGATTCTTGAAGTTCCTTACTCAGAGTCTCATTCGAGCCAAACAACAACTGTGTGTGAAATAGGCACTAAGTATTATGATCCCCATTTCACTGGTGAAGAAACTGATGGTCAGAGGGAGCTCCATTTTTGCCCATGGCAACACAATTTATATCAGAGGTAGGATCTGAACCCATCTCTTCCTGTCTCAAAGTCCACGCATGTCTCTGTCCACTACACCAAAATGCTATGTGAGAAGGGGGCAGCTAGGTGGCACAGTAGATAGAGCACTGGCCCTGGAGTCAGGAGGACCTGAGTTCAAATCTGGCCTCAGACACTTGACACTTACTAGCTGTGTGACCCTGGGGAAGTCATTTAACCCCATTGCCTAGCAAAAAAATAAATAAATAAGCAAAAATGCTGTGTGAATTATACCTTTATATACTTGCTCTCATTATTAATTACAGGCATAATCTTCATTGATGCTCCAGAAAAAACACAGTATGATAGATAGAGAGTTGGCCCTGAAACCAGGGAGAATTCTGGGCTCATAACTTTCCCAGAAACAGGTTCTCCAGCTCTTCCACTGAGGAAATTGCATAAGCAGTGCATATTCTGTGCATTCTCATAGAGGCTGGCTTCATTGGCCAATGCCCCAATATACATACAAACACAGACCTGTGGTTCTGAGCTGGTTGGTCTCTCCTTAGACAGCTAGATAGTTCTCCCCTCTCAAGGGTTCAGCATATTAATGCCAAATGTAGTGCAGGCACCAGATTGGCTTTAATGCAGCTGCAGCCCAGAACTCCAGTTCTCAAGCAATCCACTAACCTCATCCTCCTGAGAAATAGAGACTACAGGTAAACACCACCATGCCCAGCATTTTTATTCCTCTTCAACCAACAGCCAGTTCTTAGGGAGGCAATGCCATATGTTGGAAAGAGCCCTGGTTTGGGAGTCAAGAGACCTGAGGTAGAGTCCTAGGTCTGACACTGAGTAATTCTGTGACCTCAGGCAAGTCCCTCTTCTCTATAACCTTCACATTCATTATCTTTTTTGATACATACGAAACTGAGCAGTGTAAATGATACTCTATTTTAATGCTGACTTCTCCCTCTCTTCACTAATTCAGTAGGTAATTTATCATCATTCTATAAGACTAATAATAACATAATAGCCATATCTGTAAGATGAGCTGGAGAAGGACATGGCAAACCTCTTCAGTGTCTTTGCCAAGAAAACCCCAAATGGGGTCATGGAGAGTCAAACATGACTGAAAATGACTGAACACAACAACAAAGTAATTACTAATATTTTTATAGATATTTAAGGTTTTTAAAGCACTTTACATATATTATCTCACTTTACCTATACCCAGGAAAAAAATAAAGCCGATTGGTATGAAGGAATAGAGATATTGAAAAAAGAAGGGAGAGAGACAAAGAGGCAGAGGGAGGGAGGGAGGAAGAGAATTTATTAAGCCCTTACTTCATGCTCATAGCAGTGTTAATCACTGAGGATAGAAATGCAAGTAAGACAGCCTCTACCTTCAAGAAGTTCACCATTCCAGTGAGGGGAAGACAGCTTATAAAAGGATGCTGGGAAGGGAGGCAAAATGGTACAGAAATGGACAGAAAGTGGTGTGGAGGCCTGACCCTAGGCAAGATAAGGTGAAAGCCCACTCTCAGAACCTAGAATACCAGGGTCAGAGCCCAAGGTTGAAGTTGGGGGTAGATGGGTGATGATGACCAGAGTGGAAGCAACATGGTGCAGAGATGGTTACTCTATCTAATTCAATTCAAAAAGCATGTATTAAACACCTACTACACATAAGGCATTGTTTTAAGTACTAGGGATACAAAAACAAAATAAAGAGTAATTCCTTCCCCCTCCCAAGGAGCTCACATTCTACTTGAGGAAACAAATATTTATAATCACTTTTTGAACTATACCCATTTGCAAACAAGTGTCAATTATAAATGAGTCTTATCAGGGACAGCCAGTTGGAGCAGTGGATAGAGCACCAGCCTTGGATTCAGGAGGACCTGAGTTCAAATCCGCCCTCAGACACATAACACTTACTAGCTGTGTGACCCTGGGCAAGTCACTTAACCCCATTGCCTAGCCAAAAAAAAAAAAATTAAATTAAAAAAAGAGTCATATATTCATCAAAAAAAATCCAATAGGAACTACTTAAAATACTTTGTAATTCAATGTAATATAACCCTGCTTGGTCACAACCAGCCCCATATGTTTTAGAACTGGAACTCCTGGGAAGTTATGGAAGGCTTCTGGGATTGTTTTCCAGAGATTTTTGGGAGAAATAACTCCCCTCCCCCTCAAAAAAAAAAAGGATGTCAAATCAAGAGTTGGAGAGTTCAGAGTTTGTCTTCCATCTTGGTGCTGTATAGATTTCCCCATGTTGAGTATGTATCTTGGTCTATGGATTTGCGTTCAATTCAGAGAAGTCTACAGGGTACCAATATAGAGGAGAAACTCTGAACTCTTCCTGTCTTCTCTTTTTCCAGTGTTTTTCTCCCAGAAGTCTCCACAAATCAGTCTCAGAAGTCTTCAGTCAGCCCTTCTCAGGAATCCCTGGTCCAAGATATTCATAGCTGGAAGATTCTGAGGGCAGTGTCACCATCTGAACGTTGGTTTATGTGCTTGAAAGCAATACAACTTGACTTCTGTGGGACTGTTTCCTTACCTGTAAAATGAAAGGTTAGAATGAATGATCCTCAGGGCTTCTTCATGCTTCAAAATTCTAGTGTATCATAGAATGTCTCTTAAAATATTTTCTAATTCAGACTGCCCTCTAGTTTAAATTTTCCTTCCCTTCCCATCCCCCCATCCCTTCAGAGTTGTTCCACAATAATCCTGACTTCTTTCTGTCTTTAATAAAAATCTGTTAGCTGTCAAACCTATACAAACGAAATCTGGTTAGGTCTTCTCAAACACATTCTGATGAGCTGAGAAACTTGGGAATACCTTGATGTTTCAGTAGAGGAACATAACAGCCCAATTACCTCAAGAATAATAAGACCCTCAAAAAGGAAGGAGTTGACTTTTTCCTAGCACATAAACCTACTTAGAAATAAACTCAGTATTTCTATTATGTCTTTCCCATAAAGTCTGCTTTGCTGTAGACTACATTTTCTCTAATTAAGTTACTGAAGTCAAATGAAAGGAATGAGAGAAACCCAGTGGTATTACACACAAAGGTTGGTAGTGGGGGGAACAAAAGTCAGGGCATGAAAGATAGCCAGCTGCTCTGTAGAATGACAGAGATTCCATTTAATTGGACAAGATGGCATTCTGCCTAAGGTAAAGACAGTAAAGGTTTTTTTAAACTATCTGGACTGAATGCCCAGATAACTTTACATATTAACCTATTCTTTTGCTTTTGCTTTAAGAATAGAGTAATATAATTGGTAAATAGGAGCAGAAGATCAAATTAGAACAATATGTTAATGCCTCACAAAAATAGACAATGAATTCACTGCTAGGAGAACTGTCAAGTGGTCCAGCTGGAGAAGAGCTAGAATTATGCTACCCTTTTCATCCTTCATAGTCCCACGATGAGAGTAATACTCCAAGGAGTTAAATGACAATAAGGAAAAAATTCCATGTATTCTAAAATATTCAGAGCAGTTTTATTTGTGATACTAAAAAGCTGGAAATGAGATATGTGTCCAAAGTTTGGGAACTGGCTGGATGAACTACAGCAGAGGAATGCAATGGTGTAGTGCTATACTGTAAGGAATGGTCCATATGAAGAGCTCAAAGGAACAAGGGAAAACTCACATGAAGTCATGCCAAACGAGGAAAGCAGAGACAAAAGAGTAATGTGTTGCATTTGTATTATACACACGTTTAAATTACATGTGTAATGACGGTCTGGGGGCTGCTAGGTGGCAAAGTAGATAGATCACTAGACCTAGAATCAGGAAGACTCATCTTCCTGAGTTCAAAGCCAGCCTCAGACACTTACTACCTGTGTGAACTTGGGCAAATCACTTTACCTTGTTTACCTCAGTTTCCCAACCTGTAAAATGAGCTGGAGAATGAAATGGCAAACCACTGCAGCATCTTTGCCAAGAAAACCCCAACTGGGATCACAAAATGTCAAACATGACAGAAAAATGAATGAACAACAACAAAAATCTGAGTCTGGCATCTTTGCAGAATGTGTCTAATGACATCTGTATGTAAATAAAGATTCAGGGGGTGCCTGCATTTGAGAGAGTTGTGATAAAGAGGGATGGACCAGATGGACCACAGAGCCTTGGACATATTGACCCTCTGTAACTGGTTCTGGTTGGGTGGCCAAGGGATGAACAGGAGGCCCTCTGGTTGGCTTTAGAGACACTCAGAAAGACCTTTCAACTTCACATTTCCTCTTTGCTGCCTCATTTCTTTTCAGCTGTTCTCTGGTGTCCATTGAGAGAGATTATGCCATGTGACCCACTGAGAAATGAGGTTTCCTTTGCCTTTTGGTTCATTTTTTCTTTCATTCTAAGCACAATTAATGAAGCCTCCAACCTTGAGCAAATAAACCACAGGGATCCAGGGATCAAAATCCAGGCCAAATTTTACAGCCAGCATAGCACTGATGCCCCAAGGAACAAAGGGCAAACTTGGGGACCACAGAGCAGCAGAAGGACTCATCTGACAGTGACGCCACTTTTGGATGTGAACTTAGTAAACCAAATGCTACATAGGAACCAAGTTAAGTTTTCAACCTAATCCACCCCTAAACCCCAGCCCCAGATGATATAGAAAGAATAATGCTCCTGAGATTCTGGGGAAATATTAGTATATTTGTCTTGGTTATATTCTTGAAGTAAATATCTCTTTCCAAAAATCAATTGATGTTAAGTAGTTAAATGAAACTGGAGTACTATTTGATGGCCTTCTAAGAATGGGGGGAACAGAGCTAATGGGAACTTGAAATGATAGCAGAGAAAAGAGATACCCCATAAACCCCCAGAGTGCCCTGGAACCCCAAAGAGAATGTATCAAGCCTAGCTTGAGAGAATAACAACAAAGAGCCAAATTACATATGAATTCAATGATATAAAGCTAAGCAAAAAAGACAAACAGATTGACAAAAACAACAGCATCAAAACTGTGAGCATTCCACACATCGTCCCACTCAATTAGTGTATGCCTTGGGATGAAAATATGATAAGAAATTAATCTGGAGATGGCTATCTGAGCAGGAGGCAAACCACCAAACTCCCTCTATGCCAGCAAAACCCAAAGGTTCACACCAACCTGAATAATGATTAAGAAATCCAGAGAAACTAATCACTTCTTTCACCCCACAAAAACACAAAGAGTTAACCAGAAATCTACAGACAATAGGAGTGGGAGATTCCCTTCTCCCCACCCCCAGCAAAGTAAGGGCCAACACAACCAGCAGCAGGACACACCAGAAGCAAAGCCTTCAAGGCTCTGTGTCTAGAGGTATCAGGAGTGGAGGGCTCCCTGGAAAAAGTCCCAAGGAGGTCAAGAAGTCCCAATGTGGGACCCTTAGAAGTCCCAGTGAGCAGAAATGAGCAGGAACCAGTGTGGCACTGACCAGCACAATGCCACCGTGCTGATGGATTGGTCCTGGCCCAGGAGTTCTGAGATCCCTAACACTGTGTCCATGTAGGATCCTGAATCTCAAAAACTGAGGGTAGAGGAGGGAGCCTAACCTGGGAGGTAGAAGTTAGTGCAAGACCCTAGGGGACCTAGAATAAGACTAAACAAAGATGACCACTGCACCCAAAAGGTACTCAAGGAGCAGAACCTGGTGCTGGCACAGAGGCTCCATTCAGGGACTAAAGTTAGAGAAAGGAGCAAACCAAAACACACACACACACACACACACATTTGCAAAGCTAGATGTCAAGAGAGAAAGATAGAGTAACTGCTAACAATTGTAAGCAGAGACTGGAAAGAAAAAAATGTATTTTCCACGAGGACTACATGAATAGCTCCACCAAAAGGATCACTGCCTTGTCGTGGCAGAGGTCAGTGAAATTATGAGCCATGCCATGCATGATTACCCAAGATGGACAGGTCATAGTGGAGAGTTCTGACAAAAGGTGATCCACTGGCGAAGGATACGGCGAAGCACTCCAGTACCTTTGCCAAGAAAACCCCATGGACAGTCCTAAAACAATAAAAGAGACGACATTGAAGGATAAACTCCCAAGGTTGGAAGGTGCCCAATACTTTCCTGGGGGAGGACGGAGGACAACAAGAAGTAGCTCCAGTGCCAATGAAGTGGCCGGGCCAAAGCCAAAGCTCAAAGGAAGCTCAGCTGCAGATGCGAGTGGTGACAAAAGGAAAATTCAATGCTGTAAAAATCAATATTGCATAGGAACCTGAAAGGTAAGATCTATGAACCAAGGTAAGCCAGATCTGGTCAAAGGGGAGATAGAAAGATTAAACACTGACATCTTAGGGGTCAGTGAACTTAAATGGATGAGAATGGATTAATTTAATTCAAATGATCACTATATATCCTACTGTGGACAAGAATCCCTTAGAAGAAATGGAGTAGCCCTCATAGTTCTCAAAGGGTGAGAAAAGCACTGGAGTATAATCTCAAAACTGACTGGGTGATAGCTGTTCAAATGCAAGGCAAACTATTTAACAACACAGGAATATAAATCTATGCTCCAATCACTGATGTCAAAGGGGCCAAAGTTGATCAGTTCTATGAAGACCTACAATATCTTTTTGAAATAACCTTAAAAAAAAAGATGTCATATTCATCATAGGGGAATGGAATGCTAAGGTAGGAAATTGAAAGATAATTGCAGGCAAGATAATAAAAGATTATCAAAAGATAGTAACAGGCAAGTTTGGCCTTGGAGTACAAAATGAAGCAGGGGAGAGACTAATAGAGTTTTGTCAAGATAATTCACTGATCATAACAAACACTCTTTTTAAACAAATCAAAAGGCAACTCTACACATGGGCAACACCAGATGGTCAATATCAAAATCAGATTGATTATATACTTTGCAGCCAAAGGTGGAAAAGCTGTCTATATAGTCAGTTAAAAGAAGACCCTAAGCTGACTGTGGCTGAGATCATGAACTTCTTATTGCACAATTCAGACTTAAATTGAAGAAAGTAGGGAAAACCATCAGACCATAGAGGTATGACCTAAATAACATCCCTTATGAATATAAAGTGGAAGTGATGAATCAATTTAAAGAATTAGATCTAGTAGATAGAGTGTCTGAAGAACTATGGACAGAGGTTTGCAATACTGTACAGAAGGCAGCAACAAAAAAGATTTCAAAGAAAAGCAAGAAAGTAAAATGGCTATCTGATAAGGCTTTACAAATAGCTGAGGAAAAAAGGAAAGGGAAAGTGAAAAGAGAAAGGGAAAGATATGCCCAACTGAATGCAGAATTCCAGAGAAAGCAAGGAGAGATGAGATTTTCTTAAATGAGCAATGCAAAGAAATAGAAGAAAACAATAAAATAGAAAAGACAAAAGATCTCTTCAAGAAAATCAGATATCAAGGGAATGTTTTATACTAAAGAAAAGCAATGCCAAGGAATTTTCAAATTACTGAACAATTGCACAAGCTAGACTTCAGCAATACATAAACTGAGAATTACCAGAAGAGCAGGCTGGTTTTCAAAGAGGCAGAGGAACCAGAGACCAAATTGCCAACATTTGCTGGATTATAGAGAAAGCAAAGGAGTTCCAGAAAAACATTTACTTCTGCTTCATTGATTACACTTTTAAAGCCTTTGACTGTGTGGATCACTACAAAATGTGGCAAGTCCTCAAACAGATGGGAGCACCAGATCATCTCGCTTGTCTCCTGAGGAACCTGTATGTGAGCCAAGAAGCAACACTTAGAATCAAACATGGAACAACTGATTGGTTTAAGATTGGAAAAGGAGTTTGACAAGGGTGTATATTGTCACCTTATTTATTTAACTTATATGAAAAGCACATCATGCAAAATGCCAGGCTGGATGATTCAAAAGTCTTAATTTCTCCCAGGAGAAATATCAACAATCTCAGTTATGCAGATGATACTACTCTGTTGGCAGAAATGAAAAGGATTAAGAAGTGTCTTATTGAGGGTGAGAAAGGAGAGTGTAAAAGCTAGCTAGAAGCTTAACATAAAAAAATGAAATTCTTGTCAACTTGTCCCATCACTTCCTAGAAAATAGAGAGAGAAGAAATAAAAGCAGTGTCAGATTTTATATCTTGGCCTCAAACATCATTACAGACAGTGACTGCAGCCATGAGATTAAAAGATGCTTGCTCCTTGAAAGGAAACCTGTGACAAATCTGGACAGCTTACTAAAAAGCACAAATATCACCTTGCCCACAAAGGTCCATATGGTCAAAGCTATGGTTTTTCCAGTAGCAATGTATGAATGTAAGAGTTGGATTGTAAGGAAAAATGAGTGCTGCAGAAATTGATGCTTTCAAATTGTGGTGCTGGAGAAGACTTTTGAGAATCCCTTGGACAGCAAGATCAAATCAGTCAATACTTAAATTAATTCAGTCCCTTTAATCATATTTTCATATCCAGCCTTTTATTATAATAATTTGTGTGACTGTCTTAGAGTCCTATTGGACCACAGGCTATGTGGATGAAGGGGATATGTATTATTCTTCTTTGTATACACCAAAGTCATTAACCCATAGTAGGTACTCATTACATTTGTGATAAGTAAATGAATGAATCACTGATAATTAAGCATAATTCCTTAGAGCTATACTCAATTACTGTCATGGATCCCCCAGAGTCTCAAATAGTCTGTAGGTCACATATAGCTCATAAGCTTACCAGGCTCTCCCAATTTGGACCTTTTAATAGTCAGTCAGAAGACACAATTAGCTCTTGGCAAAGGCATTTCTTGGTATCACATAGTAAGAGAAGTAGCAATAAACAATCTTATGTGAATACATTCAGCATCAATGGGGAGATTTTAGACTCATAAAGTTCACTAGTAGAGAGAGGGACACTTGTAAATAACACGTCTGACCAAGGAAATTTATACCTCTGAGGATATAGGACACCAATATCTTACAATGATGCCCTTTTACTCTTTCTTGAGGGATACAGCATCTCTGGTAGGCAAATCATTCTACTAGATCCATTGGACCTACTCCTAGGTAGGGCATGTGGTCCTGATGTTTGGCTATAATCTCCACCTTTTTATTTATTTATTTTTGTAAATAATATTTTTTCCCAATTACGTGTAAAGATGGTTTTTAACATTCATTTTTATAGTTTGAGTTCCAAATTTTTTCTCCCTTTCCCCTCCCTAAGATGGCAAGTAATCTGATATAGGTTGTACATGTGCAATCATGTTGAACATATTTCCACATTAGCTATGTTGTAAAAGAAGAAACAGAGCAAAAGGGAAAAAAAACATGGGGAGGGGAAACAAAGAGAGTAAAAATAGTATGCTTTGGAAAAAAAGAAATTAATTCAGGCTAATCACTGAAAGGTCAAATACTAAAGCTGAAGCTTAAATACTTTGGCCATATAATATGAAGATGAGACTCATTGGAAAAGACTCTGATGTTGGGAAAGGTTGAAGGCAAAAGGAGAAGAAGATTGGGAATATATAAGATATCTAACGTCAAAAACAACACAGCTAGAAAACAGGTCAAGGAGAAATCATTTAAGAGTCAGTGGACTCCTTGAATAAATGCAATTTTAAAAAATGATAATAGTAATAATAAAGGCCTGAACACTATATTTCAAGAAAACATAAATGAAAACTTCCCAGATCTATAAGAAACAGAGGGTAAAATATATAAAGAAGAAATCACAGACAAGCAGAACAGTTTTGAAAGTAATATGTGTAATTTGTTATACACTTTTTTAAACTTTTGCATTATTTTTATTTATATTTTTGGTTTTTAATTTATTTATTTATCTTTAGTTTTTAACATTCACTTCCACAAGATTTTGAATTCCAAATTTTCTCCCCATCTTGCCCCTACCCCTACCCCAAGACAGCATGCATTCTGAATACCCCTCCCCCTAATCTGCCCTTCCTTCTATCACCCCTCCTCTTCTCTTATCCCCTTTCTTTTCTATTTTCCTGTAGGGCAGGATAGATTTCTATACCCCATTGCCCATATATCTTATTTTCCAGTTGCATGTAAGAACAATTTTGAACATTTGTTTTTAAAACTTTGGGTTCCAAATTCTCTCCCTTCTTTCCTCCCCATCCACTCTCATTGAGAAGGCAAGCAACTCAATACAGGTTATATATGTGTAGTCGTGCAAAACACTTCCATAGTAGCCATGTTGTGAAAAACTAACTATATTTCCCTTCATCCTATCCCACCCCCTCTTCATTCTATTCTCTCTTTTGACGCTCTCCCTCCTCAGAAGTGTTTGCTTCTGATTGTTCCCTCCCCCCAATCTGCCCTCCCTTCTATCTCCCCTCCCTTACCCCTTTCCCCCCTATTTTCCTGTAGGGTAAGATAGATTTCCATACCCAATTGATTGTGTATGTTACTCCCTCCTTAAGCCAAATCCTGAATAAGATTCACTCATTCCCTCTCACCTTCCTCCACTTTCCCTCCACTGTAAAAGTTTTTTCTTGTCTGTTTTATGTAAGATAATTTAACCCATTCTGCCTCTCCCTTTCTCTTTCTCCCAGTATAATCCTCTCTCACTCCTTAATTTTATTTTTTAGAT
Organism: Phascolarctos cinereus; assembly: GCF_003287225.1. Taxonomy (NCBI): domain Eukaryota; kingdom Metazoa; phylum Chordata; class Mammalia; order Diprotodontia; family Phascolarctidae; genus Phascolarctos; species Phascolarctos cinereus. The sequence goes on from NW_027555847.1 coordinate 28,144,911, forward strand.
ATCACCCCTTCATCTTTAACTCACCCTGTGCCCTCTATCTATGTATCTATGTATCTATCCGTCTATCTATCTACATACACACACACACACACACACACATATATATATATACATACACACATATATATTTTTCCTTCCAACTGCCCTCATACTGACAAAGTCCTCATGAGTTATAAATATCATCTTTCCATGTAGAAATGTAGACAATTCAACTTTAATAAGTCCCTTATGATTTCTCTTTCTTGTTTACCTTTTCATGCTTCTCTTGAGTCTTTGAAAGTCAAATTTTCTACTCAGCTCTGGTCTTTTCATCAAGAATACTTGAGGGGGCAGAGCCAAGATGGCAGAGTGAAAGCAGTGACTTGCTTAAGCTCTCCCCCAAACCCCTCCAAATACTCATAAAAAATGGCTATAAACAAATTCTGAAGCAGCAGAACCCACAAAAAGACAGAGTGAAACAAATTTCCAGCCCAAGACAACCTGGATGATTGATCAGAAAGGTGTATCACACACAGCTGGAAGCGCAGTGCAGCACGGCGTGGGCACGCAGGCCGCAACAAACCTGGAGCAGGCCTCAAAGGAGTGAATCATGGGCAGCTGTGGAGGTTTCCAGACTCCTCAACCCACTAATGCCAAAGACAACTTAGAAGGTCAGTGGGAAAAGTCTGTTTCTGTCGGTGCTGAGAAAGGAAGGCGGGGTCTCAGCTTCATTCCCCAAGAGCATGGCCCTGGGTGGGGCAGCTGCTTCCCAAGCTTCTGGCCCACAGACTGAGGGGGAATCCAGTGGCTGATCGCAGAGGGATTGCAGGAATCTCTTTGCCAGTGCTGAGGCAGAAATCTCTTGCTTTGCCCATGTTTGGATCTGGGTCACAGTTCTGGGTGGCGGTGCTGGGGTGAGGAGGAGCTCTGGAATGGTGGAGCTTGTAGTGGCTGTGGAGAGGAACCCCTCCTCACAGTTACAGGACAGAAAGGAATACTTGTGGTCACAGGCCAGGAAAGGAGTAAACACCTCGCCCCTTATCATACCACCTTGGAAGAACTGAAAATTTACAGGTCCCTACAAGTATCTCTGAAAACAGCTGTACAAACCCCTGAAGCTTGGGACAGTACATTCTCCACATTGGAAGCAGACTCTTACCTTAACAAAGAGTTTAAAACTCAAGTAATTGGCCAGGATCATGAGCAAGCAGCGCAAAAAGAGTCAGACTATATTATCTTACTTTGGTGACAAAGAAGATCAAAATATACAACCAGAAGAAGACAACAAAGTCAAAGCTCCTACATCCAAAGCCTCCAAGAAAAATATGAATCAGTCCCAGGCCTTGGAAGAGCTCAAAAGGGATTTTGAGAAGCAAGTAAGGGAAGTAGAGGAAAAACTGGGAAGAGAAATGAGAGTGATGCAAGAAAATCATGAAAAACAAGTCAACAGCTTGCTAAAGGAGACCCAAAAAAATACTGAAGAAAATAACACCTTAAAAAATAGCCTAACCCAAATGGCAAAAGAGGTCCAAAAAGCCAATGAGGAGAAAATGCCCTAAAAAGAAAAATTGGCCAAATGGAAAAGGAAGTCCAAAAGACTACTGAAGAAAATACTTCCTTAAAAATTAGAATAGAGCAATTGGAAGCTAGTGACTTTATGAGAAATCAAGACACTGTAAAACAAATCCAAAAAATGAAAAAAAAAGACAATGTGAAATATCTCATTGGAAAAACAACTGACCTGGAAAATAGATCCAGGAGAGAGAATTTAAAAATTATTGGACTATCTGAAAGCCATGATCAAAAAAAGAGCCTAGACATCATCTTTCAAGAAATTATCAAGGAAAACTGCCCTGATATATTAGAACCAGAGGGCAAAATAGAAATTGAAAGAATCCACAGATCTCCTCCTGAAAGAGATCCCCAAAGGAAAACTCCTAGGAATATATAGCCAAATTCCAGAGTTCCCAGGTCAAGGAGAAAATATTACAAGCTGCCAGAAGGAAACAATTCAAGTACTGTGGAAACACAATCAGGATAACACAAGATTTAGCGGTTTCTACATTAAAGGACCGCAGGGCATGGAATATAATATTACCGGAGGGCAAAGGAGATAGGATTACAACCAAGAATCACCTACCCAGCAAAACTGAGTATAATCCTTCAGGGGAAAAAATGGTCATTCAGTGAAATAGAGGACTTTCAAGCATTCCTGATGAAAAGACCAGAGCTGAATAGAAAATTTGACTTTCAAATACAGGACTCAAGTGGAACATGAAGAGGTAAACAGGAAAGAGAAATCATAAGAGACTTATTAAGATTGAACTGTTTACATTCCTGCATGGAAAGATGATATTTATAACTCATGAGACCTTTGTCAGTATTAGGGTAGTTGGAGGAAAAAAATTATATGTATGTATATAGATAGATAGATAGATAGATAGATAGATAGATAGATAGATAGATAGATAGATAGATAGATAGATAGATAGAGGGCACAGGGTGAGTTGAAGATTAAGGGGTCATATCTGGAGAATAAAATTAAGGGATGAGGGAGGATTATACTGGGAGAAGAAGAAAGGGAGAGGTAGAATGGGGTAAATTATCTCACAAAAAAAAACAGAAAAGAAAAGTCTCTTACAGTGGAGGGGAAAGCAGGGAAGGTGAGAGGGAATGAGTAATCTTATTCTCATAGGATTTGGCTTAAGGAGAATAACATACACATTCAATTGGGTATGGAAATCTGTCTTACCCTACAAGAAAATAGGGGAGAAGGGGACAAGAGAGCAGGGGGATGATAGAGAGGAGGGCAGATTGGAAAGGGTGTAATCAGAAGTAAATACTTCTGAGAGGACAGGGTCAAAAGAAAGAATAGAATAAATGGGAGGGCAGAATAGGATTAAGGGAAATAGAGTTAGTTTTTCACAACATGTCTACTATGGAAGTGTTTTGCATAACTGCACATGTACAACCTATATTGAGTTGCTTGCCTTTTCAATGAGGGTGGGTGGGGAAGGAGGAAGAGAGAAAATTTGAAACCTAAAGTTTTAAAAACACATGTTTAAAAAAAAGTTTTCACATGCTATCAGGAAATAAGAAATACAGGAAATGGGGTACAGAAGTCTATCCTGCCCCTCAGGAAAATAGAAGGGGAAGGGGATAACAGAAGGGGAGAGAGAAAGAAAAGAGGACAGACTAGGGGAAAGGATATTCAGAATGCATGCCATCTTGGGGTGGGGAGAGGGTGAGATGGGGTGAAAATTTGGAACTCAAAAACTTGTGGAAATGAATGTTGAAAACTACAAATAAATAAATTTATATATATATAAAAAGAATTCTTTAAAGTCCTTTCTTTCACTGAAAGTCCATTTTTTCCCCTGAAAGACTATACTCAATTTTGCTGGATAGGTATTCTTGGTTGTAATCCTATCCCCTTTGACCTCAGTTATATCATGTTCCAAACCCTCTGGTTTCTTAATGTAGAAGCTGCTAAATCTTGTGTTATACTGATTGTGTTTCCACAATACTCAAATTATTTCTTTCTGGTTGCTTGTAATATTTTCTCCTTGACCTGGGAACTCTGGAATTTGGCTATAATATTCCTAGGAGTTTTCTTTTGGGGATCTCTTTCAGGAGTTGATTGGTGGATTCTTTCCATTTCCATTTTACCCTTTGGTTCAATAATATTAGGGCAGTTTTCCTTAATAATTTCTTGAAAGATGATGTCTAGTCTCTTTTTTTTATCATGGCTTTCAGGTAGTCCAATAATTTTTAAATTAGCTCTCCTGGATCTATTTTCCAAGTCAATGGTTTTTCCAATGAGATATTTCACATTGTCTTCTATTTTTTTCATTCTTTTGGTTTTGTTTTGCTATCTCTTGATTTCTCAAAAAGTTACTAGCTTCCATTTGCTCCATTCTAATTTTTAAGGAAATATTTTCTTCAGTGAGCTTTTGAACTTCCTTTTCCATTTGGCCAATTCTGCTTTTTAAGGCATTCTTCTCCTCAGACCTCTTTTGTCATTTGGGTTAATCTATTTTTTAAGGTGTTATTTTTTTTCATTTTTTTTTGGGTCTCCTTTAGCAAGCTGTTGACTTGTTTTTCATGATTTTCTTGCATCACTCTCATTTCTCTTCCCAGTTTTTCCTCTACTTCTCTTACTTGTTTCTCAAAATCCTTTTTGAGCT
>NW_027555847.1:29459076-29905296 GCF_003287225.1 Phascolarctos cinereus
GCGCAGGCTGCAGCAAACCTGGAGCAGGCCTCAGAGGACTGAATCACGGGCAGCTGTGTCAGTGTCCAGACTCCTCAATCCACGAATGCCAAAGACAGCTTAGAAGGTCAGTGGGAAAAGTCTGTTTTTGCAGTGAGAGAAGAGCTAGGTCAGAGCCAGTTCCAGAGCGCAGAGCGCAGAGCGTGGGTGCCCGGGTGGTGGCTGTATCCTGAGCTTCGGGCCCACTGACTGAGGGAGAATCAAGTGGCTGATCAGAGGGGGACTGCAGGAATCTCTTTGCCAGTGCTGACACAGGAATCTCTTGCTTTGACCTTGCTTGGATCTGGGTCAAAATTCTGGGTGGTAGTCCTGGGGTGAGGAAGAGCACTGGCAGTGGACCTTGTAGTGGCCATGGAGAGAAAACCCTCCTCACAGTTCCAAGAGAGAAAAGATGGCTTGTGGCCGGTCACTGAAAGACCAGAGCAGGCCAGGAAAGAGTAAAACACCTCACCCTTATCATACCACCTTGGAAGAACTGAAAATTTACAGGTCCCTAGAAGTATCTCTGAAAACAGCTATACAAACCCCCAAAGCTTGGGACAGTACATTCTCCACATTGGAAGCAGACTTTTACCTTAACAAAGAGTTTAAAACTCAAGTAATTGGCCGGGATCGTGAGCAAACTTCGCAAAAAGAGTCAGACTATATTATCTTACTTTAGTGACAAAGGAGATCAAAACATACAACCAGAAGACAACAAAGTCAAAGCTCCTACATCCAAAGCCTCCAAGAAAAATATGAATCAGTCCCAGGCCTTGGAAGAGCTCAAAAGGGATTTTGAGAAGCAAGTAAGAGAAGTAGAGGAAAAACTGGGAAGAGAAATGAAAGTGATGCAAGAAAATCATGAAAAACAAGTCAACAGCTTGCTAAAGGAGACCCAAAAAAATACTGAAGAAAATAACACCTTAAAAAATAGCCTAACCCAAATGGCAAAAGAGGTCCAAAAAGCCAATGAGGAAAGAATGCCCTAAAAAGAAAAATTGGCCAAATGGAAAAGGAAGTCCAAAGATTACTGAAGAAAATACTTCCTTAAAAATTAGAATAGAGCAATTGGAAGATAGTGACTTTATGAGAAATCAGACACAGTAGAACAAATCCAAAAGAATGAAAAATTAGAAAACAATGTGAAATATCTCATTGGAAAAACAACTGACCTGGAAAATAGATCCAGGAAGAGAATTTAAAAATTATTGGACTATCTGAAAGCCATGATCAAAAAAAGAGCCTAGACATCATCTTTCAAGAAATTATCAAGGAAAACTGCCCTGATATTTTAGAACCAGAGGCAAAATAGAAATTGAAAGAATCCACGATCTCCCCTGAAAGAGATCCCCAAAGGAAAACTCCTAGGAATATTGTAGCCAAATTCCAGAGTTCCCAGGTCAAGGAGAAAATATTGCAAGCAGCCAGAAAGAAACAATTCAAGTTGTGGAAACACAATCAGGATAACACAAGATTTAGCAGCTTCTACATTAAGGACGAGGGCATGGAATGTAATATTCCAGAGGGCAAAGGAGATAGGATTACAACCAAGAATCTACCCAACAAAATTGAGTATAATCCTTCAGGGGAAAAAATGGTCATTCAGTGAAATAGAGGACTTTCAAGCATTCTTGATGAAAAGACCAGAGCTGAATAGAAAATTTGACTTTCAAATACAAGACTCAAGTGGAACATGAAGAGGTAAACAGGAAAGAGAAATCATAAGAGTTATTAAGGCTGAACTGTTTACATTCCTGCATGGAAAGATGATATTTATAACTCATGAGACCTTTGTCAGTATTAGGGTAGTGGGAGGGGAAAAATTATATGTATGTGTATGATAGATAGATAGATAGATAGTAGATAGATAGAGGCACAGGGTGAGTTGAAGATGAAGGGGTGATATCTGGAGAATAAAATTAAGGGGTGAGAGAGGATTATACTAGGAGAAGGAGAAAGGGAGAGGTAGAATGGGGTACATTATCTGCACAAAACAGACAAGAAAAGGCTCTTACAGTGGAGGGGAAACAGGGGAAGGTGAGAGGAAATGAGGGAATCTTATTCTCATAGGATTTGGCTTAAGGAGGAATAACACACACACTCAATTGGGTATGGAAATCTGTCTTACCCTACAGGAAAATAGGGGAGAAGGGGACAAGAGAGCAGGGGGATGATAGAGAGGAGGCAGATTGGGAAAGGGGTAATCAGAAGAATACTTCTGAGAGGGACAGGGTCAAAAGAAAGAATAGAATAAATGATGGGGGGCAGGATAGGATTAAGGGAAATAGAGTTAGTTTTTCACATGTCTACTATGGAAGTGTTTTACATAACTGCACATGTATAACCTATATTGAGTTGCTTGCCTTTTCAATGAGGGTGGGTGGGGAGGGAGAAAGGAAGAAAATTTGGAACCTAAAGTTTTAAAAGCACATGTTTAAAAAAAATGTTTCCACGTACAACTGGGAAATAAGAAATACAGGAAATGAGGTACAGAAATCTATCCTGCCCTACAGGAAAATAGAAAGGGAAGGGGATAAGAGAAGGGGGGAGAGTTAGAAGGGAGGGCAGACTAGGGGAAGGGGTATTCAGAATGCATGCCATCTTGGGGTGGGGGGAGGGGCAATAAAAATATTTTTAAAAAAAGAGTTGAAAAACAAGTAAATAGAAATATGCCAGGTACTGTGCTAAGTGTTGGGGATAAAAATGTAAGCAAAAAGAAATGAGTTCTTGCCTTCAAGAGGCTTACATTCTAATGGAGGAAGACAATACATAAAAGGAAGCTGAAAGGAGAGGGTACATATAGGGGCATGGTGTGGAAGTTCAGAAAGTCAGAAGCAGAGCCCAGAGGGAACGAACGTTTCTGGCTTGGTCCCTCCTGAGAGGCCCTATGGGGAACTCGCCAATTGTATAGGGGGATGGCATGGTGAGAAGATATTTCAGGGGGGAAAAGCTAAAGGGGAAGATAGATGGTCGGGTAAGGAGGTCCCAGGTATTAAGGGAAATTTCAGAGTGATAGTGGCAAAGTCCATGCGTAAGAAATGCTAGTTGAATTTGAATTTAACTCTTTCTCATGCTGATTTTCTGCCAGGGATCTCAGGCTAGTCTCCCCACTCTCTTCACCACACTTCAAGCTCATTTCTCCCTTGTTCCCTTTGCTCAATCTATTTTTCCGGGCCCCTACTCAGGCTTTTATGACTCTAAATCCCACCTTACCTTCAAGGCCCAGATCAAATCCCTTAGGTGTAATGGAAAGATCCCTAAATTTGGGCAGAGGACATGAGTTTGAATCTTACACTTACTGCTTCCTACTTGTTCAACCTTGGGCAAGTCATTTAATCTCATTGGACCTCAGTTTCCCCACCTATAAAATAAGGGGGTTGGACTAAGTTTCATTTCCACTTTAAATCTATAATCTTCGATTAAGATTTCTCCAAGTTCTCAAATTCCATTATCTTTGCCTTCTCTGGACTCTATTTCCCCTTTGTAGTCTACACCACATAGCTTAGCCTTTACTCATTTCCAAGTGGTTTCCTTTATGTTGAGTCCCCCACCCCTCCCAACTACATTCCTTAGCTTGTAAATTCTGTGGGGTGAGAAATGATATTCATATATGTTTGTGTCGCTTATGGTACTTAGCATAGTGCTGAGCACATAGTAAGAGCTTGTTGATGCAAGGAGAATATGGGGGAAAAAATTGGCTAAGATTGCAGCCAGGCTGCATTTGGAAACTGCATCATGTCTTGGAGGCCACTATGGGACTATTTATTATACTCCCAGCAGAGATCATGCTGCTTCTAAAGGGGCCTAATCTACTCTCATGTCATTAGTTATGTTCTAGGGGAAATCTGGTTCAATGTGTGTTTATTATTATATTGATTTGTTATTATTCAAGTTATTATTGTACATAATTATGACCTGATTCTCCAGTCCTGGGGTCAGATTCACATTGTATGCAACTCCATGGGGAAACTCAGAGACAGTTACAAAGGATATAAACTTTGGCTTATCTCTACTGAACTCTGATTGACTTCTCTGGGATGGGAGGCTCAGGCTGTAAATGTTTTACACAAATAAAAAGTAAACAAAGACACTTATGAAATATGTGCTTAGATTATAGACTGTTTAAAGGAGGCTACCAGCTTTGATTCTTGGGATTGTGTGGATCTATGGTAATTTGCTTGAGCCATGACTGTGGTTGTGCCATATGAGGATGGTGTATTTAGATGAATTGGATAATGCTGAGGAGGCAGCTGCTGGAAATCTTGAGGCTCTGGGGTGTATTACCATTAGTGTTTTTTTTTAACATTTATTTTAAAAAACATTTTTTTCAATATGCTTATGAGTTGAAAATTTTTCTCCCTTTTTCTCCTTTCCACCCTCCCCAAGACGGCACACAATCTGACATACATAGGCTTTACATTTACATACCCATTAAACATATTTTCACATTAGTGAAGTTGTAAGTAAAAATTAAAACCAATAGAAGGAACCATCAGAAAGAAGAAACAAAACTCAACAGAAGGTAAAAATAAGTGAGAGCAATTTGACTTCCATAGTTCTGTCTTTGGATGTGGACAGCATTTTCCATCCGAGGCCTCTGGAGATGTCTTAGATCCTCGTAATGCTGAGAAGGGTTCAGTTTAACAATATTAGTCACATAATGGCTGTTATTGTGTACAAAGTCCTCTTGGTTCTGCTCACTTCACTCAGCGTCAGACCATATAAGTCTTTCCAGGTTTTTCTGAAGTCAGCCTGTTCATCATTTCTTATAGCACAATAGTATTCCATTACATTCATATACCACAACTTGCTCAGCCATTCCCCAATTGAAGGGCATCCTCTCAATTTCCAATTCTTTACCACCACAAAAAGAGCTGCTATGAATATTTTTGTATATGCAGGTCCTTTTCCCATTTGTTTGATCTCTTTGGGATATAGCTCTAGAAGTGCTATTGCTGGATCAAAGGGTATGCACATTTTTGTAGCCCTTTGGGCATAGTTCCAAATTGTTCTCCAAAATGGTTGGATCATTTCACAACTCCACCAACAATGTATTAGTTCCAATTTTCCCACATCTTCTCCAACATTTATCATTTTCCTGTTTTGTCATGTTGGCCAATCTGATAGGTGTGATGTGGTACCTCAGAGTTGTTTTGATTTGCATTTCTCTAATCAATAACGATTTAGAGCATTTTTTCATATGACTATAGATGGCTTTAATTTCTTCATCTGAGAACTGTCTGTTCATATCCTTTGACCATTTATCAATTGGGGAATGGCTTGTGTTCTTATAAATTTGTCTTAATTCTCTATATATTTTAGAAATGAGGCCTTTATCAGAGAGACTGGTTGTAAAAATTCTTTCCCAATTTTCTACCTTCCTTCTAATCTTAGTTGCATTGGCTTTGTTTGTGCAAAAACTTTTCAATTTAATGTAATCAAAATTATCCATTTTGCTTTTCATAATGTTCTCTATCTCCTGTTTGGTCATGAATTCTTCTGTTCTCCATAGATCTGATAGGTAAACTATTCCTTGTTCTCCCAGTTTACTTATGGTATCAGCCTTTATATCTAAGTCCTGAACCCATTTTGACTTTATTTTGGTATATGGTGTGAGATTTGGGTCTATGCCTAGTTTCTGCCATACTCTTTTCCAGTTTTCCCAGCAGTTTTTTTCAAAGAGTGGGTTCTTATCCCAGAAGCTGGGGTCTTTGGGTTTATCAAATAATAGATTACTATAGTCATTGACTACTGTGTCTTGCATATTTAACCTATTCCACTGATCCACCTCCCTATTTCTTAGCCAGTACCAAGCAGTTTTGATGATTGCTGCTTTATAATACAATTTAAGATCTGGAATTGCTAGGCCACCTTCCCCTGCATTTCTTTTCATTAGTTCCTTTGATATTCTGGACCTTTTGTTTTTCCAAATGAATCTTGTTATTATTTTTTCTAACTCTATAAAATAATTTTTTGGTAGTTTGATTGGTATGGCACTGAATAAGTAAATTAGCTTAGGTAGGATTGTCATTTTTATTATATTAGCTGGCCTACCCATGAGCAACTGATGTTTTTCCAATTATTTAGATCTGATTTTATTTGTGTGGAAAGTGTTTTGTAATTGTGTTCATAGAGTTCCTGGGTTTGTTTCAGGAGGTAGACTCCTAAATATTTCATAATGTCTACAGTAACTTTAAATGGATTTCTCTTTCTATCTCTTGCTGTTGGCTTTGTTGGTAATATATAGAAATGCTGATGATTTATGTGGGTTTATTTTATAGCCTGCAACTTTGCTAAAGTTGTTTATTATTTCCAGTAGTTTTTTACTTGATTCTCTAGGATTCTCTAAGTATATCATCATGTCATCTGCAAAGAGTGATTGCTTTGTTTCTTCTTTGCCTATTCTAATGCCTTCAATTTCTTTTTCTTCTCTTATTGCTAAAGCTAAGGTTTCCAGTACAATATTGAATAACAGTGGTGATAATGGACATCCTTGTTTCATCCCCGATCTTATTGGAAATGCTTCTAGCCTGTCCCCATTACATATAATGCTTGCTGAAGGTTTTAGATAGATGCTTTATTATTTTAAGGAAGACTCCATTTATACCTATGCTTTCTAGTGTTTTTAATAGGAATGGGTGTTGTATTTTATCAAAAGCTTTTTCTGCATCTATTGAGATGATCATGTGGTTTCTGTTGGTTTTGTTGTTGATATGCTCAATGATGCTGATAGTTTTCCTAATATTGAACCAACCCTGCATTCCTGGTATAAATCCTACCTGGTCATAGTGTATTATTCTTGTGATAAGTTGCTGTAATCTACTTGCTATATTTTGTTTAAAATTTTTGCATCTATATTCATTAGAGAAATTGGTCTATAATTTTCTTTCTCTATTTTGACTCTTCCTGGTTTAGGTATCAACACCATATTTGTATCATAAAAAGAATTTGGTAAGACTCCTTCTTCACCTATTTTCCCAAATAGTCTATATAGTATTGGAATTAATTGTTCTTTAAATGTTTGATAGAATTGCATGTAAATCCATCTGGCCCTGGAGATTTTTTCCTAGGGAGTTCATCAATGGCTTGTTCAATTTCTTTTTCTGAGATGGGGTTATTTAAGTATTTTACTTCCTCTTCGTTAATCTGGGCAATTTATATTTTTGTAAATATGTATCCATTTCACTAAGATTGTCAAATTTGTTGGCATATAGTTGGGCAAAATAATAATTATTGTTTTAATTTCCTCTTCCTTGGTGGTAGCTTCCCTTTTCATTCTTGATACTAGTAATTTGGTTTTCTTCTTTCTTTTTTAATTAAATAACCAAAGGCTTATCTATTTTATTGGTTTTTTCATAAAACCAGCTCTTAGTTTTATTTATTAGTTCAATAGTTTTCTTAATTTCAATTTTTTAATTTTTCCTTTGGTTTTCAATATTTCTAATTTGGTGTTTAGTTGAGGATTTTTAATTTGTTCTTTTTCTAGTTTTTTTAGTTGTATGCCCAATTCATTAATCTCCTCTTTTTCTATTTTATTTATGTAAGCATTTAGAGATATAAAACTTCCCCTAAGAACTGCTTTTGCTGCATCCCATAGGTTTTGGTATGTTGTCTCATTATTGTCATTCTCTTGAATGAAATTATTGATTGTTTCTATGATTTGTTGTTTGACCCAATCATTTTTTAGGATTAGATTATTTAGTTTCCAATTATTTTTTAGTCTATCTTTCCATGGCCCTTTATTACATATAATTTTTATTGCATCATGATCTGAAAAGGATGCATTTAATATTTCTGCCTTTCTGCATTGGATTGTGAGGTTTTTATGCCCTAGTACATGGTCAATTTTTGTGTATGTGCCATGTACTGATGAGAAAAAAGTATATTCCTTTCTATCCCCATTCAGTTTTCTCCAGAGGTCTATCATACCTAACTTTTCTAATGTTCTATTCACCTCCTTAACTTCTTTCTTGTTTATTTTGTGGTTAGACTTATCTAGTGCTGAGAGGGGGAGGTTCAGGTCCCCCACTAGTATAGTTTTGCTGTCTATTTCTTCCTGTAACTCCCTGAACTTCTCCTGTAAGAATTTGGATGCTATACCATTTGGTGCATATATATTTAGTAATGATATTACTTCATTGTCTATGGTGCCTTTTAGCAGGATGTAGTTTCCTTCCTTATCTCTTTTGATTAGATCTATTTTTGCTTTTGCTTTGTCTGAGATCAGGATTGCTACCCCTGCTTTTTTTACTTCAGCTGACGCATAATATATTCTGCTCCAGCCTTTTACCTTTACCCTGTATGTGTCACTCTTTTTCAAATGTGTTTCCTGTAAACAACATATTGTAGGATTATGGTTTTTAATCCATTCTGCAATCCATTTCTTTTATGGGAGAGTTCATCCCATTCACATTCACAGTTATGATTACTATCTGTGTCTTTTTCTCCATCCTTTTCCCCCATTTATGCTTTTCTTTCTCCTTTTTCCTTTCTCCCCTTCACTAGTGTTTTGCTTTTGACCACCGCCTCCTTCAGTCCCTTCCCCCTTTTATTATCCCTTTCCCTTTTCTTCCCCTTTAGTCTTACTGCTGCTTCCCTCCCTTCTTTCCCCCTCCCTTTTCTTTCCCCCTCTTTTTTTCCCCTTTTCCCTCCTACTGCCTATAGGGCAAGTTAGATTTCTATACCTAACTGATTATATTATGCCCTTCTTGAGCCAATCTGATGAGAGTGAGGTTCAAACAATGCTCCCCCCCTTTCCCTCTGCTGTAATAGGATTTTGTGTCTTTTCCTGTGATGTAATTTACCCTTGTCTGCCTCCTCCTTTCTCAGTACATTTTCTAAGATCAGATTGATGCACTTATTTGGATCCATTTAACCCACCTGATTAGATTTCTTTTTATCATTACATAGAAGTCAACTAATATCCACCCTCTTTATGTATACTCCTTTAACAAGGTGTAATAACAATACAGTTCTCAAGGGTTGCAAGTCTCATATTCCCTTGTAGGGGTTTAAACAGCCCCCCCCTTATTAACAACATATTGTATCCTTCTGTCCCATTTACCTTTTTAAGTCCTTCTTGAGTCCTGTACTTGAAGATCAAATTTTTTCTTGAGCTCTGGTCGTTTTATCAGGAAAGTTTGAAAGTCTCCTATTTCATCGAATATCCACCTCCTCCCTTGAAAAATGATGCTCATTTTTTCTGGGTAATTGATCCTTGGCTGCATTCCAAGCTCCTTTGCCTTAGGAATATCATGTTCCATGCCCTGCGGTCTTTTAATGTAGAAGCTGCAAGGTCCTGTGTAATCCTGACTGTGGTTCCATGATATTTAAATTCTTTCTTTCTGGCTGCTTGCAGCACCTTCTCTTTCATCTGGTAATTTTGGAATTTTGCTATTATATTTCTTGGTTTGTCAATTTGGGATCTCTTTCATGGTGGATTCTTTCTATGGTTATTTTCCCTTCTGGTTCTAGGACTTCTGGGCAGTTTTCCTTTATGATTTCCTGAAAGATACTGTCCAGGCTCTTTTTTTCATGATTTTCAGGTAGTCCAATAATTTTTAAATTGTCTCTCCTGAGTCGATTTTCCAGGTCGGTTGTTTTACTGATGAGGTATTTTACATTTTCATCTATTTTTTCATTTTTTTGTTTCTGTTTGACTGATTCTTGCTCTCTCATAGAGACATTAGTTTCCATTTGTCCAATTCTAGTTTTTAACAGATTGTTTTCTTCTGTTAGTTTTTGTACTTCCTTCTTCAACTGGCCAATTGTGTTTTTTAGGGACTTGTTTCCTTCAGCATACTCTTCTGTTAGATTTTGTACTTCCTTCTTCAACTGGCCAATTGTGTTTTTTAGGGACTTGTTTTCTTCAGTGTACTCTTCTAGTTTTTCCTTCCTTCTTCAATTGGCCAATTGTGTTTTTTAGGGACTGGTTTTCTTCAGTGTATTTTTTTTCCAACTGGCCAATTGTATTTTTGAAGGACTCTTTTACCTCTCTCATTTGAGTATTAAAATCCTTCTTGAGTGCTTCTAAGAAGAGACCAGTTCATATTCCATTTTGTTGTTGCAGATGTAGGTTTGTTGACAATGTTGTCCTCTTCTGAATTTCTGTCTTGATCTTCACTCTTCTCATAATATGAATCTATGGTACATTTCTTTTTACTCATGGTGTTTCTTTATTCCCTGGCCTTTAAAGAGATTGAGCTCTCCTGCTCGGGAACAAAGGGTACCGACCTAGGCTTCTTGTGTTGGGAGCCTAGGTCTTGGTCACTGGCTTTGCCTTCTGGGGTCTCTTATGCTGGGAATTGGAGGCTGTAGGTTTCTGGCAGCCTACCTTGTGTTGGGCTGGAATCAGCAAGGCTGGAACTTTCAGGTCACCATTAGTGTTTTAACAGCACACAGTTTTTACTGGGCTTTCTAAAATTTCTCTCTGTATCAAGTTAAGATAGGCTCTCATGGTGGAGAAATATCATTAGGTTATCTTAATCAGTACTCAATGGCTGGGAAGTCACCATGGCATCCAAATACCCTTGGAAACTCTGTGGTTGTATTCATTGGTTGGTTGTTATCCTAAATTCTTGAAAAGGACCAAAATGACCTCACTATGTTGGGGTCAAGGTGGTCAATGGGAGATTCTAAATTGAGTTGAGTATGAGAACATTGCACTGTGGGAAGTCTGGGTAGTTGTAACTTTGGTGCTATGATGCCCTTGTGCTGTTCATAGATCTCATACGGTCATCCAATGGAGAGAGCTCTCCTTTAGCTGCCACTCTAGAAGTAGAGACCCTAGAGATTTATATGTCCCCCCAAATCCATTCCTTTCTCTATGTTCTCTATGTCTGTTGACAGCACCACTATCTTTCTAGTCTCCTAGGTTTACAACCGTGGAGTCCTCCTTGGCTATTTCCTCTTCTTACCTTTCCATGTCCAATCAGTTGCCAAATCTTATGGATTCTACTTCCATGATGTTTCTCACACCTGTTCCTTTTCTCTTCTCATATGGCCACCACCCTAGTTCAAGCCTTTATTACTTCTCACCTCACCAATTGCAATAGCTTCCAAATTCCGGCTGAACCTCCCTCTCTCCAGGCTTTTGCCTCTTCAATCCATACTCTCCACATACCAAATTGTTATTCCTAAACCACAGATCTGGCTATACTAAAAGGTCTTTTGTGGTTCCCAGTTGCCTCAAGGACAAAATATGAATATAGCCTAACATCTAAAACCTTCCACAAAATGATTTCTATCTACTTTCCCAACATTATTTCATATTACTCTCACAAACTCTCTGTTTCAGCTAAATTTGCCTTTTTTAAACCCATGTCCCATTTCTAGGCCTTTGCACAGACTGTCATTTGTATCAAGGTTGTGTTCTCTTTACTTCTACCTCACAGAATCCCAAATTCTTTCTTCCAACATAGATACAGTGCTATGCCCCATATGAAGTCTTTCATTGTGTCCTAAATTGTTAGCATAAATGTGTGCCCATGTGCCCATAAATGTTTAACAACCAGTTTTCCAAAAATGAAAAGAAAAGAAATACCCATAACATGATTTTTAAACTTAATCTGCATGTTTTACATGATTGCGCGCATATGACCTATATCTGATTGCTTACCATCTCAAGGAGTGGGGAGGAGGGGAAGGAAGAAGGAAGTGATAGAATTTAGCAACTCAATACTTAAAAAATAATGATAAAAATGGTTTTTAACATATAATTGGGGAAAATAAAATATATATTAAAATTAATCTACATTATTAATATTTCTCCATCTCTTTCTTATGTCTAAACCATCAATAAAATAAATTGAACCCAGATTTGCAGCTTTTGCAATTTCCAAGGTAAATGTTCACATTGAGAATTTAACTGGCTCCAGCCAATTGAAGATGACTTTAGCACACCTCTGGCTCTCTTCCTCCAGAAATTTCTTTGTACTATTTTGTAAATGCTTTATTTTGAATTCTCTGTATCTCCTAGGAGAATATAAGCTCATTTGGGGAAGGTATTTTTTCACGTCGTCTTAGTATATGTCAACATTTACATAGTGCTTTGTATATCTTTGTCATTATTCAGTTGTTTCAGTCATGCCTGACTCTTCAGGACCCCATTCAGGGTTTTCTGGGCAAAAATACTGGAATAATTTGCCATTTCCTTCTCCTGCTTATTTTATGGATGGGGAAACTGAGGTAAACAGGATCAAGTGACTTGCCCAGGGTCACATAGTAAGTACCTGAGGGATATTTGAACTCAGGTCTTCCTTATTCTAGGCTCAACAATCCATCCACTGCACCACCTAGCTGCTTTGTATGTAGTAGGTACTTAAATGCTTATTGCATTGCATTGCATTGCATTGAATTAGGCAGGGAATAGAACTCTAAATGGGATAGCATGCCATTGATCATTATGCCTGCTGCATGTGCCACTAGTCCACACTCTCCTCCTCCTCTTTTTCTCAGAGAAGAGCTTGGATTTTGCTAACCCTAACCTTTGCAGCATCTATTTAACTGTTGGAGCTAGGCCTGAAAGGAGTAGGAAATCCCCCAAATTCCCAAAGGGTAGGAGGGGGAGCCATGATAACTAAAGTCCAAATGAGGGGCTGGGGACCATTATTATGTGGGTATTACTATTACCCATGAGGGTGGTGTGATCATCTCTTTGAACTAAGCATGCCAACAGTTCAGGGATAAGAAACTTGCTATGTCTGGTTGGGGGGAAGTTTGTGTGTACTCACAGAACATGGTTGTATCTCTGATTGTGTATGTAAGATGGGGCCTAAGAAAGTAATCATGTAAGAAAAATAACTGAGAACTGACAGAGATCAGTAAGACCAAAAGGAACTTTAAAAATTATCTGATCCAACTATTTCCTTTTGTAGTAAGAAATAGAGACCGAAGGAGGCAAAGCAACTTATGGGACAGCTTGTTAGTGGGAGAGTCAGGTCTAGACTCTGCTCTTCTGACTTGGGTGAAGGCGTAGTTAGTGTGTTCAAGGATCACTAACACACCAGATGAGAGAGTCAGACTCTAAAAAGATCTTGCCATGCCAGAGCATCGGGCTTAATCTAATAAGATGAAATTCAATAGGGAAAAGAAAAAGCAAGGTCTTGTATTTGGGTCCAAAAACCAAATTCCACAAATATAAGATGGGGATTGTTGAGGTTGATATGAGTAGTCAGCAGTGTGATGTGGCAGCCTCCAAAGCTAATGTAACCTTGGGTTACCTTTGGAGAGTTACAGCTGCTAGAGACAGGAAGGTGACCATCTACCTACATCAGGCATTGGAGTATTGGATCCAATTTTGAGCACCATATATTAAGAAAGACATTGATAAGTTGGTGGTAAAGGTAAGAGGGTAAAGGGCCTTGAGTTCATGACAGTTCATTACATGGTTAGCAAGGAGAAAAGAAGACTGAAGAAGGACTTGATAACCATGTGCAATGTTTGAATCCCTTTCATGTAGAAGAAGGATTCCATGTACTCTACTTGGTCCCAGAAGGCAGAGCCAGGAGTGATGGGTGAATGTTGCAAAGACCAGAATTTAGACTTGATGTCAGTGAAAAAAACAACAACAACAAACAACTTCCTAATAATTAGAGTTGCCCTAGAGTGGAATGATTTGTCTTGAGAGACGATGGATTATCCAGCCTTGAAAGTTTGAAGTGTAGGCTGGGCAAACAACTTGCCAAATATAGTATAGTGGAAATTCCTTCATATGGGTTGAAATGATTTTTGAGGTCACTCCTAAACATCAGAACCTGAGATTTTACCCTCCTCTCCTTAAGGGAAAGAAATGTTGTTGTATACTTTGAAGGTTATATGCAAAGTGCATGAGTTTTAACTACAAATAAATATCATGGAATTTTTCTCAACATTTGTTTTCTGCTTGTTCATTTTTTTCTTCTTTGAATTTCCATATTCCACCCACTTTAGTTTTTCTCTACCCTGTAGGACTAATCATTCTCCTTAGAATTTTTGTTGAATCAAAAAGCAGGCCCTAATCACTCCCAGCCTGTAGCACACAATAGAGAAATATGCCAATTTTAACAAGGAAGAACATTCTAAAAGTTCAAGTGAGCATAGAAAATCAGACCAAGGAATGAATAAGAAAGGAGTAAAGGAAAGTATTTTGAGGAGAGTAAAGCCCAGAACATCCTTATCTTTCAATTCGTATCCATTAACTACTCTTATTCTAAACAATATCCAGTGATTGTGGTAGTGAAAACACATTTTTTCCTCCCACTATTTGCATATTTTGAATTTCACTTACACTGTATGTAGGTTAGAGTGAAAAGATGCTGTTTTGTTTGGTTTTTACTTTTCCCATGGAATGTGCTTTGTGTGTTGAAGAGGGTGAAGGCTTAACTTCCTCTTTGCAAATGCATTTGGTCAGGAATCAACTGCTGTATTCATTCTACTTCCCCCCCCCCCCCGTGAGATACTCTCAAGGGTATAAGTGCTGAATTACATGCTGCAGATAACATTAAAAAAGCAGTAAATTATCCCTATAACATGCCTTTAAACATAAGATGTATCTTTATGGAATCAAATACCTAAATGAAGAGTGAAAAATTCAGTCATTCTTTTGAATGGTGGTCTCTTCATCAATCAGTAAATAAGCATTTGTTCAGAATCTGCCATGTCCTCTGTACTGTGTTAAGTGCTTGGACAAGGACAAACATGAAATAGTCCCTGCCCTCAAGAAGCTTATAATTAATGTAAAAACATGAGATTTTGAATTAGGGAACTGGAATTTGAATAGCAGCTGTGCCGCTTGCTATTTGTCTGATCTTAATCACTGAAATCACTGGATAAATCACTCAAACTTGCTAGGCTTCAGTTGCTTCATCTCTAAAATGAAGGGCTTGATTAGATGACTGTCTTCTATAATCATAGCTGAGTCAGATAAGACCAATGTGGGTAGTGTCTTTGTTTTCTCCAGATTTGTCCATATGAGTCAAAGGATTCTAGTTTCCCTATCACAGCATTATGTGTCATACTATCAGATGTTTTTGAAGAGACGAGTGTTAATCCTAGTCAGGAATACTTGTTTGTTATGCTGACAGGGTTGGCAGAAGCAGCCCAAGAATTCAAGTTGGTCTGATACATACTCAGGATGAGTTTAAAGTATTTATATCAGCTAGAATTGGAATAAAACAAACAAAAACAAAGGAAATTTGACCAAGATTGAAAGTGAAGTATCAGCTACATGAGAGTTTGCTGTGCTCAGCACATGTTCCAACAACACATGTTGGGTTGGCATTCGGTGGCCATAATACCTTCTGTTCTCTAAAGAGGCAGATCTTTCAGAAGAAGAACCCTACACATTATGACATAATGGATGATCATCTATAACAAATCAGACAAATGAGTATTTGGTCTTATCTAGTTTGGACATTGTATAAACAGGATCAGCTAAGTTTATAGGAAAGCAATAAGTGAATCATAATTTATTGTTTATTATGTACCAAAAACTGTTTCTAAGCATTGGGAATAGAAAGAAATGCAACATGGTCCCTGCCCTGAACAAACTTACATCTTAATGAGAGAACATGTCAACAAATAAGTAAATTAAAGATGAATACAGAATAGTTGAATAGCAGACGAGTGAACAAGATGTTTTACCTGTACAATTCTTCAATAATTTGAAGGGAAATGAATGAAATCATGTAAAGACTATTTTTCATCATATCTGAACATTATAGGGAAGGTATAAGATAATTATTCCCAACCATTATTTTGCAATGTCCAATAGTGTCTCTTTTTATCTTAAGAGCTATCATGACGTTCTCAAAACAAAATTATTTTTTTTCAATTATATCTAAAAATTAGATTTATGTTGCATAGGTATTTGAATCAACACATGATAGGGTAGAGGACCCTGTGGATTCTCAAGAGAGCATTAAACTGATGCAAATGTTCCTGAATGGTTTAACATAGAAGAAAAAAACAATTATTAAAGGAGAATTTATAGCCTGCTTATCAGAAATAATCAGTAGAATATAGACACTTGAGTTCACAATGGCAAACCTCACCAAAGAAACAAAAATAAAATAACTTTGGGAATTCAAATACATAGAAGTGAAGGACAATTTGGAGGCAAGGGAACAATAAGCAATAATGCTAAAAGAAAACATGATTTCTATACAAACAAAACATATTGATCTCTAAGACAGGGTGTGGAGAGTTAGTTTAAGAATTATAGGTCTCCCAGAAAAACACAAGTCAAAAGACTACAATGCAAAAAAAAAAAAGCATAATTACCCAGTGCAAGAAATTTACCCAGAATTTCTAAGCACAAAAAAACCAAAGTGCTAATCCAAAAGAATCCATAGATTGCCTCCAGAAACAAATCCTATGTTATAAATCACAAGACACATAGTAGGGATCTTTAATAATTCCAATGACAAACATAAGTTCTGCAAGTGATCAGAAGGCTTCCAAATATAAAACAAAGAAGATTCAAATAATGCAAGACTATTCTTTACCCAGCATAAATCTCAGGAGGGAGAGGAATAATATATTCCAAAGAGTAAAGGAGCTCAAGACACAACCCAAAGTAACATACTTGGCAAACCCGAACCCAACCATTAATGAAAAAAATATGGGTTTAATTTTTTTTTTAAAGAAGTGCTTGAAGAAATTTTAGAAAGAAAATCAGACCTGAACAAATTATTTGCTCTGCAAAACTCCTAACAAGGAAACATAAGAAAGGCAAGCATATCTAGCAATCCAGGAATGCATAGATAATAAAATAAAATACCCCAGAAAACAACAAATAAACAAAATAAAAAGAGAAAGGAACCTATCAGGTTGACAATAAAACAATACCAATGGTATGAAAAAAAATGAGAGATCATTAAGAAGTTTCTTTCTGTACTTTCTTGCCCTCGATGAGTTGGGAGGGAAGGGAGAAGGAAGAGAATTTGGAACAGAAAATAAAAATAAAATGGAATCTAAAAAAGGGATTTCTTTCTAAAAATACTAAGTAGACAAGGGTGAAAGTGTAATAGAAATGATGGTGGAGGAATAAGCCTGAAACTTCAGATTTCTAACCATTACAATACTTACCTATAGATGAATCAAGTTGGTTTTTTTTTTGGTCTAACTAAACTACAGAATAGGAGGGCACATGAAAGGGGTGAGGGGAGGAAAAAGAGAGGAATATCTGTTGTATTCTAATCAAGTCAATGGTTAACAATGAAGGGAAAATAACTCTTACAGCTGGAAGAAGAGGGCATACAGGAAAATGGATGAGGAGGCAAACAAAAGGATTCAAGTAGGGGGCTCGGAGGGAGAGATCACATTTCATTGTTTGGAAGGAGTCACATTGGGGGACTTATAATGGTTATAATATAATCCGCCAGGATCTGATGCTTAGAGAGACCACTCATCGTGCCTAAGGAGAAGGGGAGTTATAGCTCCTGGAGGCAACTGGAACCCAAAATAGTGAGATCCAGAAGGGAGGTTTCATGACAAATGAAAAAATAAAAAGATCTCATCATCTATTTTAAGTTGTTCTTCTGCAGTTTGGTAGCAATAACTACCCATTTGTAGGTTGGGGTTGTGGTCTTCCATGCATTTGGGAAGTTTTATATACACCTAGATAATTACTTGCCATTCTAATCGTGGTGCATATGTGGTTGTGAAGGAGCAGGGATGGAATTCCTATTTATCAAAGAGTTGCAGCTGTTTTAGGATTGTCTAATGGCTGGCAGTACAGTCTAAAGATCCTGTTCATGATGATCTCTGGAGCAGCTAGTATGGTCGCCTTTTCTTTTCTTTTCAAATTTATTTATTTAGTTTTAGTTGTCAACATTCATCTTCCCCTTCAATCTCTCTCCAAGATGGCATGGAATCTGATATAGGGTATACATGTATGATCATATTAACCATATTTTCACATTAGTCATGTTGTGAAAGAAGAATCAGAACAAAAGGGAAAAACCATGAGAAAGAAAAACAACAATAAAATAATGAAAGAAAGAGAAAATAGTATGCTTCCATCTGCATTCAGACTCCATCATTATTTCTCTGGATGTGGATAACATTTTCCATAATGAGTCTTTTGGAATTATCTTAGATTATTGCATTGCTCAGAAGAACTAAGTCATCACACAATGTTGCTATTACTCTGTACAGTGTTCTCCTGGTTCTGCTCACTCACTCAGCATCAGTTAATTCATCTTTCCAGGTTTTTCTGTAGTCTGCCTGCTCACCATTTCTTATGGAACAATAGTGTTCCATTACATTCATCTAATACAACTTGTTCAGCCATTCCCCAGTTGATGGGCATCCCCTCAATTTCCAATTCTTTGCCACCACTAAAAGAGCTACTATAAATATTTTTTTACATGTGGGCCCTTTCCCCTTTTTTAAGACCTCTTTGGAATACAGACCTAGTAGTGGTATTGCTCGATCAAAGGATATGCATAGTTTTATAGCTATTTGAGTATAGTTCCAAATTGGTCTCCAGAATGGTTGGATCAATTCACAACTCTACCAGCAGTGCATTACTGTCCCATTTTTTTTCACATCCCCTCCAATATTTATCATTTTCCCATTTTGTCATGTTGGCCAATTTGAAAGATGTGATGTGATGCCTCAGAGTTGTTTTAATTTGCATTTCTCTAACCAACAGTAATTTAGAGCATTTTTATATGCATTATGACAGCTTTAATTTCTTCATCTGAAAACTTCCTGTTCATATCGTTTATCCTTCATCAATTGGGGAATGATTGTATTCTTAGATTTGACTCAGTTCTCTATATATTTTAGAAATGAGGCCTTTACCAGAGATACTGGCTGTAAAAATTGTTTACCAGTTTTCTGCTTCCCTTCTAATCTTGGTTGCATTGGCTTTATTTGTGCAAAAAAAAATTAACATAATATAATCAAAATTATCCATTTTGCATTTCATAATGATCTCTATCTCTTTTGGTCATAAATTTTTCTCTTCTCCACAGATCTGAGAGATAAACTCTTCCTTGTTCACCTAATTTGCTTATAGTTTCACCCTTTATGTCTAAATCATATATCTTGGTATACATGTAACATGTTGGTCTATGCCTAGTTTCTGCCATGCTGTTTTCCAGTTTTGCCAGCAGTTTTTGTCAAATAGTGAGTTCTTATCCCAGAAACCACAGTCTTTGGGTTTAACAAACAGTAGATTACTATCGTCATTGATGGTCACCTTTTCTAATGGGGTGGTAGGCAATGGGCAGTAAATTAATGTAATGGCTAACATTTATACATTTCTTTAAAATTTATAAAGTGTTCTACAAAAATTATCTTATTTGACTATCATAGCAACCTTGTGAGCTAGGTGGTATCATTATCTCCATTCTACAGATGATAAAACTACATTTAAAGTGGGAGTACTATGAATATGAACATTCAAAAATGTAATATGGATGACGGCTTTCAGGCCAAGAGAAGGTGGAAGGTTTGGCCATGCAGCCAGCACACTCTTGAAGGAATAATTAGACTGTTTTAGAGTCAGTGGAGAGCTTAGAACATAGAAAGGAACCACTTTTGTCAAGGTTTTAAGAATTACCAGGATAACACTCTGGCTTTGTGAACCTGTAAGGTCAATGATAACATTTGCAGAGGTGGAAAACCAGGGTCTTTGTGGAATAAGAAGATGAATGAAAGAGTCTGCTGCTTCTCCCCCAAGTCACTAACAGAGAACACAAAGTCACTTAACCTTTCTGAACCTCACTTTCTTCACCCATAAAATACGGGTAACACAATCTGCTGGAGCTGCCTTATTGGGTTGTTGTGAGGGTCAAATAAAAAAAATATGGTAAATGCTTTAAAAGCCTAGCCAACAAAAATTCCAGGTGACCAATTGTAAGCTCTTGAATACTTCAGTATACCTTATTGCTAGCCCATTGTGGCACAGATGGAGCTACACATCACCTGAGAGGACATGTGGGTTTTGCCTATGTAGAAATTCATTGGAGAAAAGACTTCTTCCCTAAGAAGAGAGAGTTAATATGCACTGACCATAAGGTTATAGATTTGGAGCTGGAAAGGATCATAGACACAATGGTGATAACTAGCTAGCTAGCTAGCTAGCTAGATGGATGGATGGATGGATAGATAGATAGATGGATGGATGGATAGATAGATAGACAGACAAGATTACTTAGTCACAGTTCTACATGCTGGTGATACAAGTGAGCAAGGCAATTCCTTCCTTCAAAGAGCTCACATCCTAAGAGAGAAAGATGGTAGATTAAGGGGAGATAGAAAAGACTGGGAGCAAGGAGTCCATACAAGGTACCATGGTGTACAGATTGCTGAGGAGTAACACCAAAGCATTGATCTGGGCAAGATAAGGCACAAACTCACCAATCAGAGTCCAGGCTAGTTCCAGGGTAGAGTCCAGTGAGGAAGAGGTAGAGATGATGGCCCCATTGGAGAAGGCATTGATGGTGTAGAGATGGCCAGGAAGTGTCCATTAAGTCCGCTCTCCCTCCCTCCATTTTATAGATGAGAAAACTGAGGCACAGAGAGGTTAAGTAACTTGCCCAGCTCACACTGCTAGTAAGTGCCTGAGATGGTACTTGAATCTGTATCTTCAGGATTTCAAGACCAGCACAATGTCCTCTGCACTACAGGGCAGTTGGTTCATCCTGGGCATATTGGTGCTTGGTGCTTGTTTCACCTCAGTGAAATCAAGGTGATTTTCAACAGCTATGACATTCTCAGCTCAGAGAAAGGCTTCTAGGGGCTGCTCCTTCTTTGGACCCTTCTCAGTTTCCTCAGGCAGGGTTTCTGCTGATCAGATCTGGCTCCAACTGAGGTATTTGATTTTAAAGTAAACCGATCCAAAGGGGACCCGAGGTTGGTTTAGATTACAGGCAGCTTGTGGGCATGCTGCATTTCCATGACCGGTGTGGATGAAGAATGGCATTGGTGCCCCCTTTCCTGTTGTGTCACCATGCTTCAGAGGCAGCCTTGGCCAGCAGCAGCTCTCCTTCCTGGATGGTAAATGTTGAACTCTGCCTCAGACAGTTTTGCTGGAATAGTAAGCCTGTAGTTGTAACAAGATTGCTCTTAGATCTGCCTGAAAAATTGCTGTTATTGCCCCCACAGAGGTTTCTCCTATAAAAGAGGGTGAGGATATTGTTAAAAGGGTATAAAGGTTGACCCCTTCTTTCACTTTTGGGATGTCCATGTTTTGGGATTCCATCGTTCCTATCCACCAGATCAAAAGTCACAAAGGTCTTTGTTATATCCGTGAGCATGGCTATTAGAGCCAGAGGCTGTACTATATTCTCTATCTATGTCTGTGTTTATGTCTATATCTAGCTAGATGATATATGGATGGATAGATAGATAAATACATAATACACATATGTGTATATATGTGTGTGTGTGTGTGTGTGTATGTGTGTGTGTATAGATAGCTAGGTTGTGTAGTGGTTAGACTTCTTGAGTTCAAACCCTGCCTCAGAAACTAGCTATGAAACCCAAAGTTACTTTTCTTAACCTTTGTTTCCTTATGGGAGAACTAATAACACTTTTTTCACATGTTTGTTTTGAGGATCAAATCAAATGAAATAAATATATGTAAAATATTTTACAAACCTTAAAGTGTTATATAACTGTTAGCTATTGTTATTATTATTGGTATAACTTCATTACTCTTCTGAAAATCCCAGAAATTTTTACAACCTGAGGCATCACCTCAATAGGACAAAGTCTGAGTTGGGTGAACCCATTATGTCTTTCTGTCAATCAGTTTCTTTATCAACTCTCTCTGTAAAACAGAGCCTTTTCTAATTTTGCATAGAGATGATGTCCATGTAGACTGGCCAGCTTGATGTGATTTGGTGTGTGGGAGTTTAGTAAATAGACTGAGCTGTCATCCAAAAAGATCCCAATGTTCTTGGAAGACAAAGATGATAAACTGTTGGAAAGTAAATAAATGAATGAAAAAGCATTTACTGTGTTTTTCATGTGCCAGACACTGAAGGTACAAATAAAAAAAGTAGAGCTATCATCCTTCTCTGACACTATAATTGGGGGAAATAAGACATAAGGGAAAGAGGAGTTGCAGAGTAGAGGAAAAGCCTGGAAATCCTTAGTGTCCAATAACAATCAGATGACAAGGCTTAAGAATCTTTATTTAGGGTATTTGGTGAGTCTGCCTACTGGGGCAGGGAGCCTCTAGGAAACTGACCCACCATCACTAGGAAGAGGGGAAGAGGGGAGTGAGTATAAGAATCAGAGTGAAATGAAAATTCTGGGTTCCCTCTAGGATTGTACCAGAGCCATGAACTGGCTCAGAAGAGTTGATTGTTTAAAATTTTTAGCTTGGATAGCAATACTGTAAATCTAGGCTTTATTTATTGTTTTATGAATTTCTAAACTTAGGGAATTGGTGGAGAAAATATTAATAACACAAATTAAACTTTAAGTTATGCCATGCATACATTTATTATATTTTTTTTCTGGAGAGCCAGGTGGTAAACATTTACCAGCACAACCCTGGGTCCCTTCTTTAGGAGGATGAAGAGGAGGGAACATTGTTAGTGTCTGAGCAGGAAGGGAAAAGGGGAAGGGGTCATTTGTGGGAAGGTCTGGGCTGAATAGGGCAGCAGAAGGTGTCAACTCCAGCTGGGGCTCTTCAGGTGCTATGGATGGGACAGCCTGAAGTAGAAGAGGAACGATGACAGACCCATTTAGTGCCAAATCTGGGACATAAAAAGGACATAATATTCATACTTAGAGACAGCTAGGTGGTGCTGAAGTGAACAGAATACGGGGCCAGAGTCAGGAAGACTCATCTTCCTGAGTTCAAACCCAGCCTTAGGGACTTCCTAGCTATGTGTGATTCTAAGCAAGTCACTCAATGCTGTTTGCCTCAGTTTCCTTATTTGTAAAATGAGTTGAAGAAGTAAATGACAAACCACGCCAGTTTCTTTGTCAAGAAAATCTCGCAAGGAGTCATGAAGAGTGAGGCACAGCTGAAGCAACTGAAGAACACTAGGTGTTTATACCATCCAAAGTATTTACAGAGGCCTACCTTCCATTTTTCTCCTCAGTGGATGCAGAATAGTTTGTATTCTCTAAATGGGTCCATTTGGGGGAAATAGAGGTCTGACTTAACTGGTCAAGAAGCCGGTAACAAAGGAAAGTTCCACTTAACTCCATGGAAGGTCTTATATAATATGTATACATACATGTCTCATGTATTTATATATAATCTGATATGTATACATGTATTAGACACATGTATATACATATGTGCACACACACATTACATATTGTCCATGTATCCATATTTACACATGCATACATACATATGTGTATACATGGAGGGAGAGGAGAGAAGAGGGGAGGAGAGTAGAAGATAGTGTACATATATATACATATATATATACTCCTATGTGTGTATATGCATACATATACATGCATACACAGGCATACATATATACACAAACACACATATATATACATACACATACATACACACTATATATGAGTGTGTGTGTGTGTGTGTGTGTGTGTGTGTGTGTACACACTACAAATATAAAGCAATATCAGAGAAAGGGCATGAATTCTTTTAGGAGCAGAAAAAGCCTCTTTAAGAATATGGCTTTTGAGTTGAGTCTAGAAGTAGGACAGAAAAGCTGAGAGGTACAGTTGAGCAAGGAGAACATTTTAGGCACAGCTGACAGCCAGGACAAAACCGTGGAGTTGGGAACTGGAATGTTGTGTTCTGTGAACAACATTTAGTCCATGTCTCTGGATTCAAAGAGCATGTAAATTATAAGAAGATGGCAAAGACAGGTATGGGATAGGGTGTGAAGAGTATTAAATGCCAAAAAAAAAACCCTGTATATTTGATCATGGAGGCAATTGGGAGATATTAGAGTTTATTGAATAGGGGATGATGACATAGAAAGACATATGAATTACAAAAATTACTTTGGAAATTGAGTGGAGGGTGGATTGGGATGAGGAGAGTGTTGAGGCAGGGAAAATAATTACATGGCTCTTGGCAAGAGGTGATGAGGGCCTGACCAGGGTGCTGACTATGAGTGGACATAAAGGGACTTATATGAGAGATGCTGTGAAAGTAGAAATGATGAGATATGGAACCAGCTGGGACATGTAGGGATGAGGGAATAAGGCGTGGAAGATGGCACCATGGTTTCAAGCATGGGTGCCAGGTAGCATTATGGTGTCCTTGACAACAACAGGCAAGAAGAGAGAGGAGGACAGGACTGAGGGCAAAAGATGACAAGTTCTGTTTTTAATATGGTGAATTTGAAATGTCTATAGGCTGTCTAATTCTAGAAATCCCAAATGAAGTTCACAAAGAGGAGTTGTAGCTCAGAAGAGAGCTTAGTGATGGATATATAAGTATGGGAATCATTTACATAGACATAATGATTGAGCCCATGGGAGCTGGTGAGATCACTAAAGGAGATAGTATAGAGGGAGGAGAGATAAGGGTCCAGGACAGAGCTTTAGAGGACATTCATGGATTCTAGGTATACCATAGATGAAGATATAACAAGGGAGACTGAGGAGTGGTGAGATAGGTAGGAGAAGATGCTGGAGAAAACAGTGTCAAAAAAAAAATTAAAGAGGAGAGTATCCAGAAGTAGATTGTAGCCAACAGAGTCAAAGGCTGCAGAGAGGTCAAGAACAATAATGAAAAAGCCATTGGATTTGGTAATGAAGAGATCACTGACAACTTTGTAGAGATCAGTTTTAATGGAAAGATGAGGTCAGAAGCCACATTGCAGAGAGTTCGGAATCCAGTAAGAAAATAGCCAGTGGAAGTGCCTAATGTAGGTATGGAATAACTTTAGCTAGGAGAGGAGAGAGATGTTAGATAGTAGTAGGCAGATCAAGGGAGGGTTTTTTTTTTTAAGGATGCAGGAAATATGAGGATGTTTGTAGGCTGTAGGAAAGAGCCAATAGATAGGAAAAGACTGAAGTTTAGAAAAAGAATGGAGAATGCAGGAGATAATGGGTTCAAGTGTGCAGGTATAGGGGTTTGTCCTAGCAAGGAGAAGGTTCATTTCTTCATTTCAGAGAGGAATGAAGTAGGAGAGAGTGGGGGAAGATATCTGAGTCAAGTGAGATGAGAGGGAAGAGTGAAAAGGGAGCTTTGAGCAAATGACCTCAGTATTTTCAGTGAAGATGGAGTCAAGGTCCTCAGAGGAGACGATGGGCAGAAGGAAGCCTGGTGGGAGCTTGAAAAAGGAAGAAAAGATTTGCAATAGTTCCTGTGAGGAGTTGGGAGGAAAATGATTGGGAAGTATGAAGGATTCACTTGTTGTAGTGAGAGCCTAATCAAGATTTTGTAACTTAAATTTGTAGTCCAATTCAGTGTTATTCTCCATGTTTGTTCAGCAGTATGTGAAGAGCAGCAAACTTCAGTTGGACTTGGGCAATGAGTGATAAGGAGGCCAGGGATTTGAGAGTAGAGAATAATGTGGAGTCAAAGTGGTTCACCAAGTGCAAGTAAGGAATAAAGGAGAAGATAGCCAGTACAGAAATGATTGCCTAGGAGAGAATGGAAGGCAGAGGGAACAGATGTCATAAGGATGAAGAACAAGAACAGTGGTTGTAAGATACGAGAAAAGTTGGAATGAGGAAATATAATCAGATAAAGGAATTTCAGAGTTAAAGCACGTGGAAACAGAACAACTGTGAGTGATGGCAAGGTCAAGGGCTAGATCATCTCTCTGTGACTGAGGTATGGAGGAGGAGAGAGTCATGGGGATTAAACAGATTGGGGGGATGGGGAAGTTAGGATACTTGAAGAAGCATCAATATGCATGTTGAAGACACCTAGTATGAGGACAAGAGTTGGGGTAGAAAGATTCTAAATCAGACACTGATCTCATTGAGGAAGGGAAGATAATGTCCTGGGGATTGACAGATAGGGCCATCAGGATGAAGACTGGGTGATAAATTGATACAGCATGGGCAAAGACAAGATGGCAGAGTTACCAGAAAAGGTGCAGGGAGCTCCCCTCTCCCTACAAAAAAAGTTCCTACAAATAGATCTAGAAAATGTACCAGACTGCTTATTGATTGAGAAGTCCAAGAGAAAACCAGTGAATGATTTTTCTAGCCCATGTTGGTATAGGGAGACAAAGAGGTTTGTGGATGCTGGGAACCAAGTCTCACCAGAAGACTTCAGGGAGAAGTTGTATATCAGGGAAAGAAGAGGTAACAAATACAGGGGCCTAAAATTGTGCAGAGTTCAGGCTTCCAACCAAGAATAACTTACATAGCAAAATTGAGTCTATTCCAAGAGAAGAAAAAAAATTCATCTTTAATGAAATAGATGACTTCCAAATGTTCTTGATGAAAAGAACAGAGCTGCATAGAAACTCTGAAGTGCAAACCCTGGAGTCAAGCGAAACATAAAAAGATAAACATGGATGAACAATGACAAAGGACGAAACACAAGTAAATTGCCTTTATTCTAAGATGGGAAGATGATGCACATGTCACCATATCATCCTGGTCCTACAGAGTCTAATTAGATAAACGGCTTGGGAGAGTTTCTATTGTGATTTGATGATCTTAAAAGAATAAAGAGAGGGGAACAGGAGTGCGTTGGCAGGGGTGAAGGGAGAGGAAGGTTAGAGAAAATTATCTCACAAAATTTGGGCATATAACTAGAAGTTTATATAATCAGGGAAGAAGGAGTGGGGGAAAAGGCTGATATTTAAATCTCACTGTTATCTGAATTGGTCAGAGGAGGAAAGACTACATACACACACACACACACACACAGAGTTGGGCACAGAAATAAATTTCACTCATCAGAGAACTAGGAGAGAAAGGGAAGGGGAAGTACTAGCTGTGTGACCTTGGGAAAGTCATTAAACCTCTTGGTGTTTTAGGCAGCTTTCTAAGACTGTAAATTGCCAAGAAGGTGCTGGCTTACACTGGTAGAGAGTTTCCTAGTCAGGGTAGATTTTTTTTTATTCCCATCTTGAGAAACCCATGCCAGAGAATGGCACGTGCCATTGTGCCTCATCAGAGTTCAGAGACTTTCCTGACCTGTGAGTCATGATAGCAGAGTTCACACCTTGGCTAAATTGGTGGGGATATTCCCAAGCCAGCAGGCCAGGAACAGACAGATCAAGAGCAAGAAGGCAAACAGCTTCTCTGTATATTCTGCAAGTTTTCCAAGGTAATTGGATTATTACAATAGGAACAAACATTCATATAGTACATTTATAAAGCATTTTCCATGTATTACCTCATTTGATCCTCACAACAAGCCTATGTGGTACATACTTTCTTCAGTCATTTCAGTCCTATCTGACTCTTTGTCACCCCATTTGGGGTTTTCTTGGCAGAGATACTGGAGTGGTTTGCCATTTCCTCCTCCAGCTCATTTTACTGATGAGGAAACTGAAATAAACAGGGTTAAGTGACTTGCCCAGGGTCACACAGCTAGTAAGTGTCTGAGGTCAGATTTGAACTCGGGTCTTCCTGACTCTGGGCCTAATGCTCTATCTGCTGCATCACCTAGCTGCTCCTAAGGTGCATGCTATAATTCCTGTGTTATAGATGAGGAAACTAAGGCTAAGCACAGTTAAATGACTTGTTTGGGGAAAGCAGCCAATGAAGTAGGATTTGAAGTCAGATCTTCCAGACTCCAAGTGCAACACTCTGTCAGCTCTATCAGAAGTAGGGAATAAACATTTAGTGTGTATGTGTGTGTGTGTGTGTGTAAGCACTTTACATATATTATCTTATAAGATCTTCACAATGACCCTCTCAAGTAGGTGCTATTATGATCCTCATTTTACAGAAAAAGAAACTGAGGCAGACAAAGTTCAAATTACTTGCCTATGGTCACACAGCTGGGAAGTATTTGAGACCCTATTTGAGCTCAGATCTTCCAGACTACAGGTTCTGTGCTCTACCCACAGTGCCACTTACTTACCAGCAACTGTGGGTTCTGATGCCTGCTTACAAAACCAGATGTTTTTCTCCTTGAGGGTTGCTTCCCAGCACTGAAAAGGGAGCTTCCCAAGTGGACCTAGACTCTAGGCTTTCAGGGTCTTCTCTTTGACTTTGGCTACTTCTGCCTAAGTTGGCCAGCAGTGGCCACAGTGTCTATTCAGGATTTTGTTAGATCATCAACGGAGCAGCTCAGATCTCTCCTGATCCCTGGAAAAGGATGGTCAATAACTGACAATTCCACTTACTAAAGTACCTAGAAGATCTAGTCCAGGCAGGAATTATGGCAGCTACTTGGAAACACTTCTCCCAAAGGCAGTTGAGGTATCATTTGTGGTGATGTGAGTCAAGATGTCAGAGCAGAAATCCCTTTGAAAAATTACCTGGTAGTGAGTAGAGGAAACCCAAGGCAGTAAGAGTTCTGACAGTGCTGGATTTGGAGCCCAAGAGAAAGGAATTAGGTTATCAATGAACTTGTCAAGTTAGGTTGAAACACCAAAGACATCCAACCAAACATGAATAAAATGTGTGGGATACTAAGAGTTAACATTAAATAATCCAGAGCGGAGCAGTATGTCTTACGTGACTATTAATGCTATTCGTTGGACTGTGTTTTTTATGAGTCAGCTTTTCCATCCCTTTTGCAAAGATGTGGGCATTCAACTGACTTTTCTGATACAAGCTAGCATCTTAAACAACCACAAATTTTGTGGTTCTTCCAGCATCTTCATGCCCATTTGCATAAGTGGGTTATGTGTAACAAACCCATCAGGATTGCTTCCTGTTAAAAGAAAATTGTATATTTTTGTTTTTCCTTATATCTCTAACACTTAGCCCGGTGCCTGGCACATAGCAAGTGCTTAATAAATGCTGGTTGATTGATTGACTGATCATAAGAGTGACCAAGTTCATTTGCAAATATGCATTTAACTTCCCAGAAGTCATTACACACAGTGTTCAGGTCAATGAATGATTTACTGAGACATTTCATTGCCATTATGTTTGTAACATTCCAGTACCAGATTTGGAGAAAGCCCTTGCCAGAGGGCCAGATGACAAAAGCGCCCTCATGGCGGTGCTGGAAACAATCATTCTGGTGAACTAAGATGACCTGTGGGCGGACACTGGAGTTCTGCAGAGATGTTGCATGTGGTAAGTCTTGTGCCAACATGTTTGCCAGGAAACTGCCAAAAAAGGCACACTCAGGCAGCCCAGGAATCCTAGATAAAGGCACCTTCTTTTCTTCTGTTTAGCAATAGGTTTTTATGTGGGCCTGGGAAGCAGAGTAGCCAACCTAGCCCTAAAACATTCTAACATTAAGAAAATATCTATGTGCCATCAAATCACTTGGGGGGTGGGGTGGGGAAGGAGTATAGGACAACGGAAAGAAAGAGCCAAAATGCTATTGGAGCCCATGAAATCCCAGCAGAAAAAAAGAAAAAGGATGGCTAAGAGATTACTAGGAAGGGAGGACACACAAAATTATACCGTAGAGATGGTAGAAATGACTAGCAAATCTTGTGTATGGCATGTGGTATCATGTTGCAGTTACCAGTCATATAATGGAAGATGCAAGCATGACTTGAACCACTTAGAAGATCCTGCAGAATGGAAGAGATGCTGTAAGACTGGAGTAATACATATATTCCAATTTGCTAAAAAAGAAGAGAATAGAGTCTGTAAACTTGAAGCCAATCAACTCAATTTTGATTCCAGGAAAACTTCTCATACATGTTATTTAAAGGATGTTCACAAAACCTAGCAGGGAAGAATAAGACCAAGCACAAAGAGCCATTATGAATTAATAACAAGCTATACCAGACTCCCTTCTCTCTCTCTCTCTCTCTCTCTCTCTCTCTCTCTCTCTCCAAGCTTTCTAGGCTGAGAAATCAGAATGCCACAGATATTTTTAACATCTATTTCTATAGCTTCTCCTAGAGAAGCTATAGAAATGATGATTGTACCTTTAAGAGTCAAATGGAATGTTTGGCTGACAGGCTAGAGTTACACTGGCAACTAGTACTGAGGTGCTTCTGTTCATGGAGTCAGTGAAAGTGTGTGTGTTTATCTTTGGTGTATAAAGTAAAATATGGAGAAAACAGAAAGTGAAGAGAGACTTATTTTATAAAAAGATTTTAAAAATGATTTTATGAAGAGTTATGTGAGAAAATAGCTTATTTTGCCTTTTGAAGCTATGATTACCTGTGATAGCTGAAGAGACAATGAAGAAAAATGATTAATTTCCCAAGAGACCTAATTTAACTATTATCTTGAGAAATGTTAAGAGTATTCTTGAGACACTGTAATTTGTATCTTAAGAGTACTGAATGGTGGAACTGTGTTTGTAGAACTGAAGAGAGCTAACTTGCCTTTATAGTGAAGTCTCGTCTGTGATCTTTTGTACAGTTCAATACTGTAACTACGTATGTTTGTCCATGTTATATTATTTTGTTTATAAATTATATGTTAAGCAACTCGATTTAAAATCACAGATGAGTAAGGGATTTAATATATGCAAAGATGCAAGTAATTACCATTGGGAAAGGAAATTTCTCTTTTCACTTATTTAATCAATATTATTTAATAAATTAAAATGTAGAGTTCAAATCAATTTTATTAATTACTAAGAAATATTATCCACACCAACTCCCTACATTATGAAACAGTTTTCAATAGCACAATTAAATATAGAAATGATTAGAGACTGAGGGGTGCACTACAGGAATGGTTTGTAAACCCTAGACCAGTACTTCTTAAACTGTAGGTCACAACTCCCTATGGAGTCATAAAAAAAATTTGGCAACAGTAAGTGGCTTCTGAATGCACAACCAAAAATTAATTAAAAATCAAACATGTAATGAATTCAAGGTGTTTCTGGTGGCATGTGCCCTTGTTGTGTGACACAACTTCACTGCAGCCTTGGTTCTGAGCACAAAGCATGCACACTTTGCACAGTGCATGCCCTCAGGCCATGCAACACTAATAAACACTACCCAAACGGGGGAAGAGGGGTCCTGAGTGGAAGAAGTTTAAGAAGCCCTGCCCTAGACCGTTTATCCACTTTGCTAGGGCTTCTCTTCTAAACCTTGCTACATTTGTTTTATCTAGGTTTTGGCAAAGTACTTGATAAATTGTCTCATGTTGTTCTGGTGAAAAAGATAAAGAAATGTCGACTAGGTGATAGTGAAGTTAGACAGATTTGGACCAAAGTAAAATGAGCTATAGATCTGTGCTTGGTTTCGTACTGTTAATACTTTTATCAATAACTTGGGTAAAAGTATAAATGTTATTCTTACCAATTTTGTAGATGACCCCAAACTGGGAGAGTTAGCTAACACACTACAATACAGTCAAGATCCTCCAAAACCTTGACATACTGGGGTACTGGGTCAGATGTATTAAGATAAAATTTAATAGGCATAAATTTAAAGTGTGGCATGGGTTCCAAAAATCCACAAACACCAAGTAGGAAAGGCATAGCTAGCTAGAAGTTTATTTGAAAAAGATCTTGGGGGGGCGGGATAGGATGGTTGTTAAATTGAAAGTTAAGTGTGTCAATAATATTATGTCAGCCTAATGCAGTCTAAGCCAACATTTGACAAACATGATCTCCACAACCAAGCTAGTGATAGTCCCTCTGTACACTGCAATGGTCAGCTACTTCTGGATATTTGTGTTCAGTTTGGATACAAAATTTTAGTAAGAACATCTATGAGTTGGAAGGGAACCAGAGGAGGATAATAGAAGAGATTTCAGTACAATGGATGATGCTCTAGGATAGTTTCAAACTCTAGTCTATGTAAAGCCTATGCTCCAAGATCACAACTTTTTCCAACTGGTGCATCTCAGTTGATTAATTAGATGGATTTCCAAAGAGATGAATACAAAATACTCAAATAATCTGAAGAATCTATGATGTTATCAATACTGGGCTTTACTATATGTATGTCAGATCATAAACCCATCCATGTCTGTGTCACTGTTGCCCTTGTTCTCTCATGAGTTCTCCAAAAGGGGTCCAGCTAACATAGGAGTGAACTTCTTCATTTTCACTTGACATCACATAGATACCAGGGAAGCACAAAGGCCGTCCAATGATTAACTTTTGTTCTCACCGCTTGACTAACTGATCTTCCTTTTGAGCATTTCTTTGATGACATACTTTCCTTCATTTCTTCTTTGCAAGTACACATTTATATTATATTACAGCCTACATAGGCTGACCATGACCATTATATACAGTTTTGGTTGCCACAGTTGAGTAAAGACATGGATAAGCTGGAGGGCAAACAGAGAGAGGCAACAAGTGCCCTTTGGGAGATTTTCAATTTCAATTCTTTGGAAACTAGTGTTCCATGATTCATAGTCATGTGACACCACCAGAAAAGTATTGGTATCAAAAAGATAAGTCTTTGTTTCAGAAAGAAGATTGGGAGTATTAAAAGAATCTGCAGTTTTCCAAAGTCAATTCAGGCTGCCTTCTTCTTCCTAGTAAATTTTGGGCCCAACTCATTGTCTATTTACAATGTTTGTCCAAGATATACTCTCTCTCTCTCTCTCTCTCTCTCTCTCTCTCTCTCCTCTCTCCTCTTCTTCTCCTCCATGTTAATGTAAAAGCTCTATAACTGATCCAACTAAATACATGTCAGTTAAAGAATGAATATAAAATGAATTTTGTTACATTCAGTTTTATATTCCTTCTGGCCTATGTTTTAATGTCAGCTATGCTTTATTTTTCATTCTTGTTGATCTGTCTTAGTCAAGGGCTCCTAATACTTTAGCTTCAAAGTTTTTTGAGTTTTTTTGTCTCTTTCTCAGCTCTTTGTTTTCTTCTCTCTCTCTACCTTCGTTCCTTTGCTAGAGGCCAGACTATAACAAAGATTTTATTTCCCAAAAATTTTATCGAAAGGAACATTAATATAGAACAAGTTGTAATGTAAACAAATCCCTAATTCACATGTTGCCTAAATTTCTAATTTCTTACTGTGGAGTTTATTAAAAGGGAGTTACAGCTTTAATCCTGCATATGCTAGAATAATGGTAGCCACAGAGTGTTTAATCCATAAGCTGTTAGACTGATGGCAGTGCCAGTGAATTTCTTTCTTAAGTCAAATTCTTCACTTGGTCACTTTAATTTAACACTAGGTTTACAGTATCATAAATTTAGAATAGGAAGGGATCTCAGAGGTCATCTGGTGTACTTCCTAACTTACAGATAAGGAAAATGAGGATCAAGATGCTTAACTGATTTACCAAAGGTGACAAATATAGTTAGCATTAGAGTCAGGTGTTTCACTGAACTTTGTAATCCAGGTAACATTATTTCTTTTTAGCTTTAAATACTAATTTATTTTTTCCTACAATTATATGTTAAGGAAATTTTTAGCATTCATTTTTATGAGATTTTGAGTTCCAAATTTTCCTCTCTCCCTTCCCCTGAAAACAGTAGCTAGTTTGATGTAGTTTATACATATACATTCAATCTATTTCTTCTTCCACAATGATAGTGAATATATAAATATGTTTTACATGTAACTTTATCTTTAAGGCAAGGGAAGTTCAGCATGAATTAATCTATATCCTTTACACATGCCTATGGACAATGGTATGCATAGAATTTATAAGATGCAGCTAGCCAAAGTTTTTCAAGAGCTTGTGCCAATGTAGGAGTGCTGGTGCTTTCAGATACTGTCAAATAGACAGGCCATGGTGTTCTGAGTGGGTCCAAGTTTAATAACACTGGGCCATTTCCCTTCAGCAGAGAGACATTATTCTTTGGACACGTTGATTCCCAGCCATCTAACACCACAGGAAGACTGTTGGTATTAAGCAAGGTATTGGCTATGAATCTTGGAACACTGAAGAATCTAAATTTCATTTAATTTAAAGGTCATTAGAGAAAATGTTTTGGATATGAGTAGAATGAAGCATATTATGGCAGTGAGCCTCTAGGATATGAATGATTAGAAGAGGAAGTGGGCTAGTACCAAAGTATAGTCTGAGTTCTGCAATGGTACCCACTTAATTTTAAGAGACTTGGAGGAATGCCTCCAGGCTTATGGCTGGACCTCCTTTGGAAAATTGTTGCAGAAATGTGGATAAGAGTCCCATAGGATGAGATAGAATGGATAGTTTGATATCTGTGCTTTTGGATGAAGAATATTCACACTCGTAAGACCATGGCATAATCACAGTACAGACTTAGAGAGACATGTGCTCAAAATGTAAGCCACAAAGTCTTGCTTTATATGACATTGAGATAATTGGATTACTTTCGGGTTCAGGTTTTGTAAACCCTGATAAAGACCTACCTCAAAGAGGAAAATTTTGTATTCTGTCTCCATTCCATACCCAAGTCTGTTTTTGGAACAAAAAAAAAACCCAATGTCTTCTGTTTCTTCTCCTATCAATTAACAAGTAGCTACCATTCCACAGGAAGGTGATCACTGGTAGTTCTCACGAGTTGTCACTGCTCAGTTTGTACATTAGTATCATGGATCTTTTTTCATGGCTAACATTGCAGGACAGCCTCGGGAATTAGTAGTTATTTTCAGATACCGGGAAAAAGTCTAATTTATTCCCTGGAAGTAGAATTCTCAGAATTCAGTCAATAATGATACTTCAGGATGTTGAGAAACTATAGGATGTTATTTCTCTTTGTACCTCTCTTAGTGTGCTGCATATAGTGGATACAATAATTATTGAGTGAATGAATGAATGAATGAACTTTAGTTTAACTCTTTTTGTATGATAAAGTATTAGAATGTCCTGAGGTTGAATTTCTATTTTGCTTACTGGCAGTATCTTCCAGTAATTGACATATACTACTTCATATCACTAATTCTTTCATGTCTTGCTTTTAAGATCTCCAAAAGCAGAGATTGTGTCTTATTCTTCTTTTTTGCCATGCTCAGTGCCTAGCAAAGTTTCCTGCTCCTAATAGACATTCCATAAGTATCTGTTTGTTGATTGATTAAAATTACAGTGCCAAACCTCTTAAGTTTTCTCAAGGCACACTGCTATGCCCTTTGAAGGTGGGTATGGGGCTTTTACCTAAAGCATTCATCTACTACAAAGAAGGCAAAATGAACAAATTTGAAGACCAGAATCCATAGAAAAAGAGCAGTCATAAGTATATTTATTTTTTCCTGTAGGAGAATGACCTATTTGTTAAATGAGTCACACACTATTTGTATGGGCACTACAGGGACCCAGGAAGTTGATGTCACATTTCTCCCAGTGCAGTTATTATGAAGCTTACACATAATGTGAGCAGCCATGGATAGAGTCAGCTAATCTCCAAGGCAGAGAATTCTGAGAACTTTTGTCTTGGTGGTGGCTATGTAATCCTGGAAGCAGGATGCCAATGTACATGGCCCACCCACTGACAATGACTCACAGATTCAACTCCCTGTTTCTCTGGCTCTGTCTTCTGGGTAGGAGCAGCTCCTTCTCTTGCCTATGATAAGATGATATTGATTAAAAAAAAAAGTAGAACGGTCAGTCTTAGAAGACATCTCAAGAGAATAGATGAACCACTGGATATCAAAGTAATAACTATTTCAAAATCTTAACAAAAGAGATAATCTGCCCAAATTGAGTCTCAGAATGGGATGTTTTTAATGAGCTCATGCTTATTATCAAATAATATCCCAGTCGACTGTTGCCGGTTGAGGTTCATTGTAAGATCATGGATTTAGTTCACGAAGGGACTTCAGGGACTAATCCAACCTAGAAGAAGAAACTGAGACTAAACGAGGGTTAAGTGACCTGTTTATAATCACACACTTGTTAAGTGTCAGAAGTGGGATTTAAACTCAAGTTTTCCTGACTCCAACCCTGGAACTCTATCCACTAGACTGTGCTTGCTAAGCTAAGGGGAGCTAAAGAGCATTTTGCAAATGAATCAGGCCAGGAAGTGCTTAAAACAGTCAGTTTTTATTATGCTTTACCCAGACTGGTTTAAGGAAGCAAGTCAGGTAGCAACAGCGCAACAAAGGAAACACATTTACAACTCTTCACCAAAGCAAACCCAGTAAGTTTTGATGCCTCAAAACCCAAGTCACAAAGTGTGCTTGGTGATGCAGATAAAGGCTATGATTTTTATAAGGAGAGTTGAGGGCTTCTTGCTCCAGCACATCTGCTTGGTTTCCCCATCTCAGATGTCACAGGCCAATACTGGGTGACAAGGTCCTGACTGCACAGGCATAGGTCATAGAAGTTTCCAACAAGGAAGTTTCAGGTGCAGAAAATTGCAGAAAACAACAAGGGAGTTTCCAGAAAAGGGAAGCGTCCTGCTTAGATCAGAGGTAGCATTCTGCAAGAGAGGCTAGATTCCCCCGAAAAGATTTTAAAAAGGTTGTTTTGGTCTATAACATGTAAAATCAATATTTGGAAATATCTAGAATAATGACCGTGCATACCAGTCATTTGAATACAACTTCATCTCTTCCTGAAGGCACCCACCTATTCACCATTTCTTTATGAGTTTCTAGCTCTTTTTGGGAATCAAATATTGGCTGGCAACTTAAAAAGCCAGCTAAAGGGAATGGGTGGCCCAGGATCATGATAACTGCCTATCTTGAATTGCAAGCAATTAAAAGTCCCAACTAACTGTTTCAGGGATGGCTGATGGATCACTGTCTAGCCGCCTCTGATGTGGTCTGTTGCTTTCAGTGGCAACAAGGAAAATGGGAAAATGAAATGTACCGAAGACAGGAAGCGAGGTCAGTCATTTGGCTGTTACACTGCCAAAGCCCTGTGAAATACGTGGGGAGCTGGTGAGGCCAGAGGCATGCCCCAGAGGCAGAGCCCCAATCCCAGCACATACATCTTTGTTTCATGTTTGGGAATGAGTCAGTGCTAGAGAAACCAAAGATTGGGTGAGAAAAAAGAATATTTCCCCCTCTCTGTGCTGCCCTCCCTGTCCCCCTATTCAAGGTGGACAAATTAGCCCACCTTCAAACAGTCCAGCGGTGACCAATGGTTTTAAGTATGATGGCTAAGTTTTGAAACAAAAAGGTTTTGTCTTGAACATAATAGTAGGTGTACTATTAATGACCAATTATTGAGGATATAATAATGGTACCTAGTGTGACAATATTGTGACAAAATTTTATTAAGCATGATAGTATTTAAGTAGCCAAGAATTTGAGAGGACTTCAGAAACCATCTAATCCAACTCCCTCATTTTGCAGGTGAAGAAACTGAGGCACAGGGAGGTTAATGGACTTTCCCAAAGTCGCTAAGGTGGGATTTGAATCCAGACTCACTCCAAAGTCAGTATTTTTTCCATTGTGCCACATTATAGAATTGTAATATGTGTATGTGTTACAATCACTGAATTTCAAGTGTTGCAAGGATCCTCAGAGACCATATGTGAACGAGTATCCCCTTCATGACAACCCAGCTGAGTAGTCATCCAGGTGTCACTTGAAAAATTCCAGTGATGAAGAACCCCTTGATTTCAGAGGCAGTCCACTCCACCTTTGAACCCCGCCAGTTGTTAGGAAGTCTTCTCTTAAGCTGAACCTAAATCTGCAACTGCTCCCATTTCTGTCTTCTGAAGTCAAGCAGAACAAGACATAGGGCCAAACAAAATGGGATGTATGTGGAAGGAAGAGACTGCAAAGGATGGAAATTCAGGTCTAAAGATCATGAGGTGCTCGAGAGCTTGAGAAAAGTAAACTCAGGATATTTCACTTTAACTGGACCATATGCTAAGTAGAAGAGTCTAATATAAGATAAGATGAGGAAGGAAGATGATACCAGAGATTGGAAAGCTTGAATGCTGTACTAAGATATTTGAACTTTATTTGGTTGGAGATAAAGTCTTTGGAGGGTCTTGAACAAAGAAATGACAATTACAAGGAAGATTTATCTGCCAGCAGTATTTTCTGATGGACTTGAAAAGGGAGTGAGGAAAATCAGGGAGATACATTACGGGGATATTATAATAGCTCCAAGTGGGAAATAATGAGAGACCATGCACTAAAGAAATGGCAGTTGAGATTAGAAATAAATGACAAATGGAGAAATACTTTGGAAGTCTAGAGATTGAACCCATTTCCTCTTGTCTTCAAAATCCAATACCATAACAGTTATTCACTGTTATCCATATAGGAACCCTTTGTTTTATCATATACAACACATCATATGTAAAAATACAACTTATTTATTCAGTCCAAGGAAGGTATGTTGACATTCATTGTACTAAGTCACTCTGCATATCTGGTTGGAATTAAAGATCCAAATGATGATGCCTGGTGTGAATATAGACTTGGGGACCCTTTGCAGTAATGACAAAGCTCCTCAGGGGTCTGACACTCAAGACTGACAGCCATTGTGCTAGTGGATAAGGATGAGAATTAGGTATTTCTGTGATATGGTACCTTAAACTAGTTGGCTCTACCTACCTGCATTGACAAAGTCAAAAGAGGATATGGTAGGAGCTGGCAGACATCTTCTTAGAGGATATAAATGTGTAAAATAATAGACACCATGGAAATAATACCAACTCTGGAGTCAGAGGATTGGGTTTAAATCTTTTCTTTGACCCTTACTACCTGCGTGACTTGAGGCAAGCCACCTCAGTCCTCTGTTTCCTGAAGATGTTAGACTGGATGGCCCCAAAGTGTCCTTTAGCTCTATATGGATAACCCTTTTAAGTTTCTGGGATATCTGGTTTGGGCAGGTAGTGTGTTTGTTACCTTCAAGGCTTTGAAGGTCCTTGGAATGAAAGAGAGATTAGAGTTATGGTACTTGGCCCCAGAGGATCCAAGGAGGAGCAGTGGGAAAGGTTGAAGCAGCAGAGTTAGGGTTGATGTCAAGGCAACCCTTATATCAACAAGAGCTAAACCAGGGTGGGATGGGCTCCTTAAGGAGGTGGTGGCTTCATCCTCATGGGAAGTCTTCAAGCATAGATTGGATGGACCTTTGGAGCTATTCAAAAGTAGAAGAGGAGGTGATTGAAGGTAATCAAAAGACATGGTGGCTTATTGAGATGGGTTGGTCTTGATGGCCCTTGAGGGCCTTTTCAGCTCTGAGATTCTGGGATAGTTCTGTAAATCAATCCTTTTTTCATCCCTTTCTCTGCTGCTAGAAAACCAGGTACTACTTTGTGAAGGCACAACATTTTGAGTTCTTCTTCTGTGGTAAGATTTACCTTTCCCTGTGGCTTGTCTCTGCACTAATGGAAAGTGATAAATCTAAGGGTAAGGAAAAATGACTCACAAGTATCAAGAGGCTTCTTAAATAACTGATTAAACATTGAGTTCCCAAGGCCTTTCAAAATGGCCTGTCAAAGGTCAGTGTTGATCCTGTGCCTAGAAGTGGCTAGAAGTGGCAAGCAGAGAAGAAGGAAAGGAGGCAGGAAGGCAGGGAAATCAAAGAAAGAGAAGAAGAAAAAAATGAGAAAGAAAAAATAAAAAGAAGGAAAGAAAAGAGAAGAATGCAAGAAGGAAAAGAGGAAGATAGAAGGAGCAAATGTATTTGTGTGTGGGATGGGAGAGAGTGAGTGAGTGAGAGAGAGAGAGAGAGAGAGAGAGAGAGAGAGAGAGAGAGAGAGGAGAATAAGAGGAAGGGAAGGGAGAGGTAGAAGGAAGAAGGAAAGAAGTATGATGCAATGGAAAGGAGATTGGACTTGGAGTCAGAGCACCTGAGTTCAAATCCTAGCTCTGCTACTTACTGTCTGTGTGACTTTGGACAAGTCTCTGATCACTTTCCTCAGCTGTAAAATAATGGGCTGGCCAAGTTAACCTTTAGGCACAT
The DNA here is from genome assembly GCF_003287225.1 of Phascolarctos cinereus. Taxonomy (NCBI): domain Eukaryota; kingdom Metazoa; phylum Chordata; class Mammalia; order Diprotodontia; family Phascolarctidae; genus Phascolarctos; species Phascolarctos cinereus. The sequence continues at coordinate 29,498,827 of NW_027555847.1, forward strand.
TGTATTTCTCGATCTATGAGCCTAAGATAGGAAAGAAAGAGACTGAAGGTAAAATTTCAAGAAGGAAAAAAAAACTTTAGGTGTGCCTAAAAGGAGAGTTTAGGTATATAGTAGCCAATTTATTTAGTTGTCAAACATATGAAAGATAAAAAAGCTTGTTTCCTTAAGAAAAGTATTACAGCATGTCTTTTGTATGGAAGCAGAGTTTTCTCTTATACTGTGTTAATTGTCTCTGAAAAGGAGAGAAAGTTTGGAGTATTTTTCAGATGGAGGGACTGTCCTGTTGTTGGTTTTCAGTTAATTAGTTGTAAGGATCAAGTTGATTATTAACCTGCTTAAGAAATTATGTCACCCCATTACTCCATTTTTCTTTAACTTTCCAGTTAGGCTTTGTGTTTATAAGTAATGGGAACTCCAGTTATATGGACAACATTCACCCGAGGAGTATTTGTCAGGGGAAATAAAATCAAGTCTTTTGTTTTCCATTTCTACTTTCCAATGCAATTCATGAGTTTCATTTCCCCAAGAACAAAGTTAAAAAGGCATCTAAAAAGGACTGACTATTTTGGGACAACACCAGAAAATGAAAGACACTGGAGAAAATGTTAATAACTAAGCTTTTCCAGACCAGAAATAATGTACAATTTGTGAAGTCTCCCTAAGCTTTGTGACTGGGTCTGGTAGAGAGTTTAATTCATCTAAGGACTGAACCTCTCATCCTTTATGGGAATATTAATGTCAACGCAATTTTCTCCAAATGAGCCAAAGGAAAAAAATAACAACAGCTCACACTCATGAAGTATCTTTTGTACATTGTCTTGTTTGAGCCTCACAACAACCTGGTGAGGTAGTTATTATTATCCCAATTTTTATAGGTGAGGAAATTGAGGGTCCAAAGAGGTTGCTACTTTTCTAAGGTCACAGATCTAATAGGTGATAGAGATGGGGTATAAATCCAAGTCTTCCTGCCTCTAGCTCCAACTCTCTATCTCTATCCCATTTTCAGACTCACTACTCCAGGGTGCTCCAGTTCATAAACTAAAGAATAATCCTTTCTCTGAATTCTTAATTCTTCCCTTTCAGTTTGGGCTGAAATAAGCTGTCATTTAAGTGTTATCTTCAGGCATGTAACTGAGACGTAATTAATATTGACATCATCCTTGGCTATTTTTTTTTCTTTTTGGTGTAATCCATCTCACTCCTTTGCAAATGGCAGAATCCTGTTCTCCTTGCAATGCTGGCCTCTGATAAATGGGAGCAGATTCTTTTTCCCTTGTCTATACCTCACAACTCTGCACAGGATTTTCAGTGACAAGATGTTTTTATTTCATTTCAATTTGTGTATGTCTTGGAACAGACCCATTTTCTCTTCCATCACTAGCACTCCATTGACTATTGTGTTGACTTCTAGCCCGCTTACTTAGCTTGATTTCTTCTCTTGTCTTTCCATAAGAACCTATGAATTAGACAAGTGATTCTCTTTAAACTACACTTCACTCAGCCTTGTGGGCCCAGCCAAGGCTCTGAAGGAAAATCATGACAAGGCTCATTTAAGCAATTGCTGATCTATGAACTGGAGGAAGGGAAGTCTGATCTTAATAACAAAACATTCAAACATCCTGAGGTGAGCTTTCAGTAGGCTGCTGGCAAAATATATGTTCTATTGCTAACTGAGCTAAACAAACATAGGACTTTTCTAACCTAGAAACTCGGAAGAAAATGTCACTGGGAAGTTGTGTGTTTTCAGTGATGTTAGAGAGATCCTGGTGAGTGATGATATAGAATTAGGAACCAAATTCAGATGATAACAATGTCCAGAATTTGCAATGCCGGGACGAGGACTAAATTTGCCTTCCCTCCCATCCCTGTAACTTCTTTTCTCAATCTGGTGCTGATTTTCATATTTCATATGATCATAAATTTGCAACTGGGAGGGACCCTTGGAGGGTCATCCAATACTATTCCTTTCATTTTACAAATGGGGAAACTGAGACTCAAAGACGTTAAGTAATTTAGCCAAGGTCATACAAAGGGCACAGTTGGGATTTGAACTCATCATAAATCATATGAGATTATGGCTCTAGAGATGGATGGGATCTTAGCAGTCATCTAACCAAACACCTTTACTTTATAAATACAGAAAACGAGGCTTAGAGAGGTGAAGAGGAATGTCCAAGGTCATATAGGTCATGAATTGCAGAGCCAAGATTTACAATCAGGTCTTCAGCCTCCAAATCCAGTTCTCTTCACACTATGCCATGTGTTGCCTTAAGAACATCTCATGACAACAGTTTGACATATTATAGCCTCCAATGGGCAATTAACCACTCAGAATCCAAACCTCACCTATTTCTTCCATTGCTTGGGATTAAAGTCAGGTATTCACCATCATCCCTCCTTCCATTTGACCTTTCTTTCATCCAGGTTGCAACACTAGGAATCAGAAGATCTTTCTACTTTTCTCATTGACATTTAATCAGTTATCATTTGTGCTTGCTTTTAATTAAGGAAACACTATTTATCCCCATCCTTGGAGAATGTCATCCAGACTCTTGACATTTATTTAGGGAACTGTCTCTTGCAAAGTTTTTAGGCCTGGTTGTTTGAAGAGGACAATCATTCAAGTCTTTCTCCCAACTGAGGTGTTTCCTCATCTTTATAGGATCATACTAAATATGTCTCCCTGTATATGAATCATGCCTCTATCACATCGCAATTCAAATTCAAGCTTTGGATTAAATGATCAGTGATCAGCAAGGAAATGATAGAGCACTTTAGAGCTATGATATTTTTCTGTTATGTCTTGAAAGATGACAGATATTTTCTCAACAAATATTTCTTACTCAGGAGATTATTTCTTTTCCTGCTTATATATCCCCCTTCCTTTTCAGAAAGCTATTGTCATTGATATAGTAATGTCTAATCATTATTACAAAGGAATTTGTTCTGTCCCGATTGGGTCTTGTGGGTGAAGGCCCCTGTGAAAAATTGCTAAATTGTTGGTTATTGTTTCTTTTGTTAAACATCTTTGCCCTCAGATAATTCAATTTTCTGCTCCATGAGAAATGTACGTACCGTTCCTGTGAGCAATGGATTGACCCTAGTAGTGTGATAGTTATTGGTTGTTTGCTAACAAACACATTTACAAAAAGAAATATCTCTAATTTTCAGTGTAGCTTAAGTCCAACAGACTCTCAGAGAATCTTGGATGGGAGGGTGAGAGGGAAGGGAGAGGGGTAGGAAAAAAGGTACTTTGGCTCAAGAAGACTCATTTGGCCTCAATTTTTCAAACCACATGGTGACAGCAAGTGAGTCTGTGATATAAAACTACTGGGCATGGGATTCATATTACATGGGTGGCACTGGTTTTATTCCAGTCAAGAAAAGATCACCTCTGTGAGCCTTCAAGTAAATGAGAGGATTTAACTTGTGTGGTAGGGGGCTGATGGGCTCCCTGAGAACTGAAAAGAATCGTGGACATTTTACAAAAGCCATGGCTGAAAGGATCGCTATGGAAAGGCCAGCAAAGGAGACACGATGGCATGTGTTTGGAGATGACCGAATTTGTGTTGTAGCTGCCAAGCCATCCAGGGATCAAAGTCACTCCCAGATGGATCACAGATTTAGAGCCAGAAGGGACAGGCCCTCCAAGGTCAGGTGGTTCACAGCCCTAGTTTTATAGATGAAGAAACTGAGGCTAAAGGGGGGGAAGGGACTTGCCTGGGGTCACATACATAGTAATAGACATGATGTGAATCTTGAACCCATGGCCTCTGATTCCAAATCCTGGGATCTTTTCACTTCTCCAACTTGCCTCATATAGGAACAATGTGAATGGTAGAGATGGCAGTAGGGGGCCTATCAACAAGGGATCCCTGGTCCTGATGCCCATGGATAAATATGTGTGTGTATCTATTCCATTCGAGTATGAGCTTCTTGAGAGCAGAGACCATAATTTTGACTTGCTTTGTATCTCTAGAACTAAGCATAGCTCCTGGAAAGTAAGTGCTTGATAAATACTTATTGACTGACTTGCCTGTGTATAAAACATACATTCATGAAGATATACACATGTACATTTCAATTCAACAAATATTGACTGTCTCCTATGTGCCAAGTACCATGTTCAGTGTTGGGGATGGAAAGATAAAAACAATAATAGCTCCCGCCCTCAAGAAACAGATAAACAACGTACACATAGAAAATGAAATGCCAAGCAATCTCTGGGAGGGCACCAGCAAATAGGGCATCAGGATATCAGTATGGTAGGGAAGTGACACTAGAGATTAAGCTTTGAAGGAAGACAGGGATTCTAATGTAAATGGTGGCAGTAAGGCTAGAGTTCAAACCAGGCATAAGGACAGCCTTTGCAAAAGCAGGGAGACAATAGACACACAGTGTGGATGAGGAAGCAAAGCGCGGGTGTATTTGGATGAAACACACATGAAGAAAATAACAGACGTCTGGAATGGCAAACTGGAGGAAGGGTGTGAAGGTCTTTGTGTTTTATCTGAGAGGAGATTCCCGGATCTCCTTGAGCAGGGGTATGCCATGATAGACCTGCAAAAAAAAATGCTATGGAAATGACAGCTAGTATTATTGTCCAATAATCATTTCAAAATAAAATGAGGTTTGTGGAACAAATGACTTGTTCTTAGTTAACCTGTTCTGGGTCCTTGTTGTCATCACATCCCTTCCTAAGTACTTACAGGCTGTTTGTTTTTTCTGAAATGTTGTTAATCTCCATAACTCTCAGAATGCCCCTTTATTCACATTTTAAAATTATAACACTATTTGGCCATTTCCAATTTTCTGTAATCTCTATACTTCTTCACATGGTTTATATTACGTGATCCCAAATGAGAGAGAGAGAGAGAGAGAGAGAGAGAGAGAGAGAGAGAGAGAGAGAAAGAGAGATGAAGCATCTGAGGAAACCAATTCAACCAAATAGGGAGCTTCCCAGGTAGCTCAGATTTTAGAAGCGTACGTATGGTAGAAGGATGACAATATAATTGAGGACCAATTAAAGGCTGCATAAACTTAGCTACTCCTAGATTTAGATAGTAAATAATTACCAGAGTCCAAGCCTTCAGATACCATCACTCTGTATTGCTAGACCATATCAAAGACATATAAATCCAACAGCAAAAACATTTAATTGAGATGTGAAACAACATAAATAACAAAGACAGGAATCATCTAATAAAACATGTTCTTTAGCTTCACACAAAATGCACAATCTTCTACAATTTCTACAACTCCCAGGAAATTGTAATCAAATTCCTCTTTGGTTCCTCTGATTTTCCCAGCATGCCCAGTGGAAGTTGGGGAGAATGGGGGAAACATAACCACTTCGAATTCACAGGCTCAAAGGTAAATAGGGTGTCATGTCTTATGTGTCTTGGAATTTTTCTAAAGAGTCCTGCCTTGTCTTTGGAGTCATCTGTATTCTGTTCCAAATGTTGCTCTTCTTTCTCCAAACTCCAACCAAAGCACCTGATCTTTCCTCCCCTAAGTCTGCTTCATTGCTCTTCTTTCTGCTAGGGATCCTGTTCAGACCATCCTCATTCAGTTGGTGAAAAAATTCTTGATTTGTATAGCACATCTTACCATCTCCTCCTGGGATATCACCATTCTGTGAGGTCATCCGACAGCCTTCTGGGAAATGTGATGAGAAGCAGCTATGTGATGTAATAGATAGAACTCAGAGTCAAGAAGACCTGAGTTCAAATTTGGCCTCAGACACTAGCTGTATGACCCTTGGCAAAGTTCCTTAACTTCTGTTTTTCTCAGTTTGCTCAATGGGGATAGTAATACCATTTACCTCCCCGAGGTTGTTGTGAAAATCAAGCGAGATACATTTTTAAAGTGCTTTGAAAATCGTAAATCATTATACAAATGCCAACTATCCTCCTCCTCCTCATCTTCATCGTCATCATCACAATAATCATTTCTGTTATTGTTGTTTAGCCAATGAAATGTATGTCATCCAGTGTCTACAAGACTAAAGCTCAGTGTGAGTATAGAATTGCAAAAATACTAATGACATTAAAAAATGTCAAAGCTCAGTTTAGAGCAAGAAATGAATAAGTGCTTGGGGCAGATGGTGTAACGTAAACAATTCCTACCCTTCCATTCAACAAATTTGAAAAATTAGATTGCAGTTTTTGTAGATCTGAACCGAGTATAGTGATGTCCTCCTGAGGCTTTGAGAGGATTAGGTGTCCTTGGCTGAATCAACTTTCTGGAATTGTTTCAACTAGTGGATATAATAGATGAGAAAACCAAAGGCGAATGAAGTAGGACTTTATTTCCTCTGGTCCAGTCATTTTAGAACTATAGTTCAAAAATTTAAGAGTCTACATTTGGTAAAAACACAAAATAGAGCCTTCTGAAAAAAAGCAAATTACCAATCTATTCTCTTCCAGGGGAACAGCAATGGTTGGGGCAGTGATGGAGGTGGGGCTGGGAGATAATTATCTTTTCTTATTGAATCTGAGAACACTGGGGAGAGGTTAATCTTACCAAGGCATCCAAATCTCCAGAGCACTTAAAGAAATTGAATTTCTTGCTGTGGTTCCTGACTAACCAGGAAACCTGAGTCCGTGGATCACAGCAGCTCTAGATAGGTTCGTCATGTATGTGCAACATATTCAGATATAGGCTGGGGGGTAAACAAGTTAAGAAACTTCCTAAGCCATGACACATCAGGGATGAGGGAGGGGCACATAATTAAGGGGAGCTTCTTAGTATTAGTTTTCATAAATACATGTTATGGGAAATCAGTTCGATATAATGGGTACAGCATCAGTTTGAATTCTTCCTTAGACACTAGTGGAATGATCCTGGGCAAAATATTTGATCTCTCTGAGCCTCAGTTTTCTTATCAATAAAAGAGGTATAATAATAAGATGTATATTACAGCATCATTGTATATAAGAGATCATCTATGTAAAAAAAAAAAAGAGCAATGTAAGGTGAACTATTAATACCAAAAAATTCCACTCTTCATGGGGTGTATTTTACATTAATATTCACTTGGATGATACCTTATTTGATTCAATTCAATAAGCATTTATTGTTTAACATTCAGCTCACTGTGGAAAAGGGACCGAGTTCAAGTCCTACAGAAAACACGTTTTCTGTGTTACCCTAGAAAAATCTCAACCTCTCATTGGTCCTTAGGGTACAGCAGTAAATCAGATGACAATACATCTTCTTTGATAGTTTTCTATTTCTAAAACTATTCTCTGTTTCTAATGTTGAATTATTTGATAAGGCACAACATTTTGGTGATTAAAAACTTTCTTTTCTGGGTCTTCAGTAGCAGTGACTGCTAAATAGTAAAGGACCTAAGGACTTGTGTATGTAGTTGCCAACTCAAGTCTCTACAAAAATTGCTTCCCCAGATAATGGCTGTAGGAGTCTGTCTAAAAATTGGGCTAATTACCTTGGGTGTGTTGCTAATTTTGGAGCTCTTGGGCTTACCTGCCTATCCACAGAATTTGTTCACGGTTGATGTTGCTGGTAGGTAGGATTGTGGGCTCTCTTCCACAAAGGTCGCTCTTCTCTATGATGGCTATTGGGGCTTCACTGGAAGGAGGACTGATGGTCTGGGGCATTCTGTTATGCCTATGGCTCTGGAGCTTGTGGTCCTTGGTTGTACCCATCAGTGTCTGGACAGAAGTTGCAGTCAAATTGGTGTGGTGATTTAACCTGCTTTGAGTATTCTATTTCTTATTTCTCCATCAGGGCACCTTGGTGTTTCAACTAAACGACCTTACCTGCCTATTTTGTGACAAACCATTAAGACAGATCATAGAATATAAGATCACAGATTTAGAACTGAAACAAAACTCAGAGGCCAGCTAGGTGGTTCATTGGATAGAGCCCTGGGCCAGAAGATCTAAGTTCAAGTCCAGCTTCAAACATTTAGTAACTGGATGACCCTAGGCAAATCACCTAATGTTTATTTGCCTTAATCCACTGGAGAAGGAAATGGCAAACCACTCCAGCATCTTTGCCAAGAAAACCGCACAGACAGTATTGGCATGCTATGGTGCATAGGATCACAAAGAGTCAGACACGATTGAATGACTCGACAACAAGAGCTTACCTGCCTCTTTAGTGACGAAGCATTAAGAGAGATTGTAGACTGTAAGCTCACAGATTGAGGTCTGGAAAGGACCTCAGAGGCCATCTGTCTCATTTTTGATGAGAAAATAGGTGCAAAGATTATCCTTTCTTTTCTTTTCTTTTCTTTTGCTTTTTTTTTAGTGAGACAATCAGGGTTAAGTAACTTGCCCAGGGTCACACAGCTAGTAAGTGTCAAATGTCTGAGGTCAAATTTGAACTCAGGTTCTCCTGACTCCAAGGCCAGAGCTCTATCCACTGTTCCACCTAGCTGTCCCTAAAGATTTTCAGTTACTTGAACAAACTCAGAATGGAAATTATGTCATTATTAAACCATAAGCATTATATATATATATATATATATATATACACACACATATATATACATATATATAATATGTGTATATATGTATATGTAATAGGTATATTATAGTATATGTATAGTATATATGCATATATACTATATACTTTATGTAGTATATAGCACATATGTAGTGTATAACTATGTATAATATAGACTATATACAGTATATATATATACTACATACATGTATATCCTAGTATAGTATATATTATATATATATATATATATATATATATATAGTATATATATATATATATATATAGTATATATATATATATATATATATAGTATACAACAAAGAGCTATGTGTTAAACAATAAATTCTTATTAAATGGAATCAAATAAGATATGATCCAAGTGAGTATTAATGCAAAATGCATGCCATGAAGAGTGGAATTTTTTGACATTAATAATAGTTCAACTTATATTGCTCTTTTTTTACATATATGATCTCTTATATACAGAATACTGTACTATATATCTTTTTTTGTACCTCTTTTATTTGTAGGAAAACTGAGGCTCAGAGAGATCAAATAATTTGCCCAGGGTCATGGGTCAAACTAAATGTTTGAAAAATAAACTATTATAAATATTTCAAAAGCATTAATAGTCAGAAATTTCAATACTCTGAATATAATAAGTCAAAGATAAATAAAAAACTATAGTATTGAACATCATGATAAAATAGATTTGATAGACTTAGAGAGAGAATGAAATGACTTTCTAAAACAATTTACTTCTTATTCAAATATACTTGGATACACACAAAATTTATCAGTCTACAGCATGCATAACTTACAATTGCAGAAAATCAAATTATATACATGACTTTTACAGACCATCATGCAATTTAAATAGGAGGAATGTAATCACAAGACATAGATCTAAATTGAAACCAAAATAAAAATGATTTGCTTAGGAATGATTGAGTAAAAGACAAAATTAAAAAAGCAAAAAAATTATATCAAAGATAGTGATGTTAATTATATAATACACTAAAACTTATTAGATGCTGTTAAAGCAGTCCTTGGAAGTGCTTTCCCTCCTGCATTCTTATCTTAGTAAAAGAGAAAAATAAATATGAAGCTAGTTTACTATCCCCCCAAAATGAACAAATTAACATAACCAAAATAAATATAAAGGAAAAGAGGTTAAGGTCCAGGGAGAAATTAACATATAAAGACAGCACTATACTAAAGTCCTTTTCACAAGAGAAAAAGATGTTAGAAAAAGAGATACAAATGCATATCAATGACAAAATTAAAATTTTGTCAAAGTCCAACAATACATCAAAAATGTATTTATTAAAATTGAGTGAGATTTACATCAGGATGACAAGGCTATTTCAATATTAAGGAAACAATTACCAAGATAAATCATATTAACAACAAAAATAATTAGTTATATGATTATCTAATATATACAAAAAAGATATTTGACAAAATTCAACGTGATGTGTTCTATTGTGAAAAAAACAAAAAAAATACATAGGAATGCACAAATTTCTCCTTAATACAATAGAAAACATTTGAACCTTTTGTATTCAGAATCCAATTTAGTAAACCTTCCCACTCTCACCATTATTATACGACCCAGTCTTAGAAATATTAGATACGGCAATGAGAAGAAAAATAAATTTAAAAAATAAACACTGGTAAAGAAGAGGGAGAAATAGCACATTTGAATATGTGAGTCTTTATTTAGAAAACCTAAGGAAATCAGTAAAAACAATAGAAAAATTTACCAGCATAGCAGAATATGAGATAAAACCCCAAATTACCAATATTTCTGTAACTTCTCAAATTCTCAGAGGGGTCTATGATTTTATCAATTTGAGTGTCCCCAGTAATCCTTCCATGCCTGCCCAACTTGTCTAAATCCTGTTCATATCATCCCATACGTTTGTCACATACCTAGTATGCTACTAAAGGTCTTCATCATTTTCTTTGGACATTTCAAGGGTGCCAGTGGTTGCTTCTGGGCGTCTACTTAACATCATCCCTTGCCATCTTCTCTTTTTGTCTTTAATTTGTGATGAGACCTTTTTAACTCCTTTGGAATTCTGCTTTGGTTACATGTTATAACCTGTTTACACCTAACATGCACCTCTCCATTACCATCTGTATGCTATATATTTTCGGTTCTTGGGGGATAATTGTATTCCATCTCTTAATGCCATTTAATAACTGGTAGAATATTGGTATTAGTAAGATGTTCACATTTTCTATAAATCACAAAAAAAGCAGGAAAAAGGATAGATAGATATACCATTTTAAACAATGTCAAAAAGATGTATAAAAACCTAGAAATTAACATACCATAATTTATAAGTGACCTATATACAACTGTTATAGGAATAAAGGAAAGACTGAATAATTAGAGTGATATTTATTGTTCATAGTTAGGTCACACCAATATGGTAAAGATGACAAACATTCCTAAATTAAAATTTAAAGCTATGTTAATCGAAGGACTAATGACATACTTTGTGGAATTAGACAAAATAATTACAAAATTCACATGGAATCATAATAGGTGACACTTATAAAAATTTTGTATGGTGTTTTGTGTAAGTAGCCCTCACTTCAGGGCTATTTCTCCAACTTGAACTAACATTGGTGGGCTGAGTTCCCAGAGGATGGCTGACTATTACACTCAAGCCTTTAGGGGTAGCCCTGAGAGACTGGGTTTCTAGTACTGTTATTCGCATGTTCCCACCCGCATACTTTCTATTGACAATAGGCCAGTCAGATTGAATGGAGTTTTAGAAAAGATACTGAGAAGATAGACCATGAGCAGTAGTCATCCTGATCTGCAGTCACATCTCCCCTTGCACACACAAAGGCTCAAATCTAAAATTAAAAGGTGTGAGATACATATATAGAGAATACAAGTAATGAAAGAATAGCTTATAACTGGTTACTGAAAGTCCTTTTCTCACTTCATAGAATACTCAGGTAGTTCTCTGTGGGCAAAAATCTCTTCTAGTCTAATGATCAGCATCCTGGTAGAACCATAGCTAACACTTCTCCCTACTCCAAGGGGTCGCTCTTCAAAAGCTAGCTTTCTTTAATGTCCATCAGCTCTTGATGGAAATACTATATGATCAGCCACTGCAGATCTGATGATATTGTTACTGCTACTGCTAATGTTGCCCAAGAGATCTAACTTGATTTCTTCCAGTCACAAGATGTTTCCCATACCCAACAGACGAAAGTCCTATGGGCCTTTCCAATTAAGGGATTGGCCACATTTTTTGGTAAGCTTATGTTAAAGTTCCTTAAAACTTAGTTTCCTCTGTTGATTGACTGAGACTGGTTTGTCAAAACTGCTACTCCCTTACATATTACTTATTTTTATCTTCTCATCAACCTTGTGAGGTATGTGCTATTGTTATCTTCATTTAAAAAGGAAAAAGCAGCTCTTCTTAGCGCCATCTTGTTGACTTCTATTGCACCATGAGAGCCAAGTGGAGGAAGAAGCAAATGTGTAGGCTGAAGCACAAGAGGAGAAAGATGAGGCAGAGGTCCAAGAAACCAGACTCTGCTGACCACGGAAGCCACAGCAGCAGAGATGGAATGACCCTTGGGGACATTTTCAGGAAGGCAGAAACCTTTGGGAGACATCACCCCACTCTATGAAGGACTCTACTAGCTCTACTGCCATCTGAAGACCTCACTTACAAAAGGACATGCCATCATTTAATGGAAATTCCATCTACCTGCCTCTTGACTTTGGGCCATGGGACTTTTGTCATTCCAGACTGATTGCTTTCTTTGTGGCTTAAATGTAGCACGCCTGTAAAATAAATCCTTACTACTTTCTTGTTTGAAAATATAAATAAATAAAAAGGAGAAAGCAGAAATTTTAGAAAAGTTAAGTGACTTATCCCGGGTCACCTAGCTTCTAATCTAAGACAGGATTTGAATCCAGTTCTTCCCAACTTTAGGTCAAGGTCATGCTGCCTGCCTTGTATAAAAAACAAAAAGTTAAAAAAAATCTATATAAATTATGCTTAAGGATAAAGAACACAGAAGACTTATAATCTCTACTTTCAAACTATATTATAAAGCACTTACTAGCAAATCTGTTATTGTAAATAGAAAAATAGATAAGAGGAATTGAATGCATAATTATTAGCTTAAAACAGATACACACAGTAGTCTAATGTTTAATAAACCTAATATTGAAAATTCTGGGAAGAGAATTCATCAAAAATATGCATTGATAAATGGGAACAGAACAAAATTTAGTACTATACACCATATTAAATTTCAAATGGACAATCTAAATATTTTTAACATGCTGTTAAAAGGGATTGTTATACTATTCACAGCCTTGAGCTTAGACAAATTCTTAATACATTGTACTTAGAGTAAACTATAATAGGTAAAGTAGGTGAAATTGATTCTATAAAAATTAAAATCTTTTGCACAGAACAACACAATACATCCAGAATAAGGAGGAAAGAAACAGAGTGGGAAAAATCTTTGTACCAAGTATTTCTGACAAAAGTGTGTCATTCAAAATTTATAATGAACTGCACATTTATCAGTTAAAGCCATTCTCTTCCACCTTTTGTCCATTTTTTCATTTAAATTCTAAATTTAACAAACAGCAAATAAAATGAGTATTCTATATACACTGTAGAACATAGGGGGAAGACTGTGCAAGGAACTGTGACTTTTTTACTGTGGAGAGCTTGCTTCCCCTTTAAAATATAAAATAAAGTTAACATGTAATGTTCAAAGCTGTTTTGTTGTGTTTTGTTTTGTTTTTGTAATTCCTTCTCTCATTTCTTCTGTTTTCATGGGGGAGGGAATTCCATCCCTATTTTTTATCTACCTCCCAATTCTTCCCCCCACAAAAAAGAAAGGAAATCACTCCCTCCTTTTTTAAATATATATTCATAGTCAAGAAAACAATTTCTCACATTGGACTTATTCAAAAATGTCTGCCCACTCTGTATCTTGAGTCCATCACCTTTCTGTCTGGTGACATTTGTCATGCTTCAACATCTGTCCTCTAGAACTGGGATTGGTCATTGCATTAATTGAATTGCTAAGGTCTTTCCAAGTAGTTTGCTCTTTTAAATGTTATTCTTCTAATTGTTCTCCTTTCATTTTGCATCAATTCATACAAGTCTTCTCAGGTTTCTCTGACACCAACACTTTCACCATTCCTTATGATGCAATAATATTCCATTACACTCCTATGATCATGTTTGTCCAGCTATTACCAGTTGATTAGTAACGCCTTAGGTCCTCGCCATTACAAAAAAAAATGTAAATATTTTTGTATCTACAGGTCTTTTTTTTTTGCTTTCTTTAATCTCTTTGGGTTAGAGGCCACTGAGTCAAGAGGAATACAAAATTTAGTGACTTTTATGATATAATTCTAGATTGCTTTTTTTTTTTGGTGAGGCAATTGAGGTTAAGTGATTGCCCAGGATCATGCAGCTAGTAAGTGTCAAGTGTCTGAGGCCAGATTTGAGCTCAGGTCCTCCTGACTCCAAGGGTGGAACTCTACTGCACTAGCTAGCTGCCCCTTAGATTGCTTTTTAGAATGGCTATACCAATTCATGGTTCACCAACAATGCATCAATGTGACTGTAATCCGATAGCACCTCTGACATTTGTTATTTTCCCTTTTTTTTTTTATCATCTTTGCCAATCTGAGTGTGAAATGGAATCACAGAGTTGCTTTGATTTGCATTTCTCTGTTAGTGATTTTAGGCATCCCTTCCTCTCCCCCCCCCCCTTTTTGGTTGATAGCTTGGATTTCTTCCTTCGAGAAATATACATTCATTCATACCCTTTGACCATTTTTCTATTGTGGAATGACATAAATTTGGATTTGTTCCTTAAATATCTTAGAAATGAGATCTATATTAATTTTTCAAGAAACTTGTAAAAATTTCCCCCCTAATGTTTCCCTTCTAATTTCCACTGCATTGGTATTAGTTTTGCAAAAACTTTTAAATTCTATATAATCAAAGTAGTCAATTTTATCTTGAGAGCCACTATTTCCCTTGGTTATCCATGAGCTCTTTTATAAATAGTTCTAAAAGATAATTTCTTTCTTGCTTCTCTAATTTTTTAAGTGATGTGATTTTTAAATGATGTATCTATTTGGAACTTCCCTTGTTAAATAGTATGAGATGTTGGTCTATACCTAATTTTCCACAGATACTTTCTAGTTTTCCTGGCAGTTTTTGCTGAACAGTGAATCCTTTCCCTGGTAGCTGGGATCTTTGGGTTCATAGAGTATTATAATACCTTGTTTATTTCTGTATGTTATGTACCAAATCTGTTCCACTGATTAATGTAATTTTTAACCATTATCAAATAGCCATTTTCCTACTTACAAGTCCAACTGTCTACTAACAAGATATAAACAGGCAATTAACAATAACAACAACAAAAGCCCGCTCTCACAAACTATGAATAATCACATTTAAAATATTTGGAATCATTAATATTTAGAGGAAATGAAAATAAAAATAATCCTGAGGTTTCATAGAACTCTAAATTTCCACAGAAAATTAGCACAGCCATAGCAAAACAGGCTGGTTATTACATTGCCAAGTGAATTGGTTCAAACCTTTTCTTTAGCAATATGGAATTATGCAATGAGTTACAAAAATGTCTGTGCCCTTTGACACAGTGGTCTCTCTACTGGCATATCATAAGGAAGATGGCACAAAAGTATTAAAACTATGTAACTAAAGACAACGATAACAACAAATTCATACTGTAAGCAGAGTAAAAAAAAAGTAAAAGAAAAAACTGAGCATATAAGGCCAATGTGGATACTACAATATTAAAGTCACTATACATTGTTTTGTGGCGGGGTTAATAGTTGGCAAACAATGGAAATTACAGGAACATGCATTCATTTACCTCTCCTGGGGATGGGAAGGTGCTTGATCTCATACTATATATTTATTTTCCATATTTTTTCCTTCCTTATACTCTAGTCCACATACTTGAATATTTTTACTTGCAAACAGAAGTTAAAATCATTTTTAAAATATGTTGGATTTAAAAAAAAACAACTTCCCTGGACCTTGCAATCCCCTCAAATTAATATTCTCTCTTCCTTCTTCCTTGCATTCTTCAATTTATAGAAAGAGGATTTTGTACTTCCTTCTGACCCCACTTCTTTACAACACATTCTGCAATGCTGCTGCTACTGACCGTGGCCTTCATCTTGATACTCTCCCTTTGCTTGACTTCCATGATGCTGCCTGCTCCTTGTTCTCTCTCCAGCTCTCTAATGACTCATCTATATCTCATTCCTTGTCTTTTCTTCCTCTTGCCTCCTTCTTCTACTATGACTCTGGGCTTAGCCCTCTTCTTTTCTACCTCTATATTCTCTTCCTTAGCAATATTGGTTGGCCATCCCCATGACTTCAATTTTCACTTCTATGTTCCTAGCGTCCAACTCTTTATCTCCTGTTCTCAGTTCTGACTTGAGCATCAGATCTTTTTGCCACCTGGGGAAGGAAGGTAGAGCACTGTTCAAATCCTGAGCTTTCCACTAACTCATCCAAGGAAATTCATTTGACCTCACTTAATCAATGCTTGTCGATTGATTAGAGATTGATTAAGAGCTTTCTCTCTCTCTCTCTCTCTCTCTCTCTCTCTCTCTCTCTCTCTCTCTCTCTCTTTTTCTCTTTCTCTCTCTCTCTCTTTCATATGACACATATATATGTGTATGTATATGTATATGTGTTACATATATATGTATATATAAAACACATATATGTAGATAGATTTGCATTAGTGCTATTTATGTATGAGAGACTGTGAAGATAGGAGTTAGGAAGTTGTCTTCAGAGTCATGGCATACTTGTGTTCAAGCCTCATGTCTGATACATACTGGCTATGGGACCCTGGGAAAGATAATTAATCTTTCAGTACCCCAGGTAATTCACTGAGACTATATTTTCAGAGCAGGTTCTAGTTCTGCGCTTTTACCAATATAAAGGAAGTTCCCCACTGTGAGGTCTGTACATCATGAAATCACAGGTCTAGTTTTTTAAAAAAGTTATCTGTGTACATGCCTTGGAAAGTAATAAATGTTTCTGTGTTTAAGTGGAAGAAAGCATCTAAAGGACAGAGAGCATGGCTTCTCCATCTTTTTTAATCCCTTCTAGCATGGTTGTTCATCAACAAAGAATTGTTTGTTGAATAAAGACATGACAGGGAGAAACTCTCACTCACTCCAGCAAGCTTTAAGCAGGGTAACAGAAACACAAGGATTGCGTGATAATCAAAGTCACATATCTGGAGAGGGCCAGATACCCAGAAATCACACCCCGAGTCCTGACTTCAAATCTCTTGCACTTAGCTACTTGACATTCTTCCTTTGTTACTCATCTTCTCTCAGCTAATTCTCTTTCCATTTCTAATATCTTGTCATGGATGACTCAATACTAGGTTGCCAATAGGGGAAAAATTTTAACATCATATCCTTTCGCAGTGCTTATTCCTATTAGCAACAATGACAGGATCATTAATTGGGAACTAGAAGGCACCTTAGAGATTTTCTAGTCCAGAGCCTTAATTTTTACAGATGAGGAAACTGAGGGCCAAAAAGGTTATGTGTGTTATTTTCAGTCACAGAGATAGTAAAGGACACGGCTGGGAGTTGAACCTATGACTTCCAATTCTACACCCAGTGTTGTTCTTTCCATTACAGTATGCTGCTCCCAGGAGGTACCACTGTTTCTTTGAACTAACTATTATGGAGGCCATGCAATAACCCTGCTGGACAGCTGACAAGTGGGTTCTAATTATTGGCAGCGTCTGCATTTTTAAAAGTGTATTGTCCTTGTATCTTGCAGTTCAGCAGTGAAAAATTAAATCATATCAACCCTGATTCAATTTTTTAGACTCCAGATCTCTCCCTCCTGAGATCTACCCTTACTTGGATAGAATTCCATTGTAAGACAGGTGTAAAATCTATCTATCTGTTCAAGTATTCCATGAGCATTGCTCAGAAAAGCCAGAAGCCAATTATCCTGGCTATTCTACACTTTCTCCATTTGACCTCTCTTTGTTGAAACGGAATAGAGATCAGGGCCAAGTGCATCTCTAATGTCTTTGAGCAGCTTGGTACCATAGTAACGGCATATGCCAGAGACAAATGCACACAGATCCAAATGTTTTGCAGATAGCTGTAATCTATGGATATAAATTCTCAGGACACATAGTGACAGCCAGTAACAAGGAATTCAGTGAATGACAGTTGATGGAGCAGAAAACTCTGTCTCCTACTGTGATGATATTAAAGTTCCCTGTAGTCTCCATTTCCCCCAAGAGTGTTCTGGGGAATTCATTTCTGAAACATGACTTAACTAGATTATTTCAAAGTCATGACAGCTTTGATAAAGTCCCAAATGAGGATAGCCAGTAACAAGCAAACATATAACCAGATCATCTTGGGAAGAGGGTAGTAAATTTGGAGGGGCTCATTTGCCAGATGTAGAGGCCATTATGACACACAACATAAGTGCTTTCCAGCTCCAGCCATCCTGTCTTAGGATAGATATTCTTATTATCTGCCCACTTGTCTGTTTTATTCTACTGACATATTATCAAATTTAGAATTTTCAGAACTTCTGTATTATACAAGGATATAGGACTTGAGCAAACCATAAAGCCTTTTCAACTCTACTGTTTTCCTCCCAGATTTTTATACCCCAATTCCCAATATATTTTTAGGGAAATGTGATGCTGATTCATTTATATTTAACTTGTAAAATAGCTTTGGCTAAAAATGATTCCATCTAATTGTCCTCATGTATTTTTCCTTAGCTACAATTTTCTTCTTCTCACACAGGAAGTCATATATTGTCAAGAACAGATGAACTTGAACCCAGAGAGGCTTGGATTCCACTGTAACCTCAGAAACCACAAAAATGGAAGAAATTTGGAAAACTAAGCAAAAGTTCTTGTGTCCCATCTATAGTATAACATCATATAACATTTTACTTATTTCGTTGAAATTTCTGAGTTTCTAATCTTATCCCTATCTCAATATCTTGGTCTGCAGACACATGGTGGAACTTGGGAACACCATCATTAGAAAACAGTTCTCAAGGAACCACTTTTTTTTTTTAAGTTTCTAATTTAACCTTTGTAAATAGTTGGCCCAGATCCACACAGTCCTCCTCTGCATTCAGTGTTCATTTGGAGAACAAAGGAAGTCAAGGGAGTGGTAGATGAGCTAGATGAGATTTGATCAATTAATTACAGGGCCTTACAAATAATAGTTCACCCAGATTATACATTCATTCATTTCATTCATAAAGGACATGTTCAAGTGAGGGTATGTCTGAATGGCCACAGCCTTCAGGTTTTCTGACTGTGCTATTAGCAGATGTTTTTGGCACAACTTCATGATCCATGTTTCACAGCGCAAGTAAGGTAAGAATAAGCAGGAAGAGCAAGAAAACTTGGGAAGAATGAAGAATGGATTTGCTGGCCCATCTCCTGGAGTGTTGTGATTATCAATACCCTTCCCCATCTAGCTCTACCAAATGAGGAATTTTACACAATGGGGTGCTGGCATCTCCCTGAAACCTTATGGCTGTAGCATCTTTCAAGGAATCTTGGATCATTTTGGACATATGAAAAGACGTGCCTTGTTGAAGGAGAGTCTTTAAGGTTGAGCTTTGCTGAATTGAGTGCTTTTTTTTTATTATCTAAGGACGAGTGAGATTTTATATGCTCTATATCTTTCTGTCAATTGCTAATGGTTAATATAAAGTGGAAATTTTATTCTTCCCACTCCCCAGCCCACTTCAGCTGATTTAGCACAGGATATAATCACAGATGATAAGGTGGTAATATGCTAACAATGTGTTAACACATTGTCCTCCCTTTACAAAGTGTGAATACCTCTCTCTGATTTAATCTGAAGGGGCAAGTTTGTTGGATGGGATGAAAATACACCACCCCCATGGAGGTTTTAAATAACAATGGAGTGGGTTGGTAGGGTAAAGTTTCTTCTCATACCTATTCTTTGAGACTATGCTTGTTCTTTTTAATTGAGCAACATTCACTTTCAGCTGTTTTGAGGCTATTGTTCTTTCTCTTTGTTGTCAATTTATCAGTGTGTGTGTGTGTGTGTGTGTGTGTGTGTGTGTAAGAGACACTAAAGTCTCCTGTTGTTATATTACTGTCTATATCTTCTTGTAATTCAATTTCCTTTATGAACTTAGATGTCAAGGCTCTTGGAGTATATAGGTTTAACACTGATATTGGTTTCTCTTTTTTAATTTCTACTTATATTATGAGTTTTTGTTTTTACTTTGTATGAAAGCATGATTCTCAACCCTGCTTTTTTTGGATTCATCAGAAACATAGTAAATTTTGTTCAAGTTCCTCATTTTTATTCTTTTTTTTTTAACTTTTAAGTATATTTATAGTAAGCAATAAATTTTGGTGTTTTTTTTTGTTTTATCCAATTTATCACTTTTTCATTCTATTGGTTTGGTTAATCCGCTCACATTTTAAAGTTATGAGAGGTTTATATTTTTCTTCATTTGTGTCTAATGTTGTGTTTTCTGAATTAGGATTTTTTTGGTTCCTCTTCCTCCTCATTTCTGTTTAATCTACTTTGAAGTAACCTGTTCTTACCAGCTTTCCTCAACTCTCTTTTAAGTTTTTCTTCCTTTCCATTTGTCACCACTTTCCCTAGTTTGTGAGTTTAATTTATCAATTCCTTTTCATTCCTTTTTTAAATTTAGTTATCTAATTCTTTTCTCTCTTTTTCTCTAAGTGGTTAAAGTCCCTCTTTCTCTCTTCTCCCTCAACTTCTTTTATTTGCTATGTTTTTTTTTAAATTTTACATACTTTTTTCTTAAAATGATTTATTTCCTTCATCTTCTTTTTGATTCTCTTTGCTTTTTGTTAATTCTAAGTTTTTATTCTTTATAATTTAATTCATAGTCCTTGTAATTTATTCCTTCTTTAGTTGTATTCCTTGTGTAATTGAAACTTCTAAAGTATTTACTCTAAGTTCCTTTTTCTAACAATTTTCATATTATTGCCTTGTAGCTATTGCCTCCTCCCTCCATTTTTTTCTGTTGTTCCTCACTCTTAGAAATATCAATTCTTCTAGGAGACAAAAAGGATAGAAATATTGCCCCATGGTAGAAGTTTATCGGTATTCCTGATTGTGCAATCTATTTCTACCCCCGTCTTCCCCATGTCAATTCTTTTTTCACATTTGCCATGAAATTTCCTTTTTGAGTCCATACCTTTCCACCCTTCTGTATACTGGTCACTCCCAGGTGGTCTGATTCCATTTCTTCTCTCACGGGATGCTGTCCGTGTAAACACAACACTCTCTTAGAGGTAGTGATATCTTTGAGCACCAAATCCATGCAGATTATATCCATTATAAAATCCCTATCTTCATCTCTCCCTCAAGTGAATGCTTTTCAGTGGGATCCTTTCCTACTACTCAATTTTAGATTTCTCATTTGGGCTTCCTTGTTTAGTCGTTTTCATTTTCATATCATCTATTATTCTGCAGCTTTTCTTCATCCTGAGATACTATCGGAGTTATTTTCCTCCAACAATATTTACCATATTTCACTCTATTTTCTACCTCCTTTCCCCTTTCTTTGCTTACTCCAATACCTGCAGTATAGTTACACAAAAAAAAGAAGATACAACCAAGAGGAGGGTGGTTGTGAGGCTTAGTCCATAGTTTTTCATGCCTATTTCTCTACCATCATTTCTCCTATCTGAGGTCTGTTTTCATATTTATCTCCTTGTGTTCTGTCAGGAAAAAAAATTTCTTAGTTATCCTTCTATTGTTATTTGGTTACTAATGGTGTTATTTTTAACCTCACAGATATCTTTCTCTTAAGTCTTTTTTTTCTTTTTTAATAGTCTCTAGAGATGGAATAATTTATTTTGTTACTTTTGCTTTTCTTGATAGCTATACTTGTTTACCTTGTCTGTGTTACTTTTGTCTAGGATATTTGTGAAAGAAATTATCTGTTCATTTTCTTGAGGAATACTTCAAATGACACTTTTATTGGAAATCCACCTTTTTCCATTGATAATTAGCCTCAGGTTTGCAAGGCATGCCATTTTTTGATTGCAACTTGAGTTTTCTTGTTTTTCAGAATGTATTTTCCATTCCCTTCTTTGGTTTCTGGTGAGTGAAGAACAGTCTTGTATCATTCAAATTTCCCCACCTTTATATTTGAAAACCTTTCTACTAGTCAATTTCAGAATTTGTGGTTTGTCATTAGAATTGTTCAATTTAATTTGTTCAATTGGACCTGCAGTGTTCTGGGAAACCTATGATCTTCAAATTATTTCTCTCGATCAATGTTATGCTTGTATAATCATACCTGAATTGTTCTAATGGCCTGTTGGTTGTTCTGCCACAACTCTCTCCCCACTCCAGTCTCTTCTCTACTCAGCTGCCAATATAATGTTCCTACTCTGTGGCCCCTCTACTCAATAAACTCTAGTGAATCTCAATCATCTCCAGAAACAATTATAAAATCATTTAGGTAGCATTCAATGTTCTTTATAACCTTCCTGTCTTCCACCATCTTTGCAGTCTTATACCATACATTCAGCCCTTCGCTTGAAGCCCCACCCACAACATATATTCTATGTTCCAATAGCACTGGCCTCCTTGTTCTTCCTTGAACAAGAAATTCCATCTCCCAACTCTAGGAATTTTCACTGATTGTCCTCCATGCCTAGAATTTTCTCATTCGTCATCTTTACCTCCTTGTTTCCCTGACTTCCTTCAAGTCCCAGCTAAAATCTCATCTTTCACAGGAAGCTGTTCTCAATCTCCTTTGATTCCAGTGTCTTCCCTTTGTTAAGTATCTCCAGTTTATGTTGCATAGTTGTTTGCACATTGTCTCCATCATTAAACTGTGAGCTCATTGAGAGTAAGGACTGTCTTTATATCCCTAGATCCTAGCCCAATATTTGGTACACAGATAGGCATATAATAAATGTTTATTGACTGATTAATGATATTTCTTTCCTCCTGAAAAGAAGGGCAAAAATGTCTTCTCATATTTCTTCTTTAGGTCCAAGCTTGGTCAATATAATTTCCCAGCATTCAATTTCTATTGTTTTGTTACTGATATTTCCATTTATACCCTTTTAGTCATTAGGTATATCATTTTCCTGGTTCTCCTTTCTTTACTTTGGAATAGGTAATATGTCCTCCCATACTTCTTGATATTATTTGTATTCTTACTTTTTTATGGCACAGTAACATTCCATTGCATCAATGTGCCACAATTGTTATAGCCATTCCCCAATGTTCCCTGTTTTTCCAATGTCCTATATCCTGAGACAGGAAATTGATCAAAGCTAAAATAGGTTTGAGATGTCCTCAGTGTTCCATGGCTTTTAAAGATAATGATCACAGTACTGCCTTAGTAGGAGCCTCTGGAATCTTTTTAGTTTTTCTCATATATCTTTTCCTCAAATCAACTCTTGCTCATTTAAGGATTGATTAAATTCATTTTGTGGAACACAAAGGACATTTGATTCTCCTCTTTTCTTTCTTTTTTTTTTTTGGCCTTTTTTCACTCAATAATATTTCCACCAGACGGTGCCTGCAGAAAAATGAGGAACTTGAAATTAGTAGTTTTTCACTACTTGTTAATGATTCAAACAGCTTTGTGGGGGAAATGTTGAAAACTACTTATCTAGATTATCTGTGGATTTCAGTTATCCATGCTATTCCTGGCACAGGAATTATTAGCACAGAAAAGTGAGAATTGACATAATGGTATTCAAAGTACTTATAACCAGAATAACATAGCTTCCAAATTGCTTGAATTAAAAAATTTTCTTTTGCTTCCAAATGGCAAATGCTTAGTTCTGATGATAGGGTATAAATTATTTAGTGAAAAGAAACACTTCTCATTATGTTCTCACCTGTTTTATTTCTTCTAAGATAATAGAGATTTTTTTCTAGATAAAGACAATTTTCTTGTTTATTTTTTTTAAATGGGTAAAATATTTTTAGTTCATAAATGTTAGTGAAAAGTCCAGGCAAAGAAATTAATTTACTGGTCAAATACCACAGAATCTAAGAGTTGGAAGGGACCTCAGAGCCTAATGCATTCATGACCAACCCCTTCAAGAACATACCCAACAAATAGCCATCTGGCCTTTGATGGAGACTTCTAACAAACAGGAACTCACTACCTCCTGAAAAAGACCATTCCTCTTTGGGACACTTCTACTTGTTAGGGTGTTTTTCCTTAGGTCAACCTTAAGTTTGCCATTTGCAAGTTAGTATCATAGATCTAGAACTTGAAAAGTCAGAAGTGGTTATGTTCTAGACTAACTCTCTCATTTTATAGATATGGAAACCAAGGTCCTATGTGGTTAAAGGTCTTGCCCAAGATAACCTAGGTAGTAAATATCAGAGATTAGCTATGAACTCATGCCCATTGAGTCTACAGCCAGTGTTCGGTCCACTGAACCATGCTACTACTGTTTAATTCTAGTTCCCCATCCTCTTTCTACTGCCACCTTTAGGAGCCAAATAGAACAAGTCTAGTCTATAAAGAAAGCTGGGTATCACAGAATCAAAGCTTTTGAATTGTTGCACTAGAGAAGACTTTTGCAATTCCCTTGGACAGCGAGGAGGTTTAATAGTCAGTACTTAAATTAATCCAGGTTATTCACTGGAAGGTCAAGTACTGAAGTGGAAACTTGAATACCTTAATTACATAATGAGAAGACAGAGATCTGAATTAGAGGTTTCTTTCTAGGTAATTCTTTCCAGGCTACTACCATCCTCCCAGTCACACCCATTATGCAACCTTGGAGTCATCCTCAACTCTTCACTCTCTCTAATTGCCCTCTTTACTTGTCAGTTCTTCCTTTCCAACACCTCTTCCATCTGTTCCCTTCTCCTCAGAATTAGAGGTTAGGGTTCAATTGTGTTCCAGACTGTTTTAAAAGGCACACGCTCAGAGAACCACCACTCTAATTCAGGCCTCTGTTACCTCTCCCTGGAATCATTGCAGTTGTTTCACAACTGGTCTCTCTGCTTCGCATGTCTCCCTATTTCAATCCATCCTCCTCTCATATGCCAAACTGATTTCCTACAGTACAGATCTGACCATGTCACTCCTCTATTTAATAAATTCCAATGGCTAACCCTGGGCCATTGCTAGTCATCCTGACTTATGTCTTGCCGGTGGACTCCAATGACTCTGGAGGAGAGAGTAAGGCCAATGACTTTACACAGCTCTGCCTCACTTAAGTCCAATTCACTTCCAAGTCAAGACATCACCCTCCTGATATCATTGATCCTCTGAGAATGAAGGCCAAACAACAACAACAGTAGCTAATGCTTCTAAAATAAAATATAAATGCCTGTTTGGCATTTAATGCTCTTTACAAGCTCGTTCCATTCAACATTTCCAATCTAATTACACATTACTCCTCTCCACGTGCTCTATGGTGCAGTCACACTTGCTTTATTTATTCCGTCTCCTGTCTCCCTGATGGCTCTAATGCCAA
This sequence comes from Phascolarctos cinereus, assembly GCF_003287225.1. NCBI lineage: Eukaryota > Metazoa > Chordata > Mammalia > Diprotodontia > Phascolarctidae > Phascolarctos > Phascolarctos cinereus. Next base: position 29,523,874 of record NW_027555847.1, read on the forward strand.
TACTCTCCTAGATCAAATCCAAGGTTGGGATGAAATGAGGCAATCACAAGTCACTGAATGGTACTTTACCCTAACAAGCAAGTATAAGCAACAAGGATACAATGATGTTTAATTTCTCTGGATGTGGCCCCTCTTGTCTTCATATGGAAACTTGCCTGGTCAACAGGGAAGGATATGGTAAAGGACAGGGTAACCTGTGCGGTCTTCAGAAATCCACTGAATCTGAAGAGCCTAGACTCTACCAACCTGGGAATTTTGATGCCCTTAGATCATCAGGAAGCTATATCAGAGAGGCTGGGTCTGATCAGGTCACAGGGAGAGCTTTGTCTTCTTTTAGGCAAAGCCTCCCATTGTTGTGGGTGAGAAGAAATAAGATATATCGGTAAAATGCTGGTCCTATCATGCTTCAGCTCCTTGAACAGGTTTTTAAAAAATATTTTGATCATTGTATTTCAATGTAATTAGTTTCCTTTATAGTCCTGTGCATTTTGTCTTATGTATTTTAAAACATTTTTCCAAGAAGGGGCTCATGGGCTTCACCAGGCTTCCAAAGGGATCCGAGATTCAAAAAAGGTTAAGAACCCCTGGTATAGGCATTTGTTATATTCTTGGGGAGTGAGGAGAAAAGGGGTGACTTGACCCAAACCTGGATGTCAAGGAGCCATAGTGTAATGGGATTCTCTACTCCTTCTGCATTCCTGGGTTCACATCATTTTAATACCCACTCTGACTTTCTTCTTTTCTAGGGAAAGAAAATGCATTCCAGACGGTTTTTCACAGGCAGTTTAAAAAGCCCTAGGGAATCCTAAAGGCTGAGGATCCAATAAGTTCATATAAGTTTTCACTAATTCAAATGATCTGAGGGAAGTAGTGAACTTTATACCTTATCTCCTTCCTAATGAGCTCATCCATCCCCAGCAAACCTGGTTCTCTAGGGTTGCATGCATATCCTTGAGAAAAATATCCCAAGGTGGACACAGTCAACTTTAAAGATGGAATGGCTAAGACGTATAATCCTCAGAACAGAAGAGCTATGATGTGTCATGGCTTTCTGGTCTACTTCAGGACTTGAGACAGATAAATGGTACCAGCCACAGCAAATGATTTTGAGAGAGATGATATATAGCGTCCCCAAATGATTTTTAATCAAGATAACATAAGAGTCTAAAAGGCCCTGTTCGTAGGTATTATTGTGTGTTGCAACAGGCACTGCCTGCCTTTTAAAAAGTTCTCCCCCCAACCCTCCCAAGACTATACTAATTGCCTAGACCAGGGATTTTTAATCTATTTTATATCATAGGCCCTTTTGTTAGAAACTGCTGGGCCTTACAAAAGTGTTGCTTACCTTATGAATTATAGGCGTGTTGGCACTTAAAATGGTTATAAGGTCAAAGATTTAGCACTATCATGGATGTTAGAGGTTACTAGGTTGAATACCCTCATTTTGCAGATGAGGAAACTGAGGCCTAGGGGAGGTAAGTGATTTGTCTAAAGTCACACTGCTATTATATATGGCAGAACCAGGATTTGATCCCATGTCCACCAACTCCAAGTATAGTTGACTCTCTACTATATGACACAGCCTCCTGACTATGACTTTGGAGTGATTTTGACAGATACCAAATTCTTTTTTTTTTAATTTTTTATTTTTTTCAGATACCAATTTCTTGATGCTAAAGTCAAAGCCAGAATTGAACTGGTCAGACATTTTTCTTCTGTTTCAAATTAATTGGTCAATTGTTTCTCACCACTCAGCTGTCTGAGAAGAAGCATACCACAAGAGTGTTCCTTGGTTTTTTTTTTTTTTGCATTTTCATCACCTGGCTCACTTCCCAATTCTCTGTTCCACTAATGGCCATGAAGACAGCTGAAGCAGGTGCTGTGGAGTGCTTAAAGCTCGGTCAGACATTGAAGATGCCAAGGTCATCCACTGCATCCTGGGCCATCGGCCCGTCATCTTGACTTTTGTCTTGTCACCAGACATCAATAACAGAGAGTAAGGCTGATGACTTTGTGCAATCCTGCCTCCCCTGAATCCAATTTCCACGCCAGTGTAAAAAGACATCACCTATGATGTCCTCTTCAAAAATGAAGGCTAAGCAATGACAATCAATCAACTAGTCTTGGGAGATTCTTTCCCCCACCCCAGGCCTTCATCTTTCTCATCACAAAATGAAGAATTCGGCAGCATAATGGGAGCAGAAGGAGCACTATCTTAGGAGACCAAGGACCTGGGTTCCAACGTTGACGTTTCCATTTATTCCCTATGCATACTTGGGCAAGTTAAAACCTGTCTCCATCCTCTGTCAAATGAAACGTCTGGAATAAATAACACTGAAGTCCCCTTCCAACTCTGATCCGTCGGTTGATGGAATCTTGCAAAGCCCCATTTTCCCTACTCTATTTATAGCTCTGCCAATATCCCAAGCACTCTGCTTGGCTTTCTCTCTTCTATTCCAAATCATTATTAACTGAGCCTCAAAATCACTCCTCAACTGCTCCCTCCATCCAGACTCTCCAGAATTCAGATGCCTTTGGACTCTGCAAAGTGATACAACATGTAGAATCGACTGCCAAAAATATCAGCCTGATTAGCTTCATCTCTGTATCCCCGAACTGAAGGCTTACAGGCAAGTAATTTGGTAATATTATCCCATAACAACTTGCTCTCTTGGTCTTTTCAGAACAGTGGTCAAAACAAATGTCAATAGCATTAAATAGATAGAAAACAAAAATATCTTTGAAGGCCATAACAAGGTAGAAGTGAGTCTGAACAGATGTAATTGCTGTCCATCCTGCTGATGAAATTAGTAACCTTTCGCAAAGAGACATGGAATCAATAGCTTGCCCAGAGCCTGCAGCTACAGAAATTGTAAGTGGGAATTGACTTCGAAGTGAGGTGTGGAAGGCAATAGCAGAATATTTAAACCAGATGAAAATTTTAAGGTTAGTTTTAAACAAGTGACCTTCAAAGCAGTAGGCTACCAAGGAAATGGAGAATGAGGATAATGATGTATGCAATTGCCTTTAGAGAAAAAATCCTATGGATGCTCATAGAGGAATATAGTAAGTAACAAATGGGGCTGGGGTTTAGCAAACTGAAGAAAGGGGGATGTGTACGGTTGGTGCTCTAGTTTTGAAAGTAGGCCATGAAAATGATCGTTAGGATTTAACTCTTATTTTCATTGCATGGCTAATGGATAGATGGCTAGGCTCTGTGTGAGAAAGAATGGAGTCCAGATTCCATCTCTGACATTTACTTGTCAGGCAGAACTCAGCAAGTCATTTAATCTTGATGTGTTTCAGGCTATTCCCTAGCACTTAACCAGTAAGTTGTAGAAATCTTGCTATTTATATTGGTGGAGGGAGTTACCTTTCAAGAAGTTCCCTAGGACAATGAAAGCTTACAAACTCCCTGTATTTCTTCAGTATTTCTGCTTATCATCATTTCTCCATGCTTAGAGTTCATGGAGGTATTGTTAAGACCCTCATGAGATAACACACTTGATTGGACTATATAGTTATATAGTTTCAGAAAGTTAATCAACTTAAAGCCTAGGCAGTAAGACCAAAGGGGAGTGAAGGAAGGCATTAAAACTACATTCTGGCAATCTGAAGTTAATACCCTTAGAATTTGCTAGCTTTTAAACAAGCCAAAGTGACTGCATTGCTCTGGGAATCCAATGGGATCTAACTGGAATAACAAAGAAAATGTGTTTTTAACCCCTATGAGGCTTCAGTTTCCATGAAAAAGGCTCTGATCTTTTATATTAAGGCCTTACCAATTCTTTTTTTATGTGGGCTGAAGCCTAGTGGTGAAGGGCTTTAAATGTCAAACGCAAGAGTGGATATGTTATCCTTGGGATAATAGGGATCTTCTGGAGTTTTTTGAGTATGGGAGTGACATGGTCTGACCTGTGCTTGAAGAACATCATCTTGCCAGCTGTGAGGAGGATGGATTGGACTTTGAGTGGGGAGAGACTGGAGCCAGGGAGGCCAATTGATGACTAATGGAAAAGTTGAGGGGAGATGAGGTGATGAGAGCTTGTATTAGGGTGGTTCAGTATGAGTCAAAGGGACAGGTGAAAAATATTGTGGATGGACAATGAATAGGGCTTGCCAGATGATTGGATGTGTGAGGTGAAGAGTGGAGAAGAGTAGAGGATTATTAGGTTGTAAAGCTGGGTGACTGGAAGGATCTGAAAGGAAAAAGAAATAGAGAAGGTGGGAAGAGGTAGGCGGGGAAGAAGATGACTTCAGCTTTGGATATGCCAAGTTCAAGATATCTACAAGGCATCTAGGTGGAAATCTTTAATTGGCAGTTAGAGATAGGGGGTCAGAACTCAAGAAAAAGAAAGACTAGGTTGTTAGTCTCTCTCTCTCTCTCTCTCTCTCTCTCTCTCTCTCTCTCTCTCTCTCTCTCTCTCTCTCTCTCTCTCTCCTATCCCTCTCCATCCCTCTCCCTTCATATCCCTCTCCCCCCTCCCCCTCCCTATCCCTCTCCATCCCTCTCCTTCTCTGTCTCTCTCTCTCTCTATATGTCTCTCTTTGTCTCTGTCTCTCTTTACCTCCTTTGAGTTCAATGACAGTACCATGTTTATGCAGAGGAATCCTAGATATCGATATAGATATATACAAAGACATGTATATGTATGTCTATGCACCTATATATCTACAGCTATGTATGTATATAATAATCACATCTCAGTTATATACATACTCAGTATTTGCCTGTCATTGTACTAAGTGCTTTACAATCATTACCTCATTTGGTGGGAGGGAGCTGCTATTATTATCCCTATTTTACAGATAAGGTAACTAAGGCAAACAGGTTGTGTGATGATGCCTAGCATCACACATCTAGTTAAGAGAGAGATATGGGGGCAGCTAGGGGGCACAGTGGATAGAGCACCGGTCCTGGATTCAGGAGGACCTGAGTTAAAAATCTGTCCTCAGACACATAACACTTACTAGTTATGTGACCCTGAGCAAGTCACTTAACTCCATTGCCTAGCCAAAGAGAGAGAGAGAGAAAGAGAGAGAGAGAGAGAGAGAGAGAGAGAGAGAGAGAGAGAGAGAGGGAGAGAGAGAGAGAGAGAGAGATGATGATGATGATGATGGGGTATAGAAGGAAAAGTGCATAGATGCCCTGCCTCTTTGCCCCTTCTATTATTATCCCTATATTCCTTCAAAGCTCAGCTCCTGCATGAGGCTTTTCCTGATCCCTCCAGTTATTAGTGCCCATCTCCATCAAAATTACCTTCTATTTACTTTGAATGTGGCAGTGAAGCATAGTCAATAAAGAGCTGGTCTCAAAGCTAGGAAGACCTGGGATCGAGTCCTGCTTTATACTTATTGACTGTGTGACCTTAGGCAAGTCACTTAACCTGAGGTCAGGGATGATTTTGTTTTTGTCTTTCTACCTCAGTGATCATACATAATTAGTACAGAGTAGAGAAACTTTCCTAAATACTTGTCAATTGATTGATTAGAAGAACCTGACATGTATTGCAATCTCCACTTTAAATCCTTACCTTACATTTTGCATTTTTAAGGCCCTTCCTAGACATCTACAAATCAGTGTTATCTCCTGTGACAGCGCTTAATATTAGATCATTCAGTTTCCCAAGAGATGCAGTATTTATTCATTTAGGAATAAAATGCCTCTAGAAACACTTGCAGGCTTCACTTACTGCATGCAAAGAATAATGTTGACTTGACAAATGATGACATTATTTTGGGTGACTAAATCTTTGGGCCTAGACTAGGATTGATAGATTCTTATATCTTATATTTTTACATTATAAAAGATAACTCTCTTTTATGCTTTAAACTGTAGGCAAAAACCTTAATATTTTATTCGAACATTGGTCTGAATAGGTTAGAAATTTTTGGACTATTCATCTCTGTACACACTTTTGCCAATATATTTATATGATAATTTCATTTTATTCCCATTCAATGCATGGGGCATTATAGTACCTTGTGAATTTTTACAAGCAGTAAGTGTTCAATTGGAAATTTGAGATGCAGATCCAATAGAGAGCTTACCTACCTTCATGAATAAATGATGACCTTTCTATAGAAGACTTTCTCACTCCCATTATCCAAACTACTTTTCAGGAATTGGTGATACTTTGAAAGGCCTCTGATCTCTCTCACGTGGCTGGCCCTTCCACTATATAGCCGCTTCCATTCTTTCTCATCCCACGTGATTCTTGAATGTGTTTCCCCATGAATTTTTCATAGAAGGTCAACCCAAAGAACCAGAGGACTTCCTATTATTCTTTCAGGGTCATAGGGTGTTATGGCAGCAAAAAGGTCAACCTGGCTGAGAGCCAGGGTGAGACTATCTCAGACAGAAGAATTTCAAGTAGCGAGCTCTTCAGCAAGTATTTGCAAAAACTGACTCCGCCTTGAGGAATATTCCATAAGTCAATTACAGTACATTCTGCAGCCGAATAATGAGAGAAGAGACTAGCCTTCAACATGCTTCCATCCATCCCTTCAGGAACCAAAAATGGTAAGGAGGACAAGATACTAAGGGGATAAGATGAAGTAACTTTGGAAATGAGGGCAGAGTTGTGGTCTTTAAGAAATACAATGGGCTACTAGTGAATGAGAGAGAATTTGATTTATGCTACTCAGCAAATGCGTTCTCCATAGCTTGTATCAGGAACTGTCTCTAGGCTCGAAAAAGGACTTCAATAAATCCATATTTTCTGCACATTACTTTGCAGCTCCAATGGTGCCCACAGGAGCAGCTTGGCACACATGGCAGGATGAAACTTGATTGATTGCCTATCATCTAGGAATTCTCCAAGTGGTGGATTGAGGAAGAGCTTAAGAGAATTGTCCAGATGCTACAGCCTGCTACCAGACAAAATATACAGACAGTAGCTGCAGTGCCCAGTTTTTTCCTCACCTGTTGTTCTGCTGCCTGGGCCAGAAATCAAAATCAGGTGAATCAGATATTTTTTTCCACCTGGAACTCCTTCCCTGGAGGCTCACTTTCATGATTGGTGGCTGCTTCAGTCACTCACTACATCTAGGCCAGGGCTTAGGTCACATTTCATCTCACTCCTTACACATTTCCTATTCAGCCATCATGCTGCTGAACATACCTCTTCGTCATCCCTTCCTTACCCCAACTCTCCATATACCTTTCAAGTCTTTCTAGTTGTAGAACCATAATCATATGAACTGTCATTGCTTCTGGAAAGAGTATGTGAATTTACTTCCCTGTGACTCCATTTACTATCCCTATAACCAAATGAAAGCAAACCGAATCACTCTCCTGACTGCCAATCTCCTATACGTGTGGTTGCTCATATTAGAATGTAAGCTCCTCTTGGAGGGGTGGATGGGATGGAGAAGGGAGGGATGGGGGAGAAGATAAAGTAACAGTGATAGGGTAAAAAGGCAGAGAAAGAAAATAGTGAGTAAAAATAAGATTGAAAGAAATTCACAAATGGTAATTATAACTTTGAATGTGAGTGAAATGTTTATAGTAGCTCTTTTTGTAGTGGCAAAAACCTGGAAATTTCAGGGATCCCCATCATTTGGGGAATGGCTTTACATGTTGTGGTATATGGTTGTGATAGAACACCACTATAAGATAAGAAATGATGAGATCAATGATCTTAGAAAGGCATCGAAAGACTTACACAAAATGCTGAAGAGAGAAGCAAGCAGAACCAAGAGAACATTGTATATAGTAACAGCAATATTGTTCTCAAGAACAACTTTGAACAAATAAATAATTCTGACTATTATAAATAGCAAATTAAAGATAAAGGACATATAAAGAAAGAAGCTCTCTGCATTTAAAGAAAGACTTGATAAATAGATGTATAGAATAATTTTACATATATGCAGACGTATACAAATTATATATATGTATGCATGTATGTACATATATGTGGGTATGTGTGTGTGTGTGTGTGTATATATACACACACACACACACACACACACACACACACACACACACACACACAGAGACATACATACTATTTATGCCTAATGGTAGCCATCTGTAGGGCGGGGAGAGAGGAAAGAAAAAAGACATTTACATGATAACTTTATTATATATTTAAAAAGAATAGCAAGTTGTACATATTAGATTTGTAGTTTCATGTGCAAGTATTTTTTATTATATTATGTTACAGAAATGCTTTATTCCATAAAATAAAAATAAAATAAATTTTAAAAAGAGTATAAACTTCAGGGCAAAGACTATTTTTGCTTTTGTATTTATGTTCCTACCATCTAGTGTAATGCTTGGCTCACAGTAAGTGCTAAATAAATGCTTTTTAATTCATTTCATCCAAGAATGGGATATGAGATGTAGCATTTTCATTTAAAAAAATGGGTAGAAGCTGGAAGCAGTAGATTTGCTTGGCTGACTGGGGTCATGGGTGGGGACTAGTACGCTGCTGTCACTTTTTTCCACTTTGGTCTAAATGGTAGGGAGAAAAAGTACATTCTTGGGTTTTGCTATCAGAGAGGAGAGATCATGGGAGCTCAAGGGTCAGGGACATCATAGGAGCTTTATGTTAAAAATGTGATGTCTCAGAATCTCCCAATATATGAATGATAGAACTCAACCTATTGGTTTACTTTACCCCCAATCAAAGATTTTATATGCTCATCCAAATCCTATTTGGGGTTTGGAGTGTTCCTCTTTTTCTTCCTGTTTTAATGTACGTGTAGTGAGGACAAGAAAAGGAGGGAGACTTGAAGGCGGAGATTCATCAGATGTGAAATAAATCAGATTGGTGACAATGGGTTTGATGTTCAGTCTGACTCGGGACTATGTAGCATGTATTAATGGGCCATGTCTATTTCATGTTTATTAAATTTCATGTTTAATAAATGTTTATTAAATAAAAAGCTGGGGTGTTTTAAATAAAAAGCTGGACAAGATTTTAAATTGGCTAAGGGCTATAATTAACCTGGCCTGACAATGTTCAGGTCCAAGTAGAAGACCTGCCAATGGTATTTGCAACAATGGCCCTAGGCTCCTGGAACATTCTGAAAAATGATAAGACAAGAATATCCTATAGCCAGGTAGCAAAAGGGGCATAACAGCCATGAGCATTGCTTCCTGCTCTTGCAGACATAGATTCAGATGTGACTAGGGTAATTGGACAGTGGGTGTGGGTGGGGGAAGGAGAGGATAACTCCAAAGTGGAGGGGTACCGGTCTGTATCCCTCAGAGAAGAGTAACGGTGTTTAATGGACAAAATATTACTGAGGTATCAGTTTTATTATCGAACTAAGCATATGTAACAAGCTCATTCCCTAGAGCTACAGTTATGTAGACTTAATAAAGTTTTGAGAAATTTCCAGGTTATTTGATATTTTTCTGCAACCCGTCTAGTGATATTGGGAAAAAGCAGCGCTCCAGATCAGTGGCATCAACTCAACTAGAAGGAGATCCCAGCACTCCACATACTGACTTAGAAAACCACAAATTAATATAATCTATGTTTTATTGCCTATTTATTTATTTTGAAAAATATTTCCCAATTGCTTTTTAATGTGGCTTAGGCCCCAGTTGGTGAGTTTGGGGCAGCATGCATCTCAGCCTTCCGGGCCTGAGTTTAACAGTTCTGCTCTGAATTATAACAGGGTCATTGTACTTATGTGCTATAAAGTTATGCCACATTGTCCTTGTAAGTCAGTTGTTGGTAACACGCCAGAATCTACCTATACTCATTATACATCTTTCCATCATACTTTGGGCTATTTGTAGCCTGAATTCTTCTGCAATAGTGACCTTTTGTGACTAATAGATTTATAATATCACCAGAAGAATATTGACGCTAAAGAGATGGGATATAATTTCTGGATCATTGAAAGCTCTGTCCAATCACTTTTGAGACAGAATCAGATCAAATTAAGATCAAACATGATGTGCATGAAATGATTTTGGCTGAGCATAGAAAGGGATTTGTATTGCACTGGTTCACCCAGGATTCAAACACCCCAGATCCTCCACATCATGAGGAGGGCCAGCCTTACTGCTCACTCTCCACTATTGCCTCAGCCTCCATCTTTCCCACCTCCACAACAGCTGCCTATCCCCTATGGACAATGATAACTTTTCTGAATTCACCCCTTAAGAATTAGAGTAATCCCACCCCATCCCCTTGATTCTGAACTAATATTTGTCTTACATATCTTAGTCTTTACCCCCCCCTCCCTCCCTGCTTTCATCTTGAACCTTTTCCTTTCTCACTCCTTCCTTCTTGCACTCACTGAGTTCTGACTGCTTCCTAATGACACTGGCCACTCTTTTCAGCACTGGCCGCACTGGTCCATATATCCCAGCTCCCTGACTCTGGTCGTGGGGAGGATGTTTGAATACTCCTTGTTCCCCATTGCCACTTCCTGATTTTCCTTCTACCATTCATTCCATAACCTCTCCCTCTTTCAGGCTTACTCAATCCATACTTACCACACAACTGAGATTCTGGTAACTGTTCTCTGCTGACCTTGTGGACATTCTCTGTCCTTCCTCAAAAAGTTCAGTGCATGGCTCAAGGCCTTTTTCTCCTCAACAATTCCTGCCTCATATTAGGCAACTTCAACATAACTATTGATACTCCCTCAAATATCTGACCTCTCTAGTTCCCCAACTTACCCACTTCCTGTGATTTACTCTTCCATCTCACCACAAATACACACAGAGATAGACATACCCTTGATTTTGTCATCTCCCAGACATATTCTACTTCCATATTTGTGAACTCTGGAATTACTTCATCTGATCATAATATTTTATCATTCTGTCTTTTCTTGCATCTTACTACCCCAAATCCTATTCTTTGTCCTCACTCTGACCTCTGATTTTTTCAGGCCTCACTTCACTTCTTTGCCAGGTTATCACCTCTATATTGGCTATACTTGCCTCCTTTCTCCATCTTGACCCCTTGGTGAACCAGTTCAACTATACTATCATCTGCTCTCATCTCTTTTCCTCTTCTCCTAACGAAGATCTTGGCTTGCAAGCCTTAGTTTACTAGAACCATCCACTGCTTTCATTCCTACTTGTATACTGGTTAATATGAACAAAGCTAGCTAAAATCATGAAACAGTGCTGACTGGGTCCACCGTGAATTTATGCTACACCAGCTCAACTGGGCCCTCACTGCAGCAAGGCAATATTTTTATATTTCTATGAAAAAAAAAAACTGAGACCCTTTAACAAGAGCTCCCTCTTCTTCCTAATCTCACATCACTTACATGCCTTCTCCCATAATCTCCTCCTTCACCCTTTGACCTTTCTGCAGTCTTTGACATTGCCAATTACCCCCTTCTCCTGAATAATCTCTTCTCTCTAGGTTTTCATGGCACTGTTTTCATCTGCTTCTCCTCCTACCTGTCTGACCACTCCTTCTCAGTACCCTTTCCTGGATCTTCAACTAAGTCACTTTCAGTTACTATAGGTATCTCTTAAGACTTTCTGTTGCATTCTCTTCTCTTCTCCCGCCATACTATTTCACTTGGAGATCTCATCAGCTCCCATATATTTTAATATAATTTTTATACAAATGATTCTCAGATCTATTTATCCAGCCCTAACCTCTCTCTTGATCTCTATTCTCACATCTCCAATTACCCATTAACTCAACATATCTAAACCTGAACTCATCACCTTTTGCCCAAACCCTCTCCTGTTCTTCACTTCCATTTTATTTTCAAAGTTCCCACAAGCCAGTTACCAAAGATGTCATACTCAATCCCTCACTTTCTTTCTTGTTCCCCATACCCATCTGTCATCAAGATCTGCTGATTTCACATCTTTCATATATGATATACCTCTCTCATATATGCCCTCTTCTCTTCTGAACACTATTAGCCACTCTGATACCTGATCTCATCACCTCATTGCCTGGATTATGGCAATAGCCTCTTGATGGGTCTACCTGCCTCAGGTCTTTCCCCACTGTAATATATCCCCAGCTATCAAAGTGACCTTCCTAAAACATAGGTCTGACCATGTCACCTTTCTACTCCAGCAGCATTATATTACTTCCAGGATCAAACATGAAATTCTCTATTTATTGGTAGAAGCCCTTCATAAACTGGCCTTTTCCCATTTTTCCAGTCTTCTTACTCCTTACACATGCCTCCCTCCCCATTGCCATGTACTCTATGATCCAGTGACTTGTACAAAGACACTCAGTCTTCCAATTTGGTGTCTTTTTCCCATTTGTCCCCTATACCTGGAAATACTTTCATTTCTTGGCTTCCCTGCTTCCTTCCTTTCTTTGCAAAAATCCTACCTTCTGCAAGAATTCTTTCACTGTCCCCCTTTATGCTAACGCTTCCTTATGAGATTTTCACCAATTTCTCTTGTCTGTATCTTGTTTATACACAATTGTTCACGAGTTGTTCCCTCCGTTAGACTATAAGCTCCTTGAGGGCAGGAGCCATATTTTTGTCTTCCCTTGCATCCCCAGTGATTGGCTGTACCTTAATATTCCCATCAAGGGTAGCACCTTCCTCCCTGTAACTCAGGCTTGCAACCAAAATGTCACCCTTCACTCATCACTTTCTCTCCCCTCCCCCATTGCCAAGTCTTATTGATTCAACAGGACTTCTTGAATAAACATGATCTTTAACTTTATGTGACCAAGATTGAATTCTGAATTATTGCTTAAGGATTTTTAAAACTCTGCTCTGTTTTAAAGAAGTAGCATGATATACTGTCTAGATTGCTGATCTTAGAATCAGGAAGATATAGGTTCAAATCTAGACTGTGTTACCCAGAATAGGCCATTTAGCTTATATGTGCCTCAGACAACTCTCTAGAATTAAAAACTGAGTCACAGATGGACTGCAATATGTTTTGGTAGAAGGATTATTCACAATGGGAATTCTTCCTTTGATGATGAAATCAAAGCTACTTCAGATCTGTGCATATATAATATATGAAATGGGTGCTGCCCACTAGTAGCATTTTTAAAAGAGTGCTTTCCTTTAGGGGGTGGTAATGTGAACAAGGAGTAGTAGGTGGGATCAGGGTTGGTAGCCTGAGTTCCTTCTCTGGATATAACACCCCTCACTTGTATGAAAGGTAAGGGAGTTTAGGAATATTTCCCTAATAGCAGGAGATGTAAGAGGTGGGCATCCCAACAGGTAGCATGACCATCCCCCCTCCTATGTGCAGAGATACGTACATAAGTACATACATACATACAGATGCTTATATACGTGTATGTATCTGTATACATGTACACACCTATATAATAATATATAATGGTTTATGCAGTATATATAATTATGTTTATATAATTTTATGTTCTTCCTTATTTGGGAATTTCCAATGGGATAAATATCAGTTCTTCTCCCCTCATTGCACTTGAGTAAAGTTGCAGCAGGGATGTACCTCCCATTTGTCCACAAAGAGCAAAACTTTTCCCTACATCTCTAACCACTGCTGTCATTAATCACACCAGACAAGGAATTAGCAGCTGCTAGATTTTCTTTTATATAAAGGGGAAACAGCTTCATAAGTAATAACTATAATGGTCAGCAATTGGGGAACAAATCATTTGTAAGGAAACAGCAGCCCGAGGTGCCTGGAGAATAGAATTGGCTTCTTCCCCAAAGCTCAGCTCTCAGAAGAAATCATCTACCAGCTTGACAGAGATATGAGCTTTGAACTAATCCCTCTTTAATAGTTGAGGGAAAATGCTAAACTCCCTCTGGCTGTTTGGTACTCTCTTCAGCATGCCCCATCTGGTTTCAACCAGAAAAAAAGCCCCTCCTCAGGTCCCAGCTCCCACTGCCCACAAACAAAGTACCTGGGAAAATGCAGCAGGGGCTGCCTATAAATCCAATTACTGCTATTTCCTTACTCCTCCTCGCCATGCTGTGCAAACAACATGGATGATTGAACTCTCTTCTGCTCTCTCTCTCTCTCAAGTCTCCAAAAACAGTCCCAGAAAGCCAAGTTCAAGAGATGTCACCCAACTGTGGGTAAATGTCTCCTTGAACCTCCAATTTCCATAGCCCTGCTCATAATGTAGGTTTTGCTATTCTATGGTGCCACAACTGCCTTTTCTGTCTCCTGTTTCTGGGTTTTAGTGTTATCATTTAAAAAATAGCACCCCTTCCCCCCTTTTAAATCAAGGAATGCAGGTCATTGGAATATAAGATGTTAAATGGTTTGGCTGGAAGATGTCCTTCAGCTAGAAATGCTAACCAATTTAAGTAAAAATGTGATCAATTAATTTGTAGACAGGGTCAATATTTTTCTAATCCTATTTGAAGATCTAGAAGGATTTCTCTTCTGGTCAGTTTACACGATTGTTGCATTCAGAACTATGCTCCTGAAAGATGGATGAGCCAACTCTAAAAGCCAGACACCATATGCTTTAGAGCAGCCCTTCTCCTTCCTTGGAAAGGTAACAGGGACGTGGAGTTGTGCTTTGTTAGAAGACGGTTTTGAACAAAAGTCAAGAATATGAAAGGAAAAATGAAAAAAAAAGTATAAAGGAAGGAGGTTTAGCAGTACCAGATCTTGAATTGTATCATAAGGCAGTAATCATCATAACTATCTGTTACTGGCTAAGCAATAAAAAGGTAGAGCAAGGGAATAGACTGGACATACAATTTGCAGCACCAAATAATCATCATAACCTTGTATTTGACAAATGTAGAGAGTTAAGATTTTGGGATAAGAATTCATTTCTTGGGGTAAAATATGTTGGGAAAATTGGAAAGCAATATGGCAGACAATGGCCATGGACCACTATCTCACACCATTTACCAAGATAAAGTCAAAATGGATACGTGACCTAGATAGAAAGGGAGATTTTACAAGAAAATGAGAACATGGGATATATTACTCATCAAACTTATGGCTGGGTGAACAGTTTGTGAGTAAACAAGAGAGGAGAAGCAGTGTAAAGTGTAAAATGGATAACTTTGATTACATTAAATTTAAAAGGGTTTGTATAAATAAAACAAATGTAGTCAAGATCAGAAGGCAAGCAGCAAATTGGGGGGGATTTCTAGACAGTATATCATATAAAGATCTCATATCTAAACTATATAAAGAACTTTGTAAAATCTCTAAGACTATAAGTTATTCTCCAATTGATAAATGGTCAAAGAATATGGACAGGTAGTTTTCCAGTGAAGAAATCAAAACAGCTTCTAGTCATATTACAAAATGCTCTAAATCATTATTGATTAGAGAAATGTAGATTAAAACAACCTTGAGATATCATTTTATACCTACCAGACTGCCTAAAATGATAGAAGAAGATAGTGACAAATGTTAGAGAGGATGTGAAAAAATTGGGACACCAACTGGTGGTGTTGGTGGAATCGTGAAATGGGCCAACCATTTTTGAGAACAACATGGAATTATGCTCAAAAAGTTATTAAACCATCTATACCCTTTGACCCACCAATACTACTACTTGGTCTGTTTGCAAAGATGATTAGAGAAAAAGGAAAAGAACTGATATGTTCTAAAATGTTTATAGCTTCTCCCTTTGTGGTGGCAAAGAAATGGAAATTTCAGGGATGCTCATCAATTGGGGAATGGCTGAACAAATTGTGGTATATTATTGTGATAGAATACCACTGTGCTATAAGAAATGATGAGCTCAATGATTTTAGAAAAAACATTTTTGCATGAAATCATAAAGAGCGAAATGAACAGAACCTAGAGAACACTGCATACGGTAACTACAATATTGTTTTGAGAATGACTTTGAGTGAATACGTTATTTTGTCTATTATAAATACCCAAATTAACTGTACATGACAGATGAGAAAAGATGCTGTCTGAATCCAGAGAAAGAATTGATAAATAGAAGTATGTATAGAATAATTTTACGTAATGGTAGCTATCTCCAGGGCAGGGGGAGGGTAGGGGAGAAAAAAAAGAAGAAAAAAGAAATTTGAATGATAATTTTGTAGTATATTTGAAAGGAATAGCAAGTTGTGATAGTAGATTTTCAGTTTCATGCACAATCATCTTTTTTATTCTTCTATGTTACAGAAATACTTGCTTTTTCCATGAGTTACATATAAAATTCTAAGCCAACAAAAAAAAAGCAAAAAGATGGCATTGAAAGAGCAGGCCCACTTCATAACACGGAGGCTTGCTTCCTGAGTCGTATTAACTTTGTTCATGCGGCACTAAGTGTCATTTCATTATCTGAGCTAAAGCAACTCTGATCTCTTCACCTTTTGACTTTGGCCTGGGAATTTCCTCCTCCATTTTGGCTCTGGTTCCATTTCTCTAAGTAGATGGTCAGAACACAGATGGTCACCTTGTAACTGAGAGTTTTTGTGGTTCAGTGGACTGCTGGCTCAATACGAGTCAACAGTGATAAAGTAGACCAGGAAACTGCATTGAGAGGAGCAGCTTCCAGGAATTAGAAAAGTCCCATAGGCTGCCTTCATCAGAATTCAGTTGGAATGTTGCGTTCAATTCTTGGGGCCACATGTTAGGAAGGACTTTGATAAGAATAACCAGAGCTGGCCAAGTAGAAGGATGAAGGACCTGAGAATAATGTTTGTCCTGGAGAAGAGAAGATTTGTGGGAGACAGGATAGTTTATTTAAGAATACGAAAAGCTTTCATGCAAAAGGATGGAATTAGACTCATTCTATTTAAACAAAAGGGAAGAACTTGAAAAGCAAAGAAGTTACCAAGAGGCCAGTGTTACCAAGAGGCCAGTGATGTTAGGAGGAAAAACTTTAACAATTAGAACTTTCTCAAAGTAGAATGCGTGGCCTTTGGAGATGACAAATGGCTTTCCATCTAAATGGAAATATTTTTAATAAAGGCTGGAAGACCACTTGGTGCATATGTTATGGAGGGGATTCTTGGTTATGGATGTGTTGGGCCAGATGGTCTCTGTGGTTCCTCCCAGCTCTGAGATTCTGTGAAGTGACAACAGGTTACATTTATAGTGTGTGTGAGAGGAAAGAAAAAAAATAGGAATATAGTCTTCATAGGACTTCAGAGTTTTAAACTATAATGCTAAAGACCCATGATGTCAAATGTTCATTCTATTCCCTACTTCTCCTCCATCTCCATTTTAAGCCCTATCTCTTTATTGGTGTGGTGGACAGAGCATTGGACTTGAAATGAGAGTGACCTGGGTTTTAGTCCTGCTTCTAATGAATATGTGCCTCTGGGAAAATTATTCAAACCTCTCAGAGCCTCTATTTCCTTCTCTGTAAAATAGGGCCAATAATAAACCCACCCACACAGAGTGTTTTAAAAAGTCATACGAGAGAATGTTTTGAACTTTGTAAACCTTAAAATGCTATTTAAATGCCCCCTCTAACTGTTTTTGTCCATTTTCCATCACACTCTGGTGTTACGTTAACGCTAGAGGGGCAGAGGAGACGTTAAGTGGAAACAAAGGAATAGGGCAATATGTTAAAAGAGGAGCTTATCAAATAAATACTAAATCTGGCTTAGCAGATTTGAATTAATTTTAATTCATAACAGGAAGAGGGAAAAGATGCAATAAATAAGTAATCATGAGCACTGGGATAAATGAGAGCCAGAAGAGCAGTCAGAGAAAGTAATGGCATCATTGAGAGCAGTTAATGGAGTCCCAGGAGAGGCAGTAGGGAGTAATGGATGAAGAACTTGTCTTAAGCATTAGGAAGACATAGGTTCAAATCCCACTTTTGCCATATACCAGTTGGATAACCTGGGCCAATTTACTTAACTCTCTGTGACCCAGACAACTCACTGCTACTATCAAATGCAGAGCAGGTGCTAATCAGCATGGGTAAAGTAGTTTCCTCCCTAGGATTTCCCTTTATGGACGAAATCACATCCAGCCCCCACCCAGCCAAAAGACCCCAACTGTGTTGAATCATTTATGAAAATGATGACTCCATATGGGGGGGGTGGGCGCAAACCCCCTCCTCTTTAGCCTCCCTCCAGGTTAATAAATATGGCTTCAGATCAGGGCCAAAAAGGAACATTTGTCCCTAAATATCAAATGCTCCAATTACAGAACACCCCAAATGGATGTTAATTATGAAGGTTTCTCCATTCTCCAGTCAAAAACAAAGATAACTTTCCACTAAGTTATGCAGCTTATCTGTTCACAGATCCTAGTCTGCTATGATAAATGCGAGAGCTTGAGAGTCATTTGTTTAAAAGTCAGCCTGGGTTAGTTACACCAGTTATTTTCAGCCCCTCTTGCAGGTCATTTTTCAGCCTCTGGGTAATGCCAAAAACAGCTTCATGAAAAATAATTTCATCTAATAAGCCCAGGAAATGTGTGTTCAGGGGTGTTTCCATGCAGCTGATGTGGAAATCTAGTCTCAGCAATACTGGGAACGACCTCCAAAAAGATCTGTATTTTGAGACTAGACCTGGGGTCTGTATCAGCCACAATAAAACAATATTTTGACCAGATTTCATTGGTTTGGCTCAGACTATCTTCCTTTCTTGTACTGACTTCAAAATTCTGAAAAGAAGCATCAGTTGGAGCTGAAAATGTTTTTCACTCTTTTGCCCATGGACTGTGGCTTCCTGTTGATTTGACTCTTAGATGGAGAGGATTATGAAGAAATCCAAGTCACGGGGGCAGCTAGGTGGTATAGTGGATACAGCACCAGCCCTGGAGTCAGGATGACCTGAGTTCAAATCTGGCCTCAGACACATGATACTTCCTAGCTGAGTGACTCTGGCAAGTCACTTAACCCCAATTGCCTCACAAAAAAAAAAAAATAGAAATCCAAGTCACCCGGGGAAGAATTAAATGGGCATCTTCACATCTTGGCATCTGATATCCCATTCTTAACCTTGATTACTTGATGTACCGATCCCTCATTTTGAAGGAATTCCCATAAGAAGGCTTTTCCAACTAGGCTGGGCAAAATATATATATAAAAAAACTCACCATCTTGTCCTTGAAAACCGATCACTGAAAAATCAGGTCACCAGGAGAAAAAAAGACCATCTTAAGGAAAGGAAATGCTTCCAACTGAGGTCTTCTAAGATGTGTTATTATGTGCTGACTCGGGGAAACTTTGGGAAACATGCTGAAAACATTTTCAGGCCTGGAAAATAACTGGAGTTTAATAATTCAAGATCCTTTTAAGTTTTTTTTTTTAAAGAATAGTGCCTGTTCAAATGGCAATTTTTTTTATGGGAAGCCACACCAGACAATTTGAAACACAAAACTTATTATCTGAAACAAATTCAACTTTGCAGAAAGCCCAAAATTGACAAACAAGCATCAGATAGTCAAAGGAAGACACTGTCTTATATAATTCATGACAGCAAAGCATCCAGATGAAAAATGAAATACTCAATCAGATGTGTTTTCTCCATATGGCCATATATCTGGTCATGTCCAATGAATCCCAATACCTGAATCTTTGAGCACTGTACAGCTGGACCATCCATATGCTTAAACGGATTTTCCCCTTTTGTTTTAGATGGTTGGGTATCATATGTGTCTGGGCTTGAAGCTTTGGAATCTTCCAGAATATATTTTCCACTTTTAAGGCTACAGTTTCTTGGAAGTTCAAGAGACTAAATGTGGCTCAGAATCTCTCTAGTGTCTTCTTGGATTTCTTGGGCACAGTAGGTTAGAGTTGACCATATCAGTCTTTGGCTGGTCAGCTGATTATCAGGTGACCTGTGGGGAAACAAATATTTTCATGTGGCTCTCTTGACGTATTCTAGTTCTTAGTTATTAAATTACCTGGGCCCAAGGGACAACTGAGAGCTACTGATCATTAATTATTGGCCTGTAATGGTGGCCAGAATACTTTATTTACCTCTTACATCCATATTTTGATGTATCAGTGATTTTATAGAAGAGGGGTACTCTGTCCATCAGGGCAGATAGAAGCTCATCTATGTTTAGAACTGCCACGATTGATCAATTTCTCATCCAGAAAATATAGATTAATCCAAAATGGAATGAATAAATATTTTGTAAATGTCTACTATGTGCCAGGTGTCATGTGAAGCATTTTACAAAGATTGTCCTCATTTTATCCTCACAACAATCCTGAAAAGTAGGTGCTACTATTTAATCTTGTATGATACAATGGAAAAAAAAAAACATTAGATTTGGAGTCAGGGAGCCAAGGCTGGGCCACTTACAGCCTTTATGACCTCAGATAAGTTGTTTAACCTTGTGGACCTCACTTCTCATCTGTAAAATGAGGGGGTTGGGCAGGATAATGTATGAGGTTATTTCCAGCTCTAAATTTATGATGCTATACAATCTTTCCTTCTATCCTATGATGAGATCATAGCCAAACAGTGAGAGGTTGGGAAGAGTAGAGAACAGATGTGTGTTTTCAAGCAGGATACATCACCTGCTTCTCCAGAAGTCTCAGTAACCTTTTAATTGGAAAAGGAAGTGGATTTAAGCAACTTCAATGGAAAAGACCAGTCAGTAAAGGGCCCAATGTTCTAAAAGAAGGAATACAGAGGGAGCTAACTACAGGACTTAAGTCTAGGTTCACAATCAAAGTACCACCCTGTGAAACTGATGTGAACAAGAATTAGCATGATGCATATGAATTGAGCCATCCGTAGGAACTTTACCAAGAAATAATCCACTCTAAGATATGATTTGTGAGTATGGTTGATGGAATTAGAAAATTTCCAAAATTTCACCCAAGATATAACAAATTCAAGATAAGCTATGATCACATTAATTGCAAAATGTCTGTTATGAGTTAACATAGAGACAGAAGCTTTAGATGAATGATAAGGAATATTTGAAAAGTACTATCGGGTAGACAAGAAGTTGGCTTGTCTTCAGCATTGTCCTAGCATACAGGGTCTCCTGATTTCAATGACTGAATCCAATTATTGTAGACAAAATAGCCTTCAGTAAAGAAAGGTAATACACTAAGCTAGATTAACTTGATATGATTATTTTTCTAATAATGCTTTATGGCTGTAATCATAAAAAAACCATAATTACCAAATAATCAGTTGAGGGTCACCCCAGGGACGAGGTAGACACGAGCAAGCTGCAACACATTACAAATATAGAATGATGCTGGAGGACTAACATAAAGGATATTATCAAAAAGAAGCACAACAAGGAACAAATGGTCTGGTGATGGACAGGACAAGCAGTGTGCTCCCTTAATGTCCATGTCAAATGATCTACAGGAAAGACTCAATGTGTTGGGTGAACCTGTGGAGGATTTATGGGAAGAGGGAATGAACAAGAGTAGTTGGCTGCTATTGAATCATTAGAGGGAAGAGATTTCAGAGTCATCAAATTCCAGAGCAAGAATACCACTTTGGCAGTACCCATATTTCTTTTTCCTGGAGTACAAGAAATTAGACTAAATAGCCTAATGATTTGTAATTTAGTCTCTTGAATGAGCCAATTTTGGGAGTGTTTGATGTAAATTCAATCCAATAAGCATTTATTTATTAAACACTTAGTTTGTGACAGGCACTGAGGATACAATAAGAAATTGAAAGTCTTTACCTTCTAGAAGCTTACATTTTACTGGATCAGTATTTATTACTCTATATAAGTATACCTCCCATGATAAATTAATAAATCAGCTTCCTAGGTTATAAAGAAGTCTCTTGTAAACTTTGTAGTGTGAAGCAATTCCTCAGAGCCTGGCCACACCTTAGTGAGTTTATGTAGCAGGAGAGTAGAATGCCACACAGCTGAATGAAATGAAGGGAGGATGGGGCTATACTCCTTTTTTCAGCATTCTTACCAATTTAGGATCATAGGCTCATTGATTTAGAACTGGAAAAGTCATTCAATACAACTTTCACTTTCCAGATGAGGAAATCCAGGTCCAGAGAGGTTAAGTGATTTGCTTGGCGTCGTATAGGCAAAAAAATATTTGAAATGGATTAGAGTCCAGGTCTTCATGACTCCAAGTATAGTAATCTATTTACTATTTCATGCCACATCTAGGAGGAACTGATAATAAACACAGTTGATTACATTTCTATGGGACATTTAGGAGTATCAGAAAGTAATAAGGAGAAAGGAGTACCAGAAAATAGTTAAAATCACTGGATTTGGAGTCACAAAGAACTAGGTTTGAATCTTGCCTCAGAAATACATAATCCCTCAATGCGTCTATTTCCTCATCTATAAAATGGAAGGATTGAACTTACCTTCAAGGTTCCTGCCAACTCTAAAGCTATGATCCCATGTCAATTGGCATACTGCAGGTAGTAGATATAAAAGCCAAGCTATATGTGGACAGAGCAATTAAGTCAGTAGGAATGGTGTGTCTACTCCGGAAATAGTGGGGTCCCCTGCATGGGAAATCTTCAGGCAAAGATTGGGTGGATGATCACTCATGGTACATTGCAGGGCAAACTCTTTGTCATGTATGAGTTGGACCAGATGGCCGCTTAAGTCAGTTCTAATTCTGAAATTCTGAATTTCTCTTATTCTTTGTTGAAATTGTGGTATACATGTGAGGAAGAAAAGCTAAGAACAGTGTCACAGGATTTTTCCTTTGGTCTCCTTTTTTTGTGTGTTGTTATCCTGGTGTGTGTGTGTGTGTGTGTGTGTGTGTGTGTGTGTGTGTGTGTGTGTGAGAGAGAGAGAGAGAGAGAGAGAGAGAGAGAGAGAGAGAGAGAGAGAGAGAGAGAGACAGAGAGAGAGAGAGAGACAGAGAGACAGACAGAGAGACAGAGACAGAGACAGAGATTGATGGTGGTGGGTATTCAGGATGTCATTCATAGTTCATAGCTTGGCTGCCCCAGGACTCCCACACCATGTGTGGCAATAGGGGAAACAAGGGATGATAAATGATGCTGAGAAATCACATCCAGTCTAGTCCTGCTTTTCTGAGTCATATCAACTTAAGCTGTTCCTGGTTTCTGTTTCTAGAGGCCAATGTGAGTTTCTAAATTTGCAGAATTGAAGATCAGTCAACCTTTAGGCCTATGATGATCAATCAATGAACAAACATTTATTAAGCTCCTATTATGTCCCAGACATTGTTCTAGGTGCAGGGGATACAAAGTCAAAAGCAAATAGCCCCCGTCCTCGAAGATCTCATTTTTATCAAGGGAGACCTCCTATGTTTGTATAAGTATATGCAAAATCTTTGAGAACTCAGAAGCCATCTAGTTGATTTCCCTCATTTTAAAGATAAGGAAAGTGAAACACTAAGATGGGAAATGATGTGTCCAAAAATACCCAAATCATGTGACAGAAGCAGGATTTCAAGCCAATGGATAGCATTGGTATATTTGAAGTCAGAAAGACTTGCCTTAGAATCCTATCTCAAATACTTGCTAGCTGTGCAAGCCTGGAGAAGTTACTTAATGTCTCTCAGCCTCAGCTTCCCTATTTGTAAAATGAAGACTATAACAGCACCTACCTTGTAGGTTTGTTGTGAAAGTACAGGGATAATATGTAAATTATGTTGCAAAGTCTAAAGCATTATACAAATGTTACAATGATAATGATGACGATTATGGTGGTGGTGGCGGTGATGTGAGCACCACCAAGTAGGGCCCCCAAATTCCCGTAATACCAATCTACTAGACTGATCTTCCAAGCATGGTCATTGACTCATGTTCTTTCCCATGTCCTTGAAAAGTACAAAAAGGACAAGTTAGGCCCATAGGTCACCAGTTCAAGGGCCTGATCACTCCCAGCCATTGTCCAATCCCGTTGCAAGTGTTTAGAATGACTTTTTCCAACACAGATTTTTTCATGCTCCTCTCTCCCCTCCCTTTGCATTTCTTCTCCCATATAATTCCCCAACTACAAAAGCTCTTCCAAATACTTCTCCCATTTCCACAGAGCCTAGTGATGGCCAGCATCTGGCTGGTTCCTCCCCTTGGAGAAGAAAACTGTGGCCTTTGAAGAGGTATTGTTAAGTAAATAATTCACTTACACAAATCTAATAATCCCTTCTCAAAACCTGGAGAATATGAAAAAAAATGGCCCTAACCCTGTCTCCCTGCAGAATGGGAACAGTTCAGACATTCATTTACTCCAGTGTTCCATATGGTTGAAGGTCAAATAACATCTGTGTATTTCTTTGAAATAAACTAATTGAGCTGGATGATTTAGAGGCTTTCAAGCTGCAAGCCTCAGTAGGTTGTCCATGGAAAGGTGAGACATTCTTTTGGAAACCTTGCCTCCCTCTTATACATAGCAGGTACACTACTAACTGTAGCTTTCTCAAGTGCTGATAAATTTTTGACCCATCTTAGGACAAGCTCAGCATCCAGCTAAATGATTGTAACTAGCTGTTATTGTTGTTAATAAAGAGAAGAAATCTCTTTGAGATGATGATAAAACCAAGCATTTCCCTGGGTTTTCAGGGTTCTAAAAGACACTAGAGTGGGCCAAATGGAAATCAGTCAGGGGATGCAATTGTTTTTCTGTTCCTTTTTTTAGCTCAGGTTTCACACAAAGCCTTGAGCATGGGGGTTAGAATGGTGAGTTCCCCTATAGTTTCCTGTGGATTGTGTGGTAGAGTGGAAAGAACACTGGATGTGGCAGTGAGGAGCTGGGTTCAAATCTTACCTCCGACAAATACTACTTGTACAACATGGGCAGGTCATGAAATCTCCCTGAGCCTCAGTTTCCTAATCTGTAAAATGAGAAGCTCAGCATTAATATCCTCTGAGGTCCCTGTGAGCCATAGATCTATGATGCTAAGAGAATTTGACTAGATTTTTTTTGGGCGGGAGGATGTTGAATGCATTAAGACAACATGTTTTCTTCCTGTCTACATGAGGCTGTATAATCAGATTGAATGTTTCATTTTTCAATGTGGTCTTTTGGCTATGGGTGTAGACATAGTCCAAATTAGGAATGAGCAAGTATGGATATTAAGAAAGGTTTGAAAATTACCCTCATCCACCACCCCTATCCCCTTATTGTCCAGCTGAAGCTTTGTCACAACGTGGGTAGGGATTGATTCATTCTTCAAATTTGTATCCCTGGTACCTAGCTAGTGCCTGGCACAAGTACTTGCCAATAAATACCATTGATATGTAATGTAGGAAATGGGATTTAGTGGTGGAAGGGACCTTGGGAGATCATGTGATCACATTAGCAATGTTTCCCCCAACACTTATACTCCAGGCAAATCAGTTAAACCCAGCATCAGGAGAAATTCGGCCATGTCATGGATAAAGCTCTGTACCTAGAGTCAGGAAAACCTAAGTTCAAATCCTGACTTAGATACTTACTAGCTGTATGATCTTGGTCAAGACACTTAAGCTTTACCTGCCTCAGTTTTTCCACCTGTAAAATGGAGGCAATAATAACATCTACCTCCCAGGATTGTTATTTGTAAAATTTGTGAAATGCTTGATGGACCTTGAAGTGCTATGTAAATGCTGGCTGTTATGGCTAGCATCCTCTGACACTTCACAAATAATGTGACCATGGGCAAGTCACTTAGCATTTGTGATTTTCATAACCATAAAATGAAGGTACTTATGCTACTTAAGATGGTTACCTTTGAAAACCTTTAAATACTATGTAATTAGTATTATGATTATATAATATTATAATACGCTTAGTATATGTAATATATACTATATATTAATTATAACATGATTAGTACATAGTATATTTAATTGTTATATATCAATATGTTAATATAACATACTAATTACTAACATTGTGAAATATAATATAATTATTATTAATCTAGTATCAGGAGAAATTAGGCCATGTCACGGATAAAACTCTGTATCTAGAGTCAGGAAAACCTAAGTTCAAATCCTGACTTAGATACTCACTAGCTATATGATCTTAGTTAAGTAGCTTAACCTTTACCTGCCTCAGTTTTTCCAACTGTAAAATGGAGGCAATAATAACATCTGCCTCCCAGGATTGTTATTTGTAAAATTTGTAATGATTAACATGTCATGCAATAAAACAATAACTATAGTATAATAATTAATGTTATTAGTAGAGAATAGAAATTATAATGATTATTACTATAATATAAAATTAATGTGATAATTATTGATTTATTTTAAGTATCATAATAATATAGTAATTTTATTGTATTGATCTACTAATATCATCAATATTTAAAGGTTTTTTGAGCCCTGAGCACTGCACCCTACCCATCAAACATAACCGAAGTCGAAGGAGATCCTTGTGGGCTGCTACGTAAAGTGATCCTATAAGATGACACTATGTTCTGAGCACCTTTCAAAAATTAGAAATTTAGACCTATTTAGGCATTTCTACACAGTGTTTTAAATGAAGTGTTTTATAGAGAACAAATTAGAATTCAGTTGAGGGCTGGGCCTTCCTGTGATAATCCAAAAAAATGCTCATTTGGGGGTCTTAATCTTTCTAGTGACTGGAAGTCTCTGCTTAATGTACGTTCCCTTTTCTTTTATCTTCTTTCTTTTCTGGATTCTTCCATACTTAGAGCCTTCTATGCTATGACCCTGGACAAGTCCCTTAACTTCTATGTACCTCAGTTTCCTTATCTGGAAAATGAAGAGAGCCAACTTGACTGTCATGTAAGTTCCCTTTTGCGTCTAAATCTGTGACCCCACTGGCTTCTGTGCCGCTTGCAAGGTGACTGATAGGTGGTTCCCCATTCATGACTTCAGAAGTAGGAGACACCCTCAGATACACAAGTGAGAAACCACCCATACCGATGGACACCCTAGCACTCATTCACCATGCTGAGCCGTCCTGTTGTGTGGGAGGTGGGAGCCATGTGCTCCAGCACTGAATGAGAAGGAATGATGAGAGTCAGGACTGGAGCAGGCTTCTCCCAAGGTCATTAGTCCTTGTCTTCAGCTGCTTTGGCTTGAAGATCGCAGGGGAAAGAGCTCTAACTTTGTAGTCAAGGACCCGCTTCTGAATCCCACATTTGATGTTTACTATCCACGTGACCTTGGACCTTGGACAAGTCACTTAATCTTGCTGGACCTCAGTTTCCTTATCTGTAAAATGGGAGGATGGAGAGGATTGGACTGGATGGTCCTTTTTATCTCTAGATCCCATTATGATCTCACTGGAGGCCCAGGCTAGCTGAGATGTGAATATGACTCATCTCATCCACTGGCTGTGACCAATGGTAGTTGTATCCTTTCCTAACCTAAATATATCCTTTGCCCTGACCCCTATTCCTTTGACCTCCTCCATCTGGTACAGCCTTCCCCACTGAGATTGCCCTCCACCAATACTGCCTGTGTCTTCTATGTATCTAGTTATTTACGTGTTGTCTCCCCTGGTAGAATATAAGCTCCTCGAAGACAGGAAATGTATTTTTGCTTTTCTTCATACCCTTAGTGCTTAGCACAGTGCCAGACCCAGAGTGCTCAATTAATAAGTCTTTATTGATCAACCTTGGGGCCTCAGATTAGGCCTTCTGTCTTCCCTTTTATGAGTTAAGATGTGCTTTTAATAAAGTCCTGTTGCTTTTAGCATTTCCTGGATGATCTACCTCTTCTGAGGAAACCTCTTCATTCCCCAAATGTCTGGTATAGCACCACTGTAATCAATTTGATACCTTACTTCCCAAAAAGGAACATTTTAGGCAGTTATAAAAAATTAAATGCCCAAAATATTGATTCCCTCACATATGTTTCAATGAAAACTGAGTTAAAAGATGAGAGTGTCTACACATTCCAGAAAATTCCAGAAAGAACCATGAACAAAGCACTTTTTTTCTTGACCAGTCCTGGGATTTCTTTCATCTGTAGAGAGCTGGAGGTAAGGGCCTCCCTCTGCCAATGCAGTTTAGCCCCTTGCCTAGGGCAAAGAGAGGTTACATGATTTGCTCGAGGGCACACAACCAGCATGCCAGACATAGGACTTGACTTCAGCTCTCCCTAACCCTGGGCCAGCTTGTTATCATACCCTGTGTGATAATGCTGTTCATTTTCTATCCACCTAATTATGCAAATTACACTTTTCTCTCTGAATCAAGGACTTGGGCTGTAGGAATGCTGAACAAATCTAACTCTGCTTTGAAAAAAGAAAAAGAAAAGGCCATATGGTGAACTACTCTGGGCCCCCTTTCTCGTCAAATGCATTTTCTTAAAGAAAAACAAAAACATTTAATCACAAGCTTACTTTTCTTTTTCTGAGTTTGAAGTTAGAAAGAATACACTTCTTGATAGCTTTGAATAGTCTCATACCAGACAACTTAAAACAAGGGGAATTTTTCAAAGAAGGAAACAATAACATTATGAGTTTAACTAATTAATATTAGGGATATACAGTCTAGACAATAAGAAAAAAATGTGCACTGGCTGAAAGAAATAATTCTTAAGCCAAAGAAACAGAAGACTACATCAAAGTGTATTCACTAAAAACAAATTTAAAGGCCTGCCAACCTACTCTTATACAATTTCCCACTTCGGAGGTTTAAAATTCCCCTTATCATGGTCTGACTGGTGTTTGGCAAACGGGAAATCTGCCCCATTAATGAAGGCCAGTGTAGTGACTAATGCTCCCATTTGCTAAAATGTCTCCCAAGGACACCAAAAACAAGTGTCAATGATTTCCACATTGTGGTTTTCTCTGATTTTGTGGGGTGAGAAACAAAGGTTCCTTGGTCCAGAAAATGTCTCTATTCAATTGCGTTAATGATCAACCCATTGGAAACACATGCTAATCTATTAGATATGGGATTGGAAAATCACAAACTCAAGTTCAAGCCCTCAAAAAGTTCTATTCTACCAGCTCCCCTGCGGCATGCCCCCATGGAGTGATCCCTGAATCTCAGTTCCAAATACAAAAACCAAGTTGTTTTTCCGAAAACTCAGTATTCAACGGCACAGCCAATGACCACCGTTTGACCTCTGTGTGATACCTCTTCTATTTTTATTTTTCCATTCTACAGGGCTGTATTTCACAATTGGGTCCCCAAGCAAGAGACATGATTCTAATTGGCCAGCAAAGCTGCTATAGATTAAGCACCCTGAATCTTACAGCTCAGCTGAAAAGTTTAGTAGTCTAACCAGACAGCTACAACTATTTCTGGCATCAAAAACCACTTTTCCCCTACAATAAAGGAGGCCCAGAATAGCCAAAAAGAAACAGCAGGGGTACTATTATCATGAGATAATCTCAGCCTTGAAGCACTCAGCCTTGAGGCCTAAGGATATGGGATAGGCCTCTCTTATTATAAGTTCTACTAACCACAAACCATGTTGTTTTATTGCTTCAATTGTATTTTCAAGGGCAATGTCATCTTTTTAAGGGACATTATTGCCTTTCATGGGTAGATGGAATTTTTACAGAGTCCCAAGCCTGGTGAGCTAGCTAAGCATTTGGCTTCTAAGTTATTTTTGGCTTGACTTTTTCATAAGCTCTAATCAGTTAGGTTGAACCCTTAGAACCTTGTGATGTTTGGAAGGTCTTTAAAGTACAAGCACAGTAACCCTTGTCTTCTCCGCACATTCACCCCTAGTTAAACTGTCCTGCTAGCAATTCTGATCAACAACATTCTCTCTCTTGCTTAGAAGCCCTTGTCCAAGTGATTCCCCCTTACTGAGCATGTGCTGTCTCCTGGTCTCTGCCTCAGACTTCCTTTAAAGCAGACCTCAGGGACCACTTTCTCCCGGGAATCTTATCTGATCTCTCCCTAATTACTGTTCTTTTCCTTGAAATTACTTTGTCTAAATGTTGCCTTTACTTAGTAGGTGCTATATATTTATAGACTGTGTACATGTTGACTGTAAGCACCTTAAGAATGAAATTGTTTTTGTCTTTGTGTCATGATCACCTAGCAAAATGATATATACTTATGTATGTACACACATATATACATTTATATACACACATATATATTTATATCTATATGTATCTATGTATCTATGTATCTATCTATCTATCTATCTATCTATCTATCTATCTATCTATCTATCCATCCTACTTACAGCACCCCAAAACTACCCTATATTGAATTTGTATATGCTATGTAGATATGGATTATGGGAGGTGGAATGTAACCTTCCTCAGCTCAACTCATGCTGTTATGTATGTAGTCACAAATGAAGATTTTATGTGTAAAAAAATTATGCTCTGTGGTCTAACAATAATAACAATAATAATAATTAGTAG
Source organism: Phascolarctos cinereus (assembly GCF_003287225.1). Taxonomy (NCBI): domain Eukaryota; kingdom Metazoa; phylum Chordata; class Mammalia; order Diprotodontia; family Phascolarctidae; genus Phascolarctos; species Phascolarctos cinereus. The sequence goes on from NW_027555847.1 coordinate 29,553,932, forward strand.
TAGCACTAGTAATACTACTGATAGTAGTCGTGGTTTTTATAGAGAGTATTAAGGTTTTCAAGGAGCTTTACAAATATTATTTTTTACAATATTACAAATATTATTTGATCCTCACAACAACTCTAGGAAGCCGGCTTATCACTATTGTTATTACATAGATGACACAGCTGAGGTAATCCAAGGTTAAGTGACTTGACCAGGGGTCACCCAGCTAGTAAATATATGAGGCAAAATTTAAACTCAGATTTTCCTGATTCTTTGTCAGGAAAATTTAATTTTAAATCCTGCCTCAGACACTTCCTAACTAGCTGAAAGACTAAATTTAGGAGCTGAGGATTCTAATTCCAGATTTGAACCCAAGCCTCCAAGAACAAATTACCCAGGGTGGTCAGAGGCAACACATTCAGTTAGGAATAGAATAACACCCCAAGGATAAACAGGTGCAGAAAGACTTCACCTTAGGTAGCAGGCAGCTTCAAAGGGGCATGATCATTTCTGTAGGAGAGGAATACTGTCTGTAGAATCAAGAAGGATCTTCTTTGCATAAAGTGCCAGAAACATTGAATTATACTTTTGCTACATTTTTTTTCTTAAATGAGCACCTATCACTGTAATCTACGTGTTAACCCACTCTTCTCATGGACATAGTAAATTTGGGGGAGAGTGTGCACTAAGCTTTTGGGGGGACTGTTTTGTACCAACTATTCTTACTATATCATCTTAGTAAATACCTTTGCAAAAACCTTTAAGTCTTATTGACTGATTATCAATGGGAAGCATACTAGTGGGGGCTTGTGAGCAATAGAATTAGGAACCCAGTCCTTTAGAGTTTCCCCTATGACCCTATGATTAAGTAACAGTTACCTTCTGAGAACCTCAAACTGGGGCTATGCGGGTAGGCTGAAGGAGTGGCCCTTGATAGAGTCGTATCTATGTACACGTGTCTCCTATGACAGGATGCAAGCTCTCTGAGTTGAGGGACCATTTTATTTTTGTCTTTGGAATTCTAGGACAATGAGTGTTTAATAGATGCTTGTGGATTAATTCATGTGACTACTGAAGTTACTTAGTTAAATACATGTTCAATGTGTTTTTAAATCTGAATAATTTGCACATACCGCTCCTGGAAAATCTTTGTCTTGGTTGACGTGATACCAAAATAATAACTAAAAAAAAAAAATTTCCAGTGATGGTATTGGCAACAAAAAGAGAACCAGATGTGGAGTCAGCAATGACCTGAGTTTGAATCCTGTCTCTTATTATCTGTGTGATTACTGAAAAATAAATTCACGTTTTTTTGGCCTTAGTTTCCTAACCTGTAGAATTGGGATGATAATATCCATATTTACTTCAGAGGGTTGTTGTGATGAAGCTCAGTTGCAAGCTAAAATAACGAGCCATCCGTTATGATTTATTTAGCGTCCATGGTGGCAACTTTCCCTCTGTTGATTATTTCCATTTTATCCAGTATGTATCATGGTCTTTCATGTTTGCATGATCTCCTTCATTATACTATGAGCTCCTGGGAGAACTGGTCGCTCCATATGTGCTGTTATTGACCTTGCAAGATGGAGACCCACCTCAAATAATGGCAGAAGACCTGGATCTTTGATATTGAACTCAAGAAATCTGATCCTTTTACCTTAGAACTTATACCAGAGATTCCCAATTTGTGTCGACAAACCTTACAGAGCTGTTGTGATAGTATGAGATACTAGATAGAGCCCTGGACTTATGGTTAAAGCAACTGAATTTTTTTTTTAGTCTTTGCTCAAACATTTACTAGCTGTGTGACCATGAGTAAATCACTTAACTTCTCTGAGGCTGTTTCTTAAAGTATCTGTAAAATGGGGATAATAATATTTTTACGCATGCAGTTGTCTTAAGGAAGGAGTTTGTAAATCATAAAGCTCTCAATCAGTGTGAATTGTTGATTTTGTGATATCTTTTCTGCATGAATTTAAATTAGTTTTGTCTTGAATTTTTTTACAAGATTTTCATAACATTCTCTGTGACAACTGAGTATGCCCTGATAACTAGCTCTCCCTGCCTTGAGGCAATTTATCCTCCCCACAGCTTCCAAAGTAATATTCCCCATGCCCAGATCCTAATGTCTCCCCTGTTATAAGAGTTGCATTGGCTCCCTATTGCCTTCAGAATCAAAGATAAAATTTTAAAGTCATGAACAATCTGATTCCAGCTTGCCTTGCCAGACATGTTGTGTAGTACTCCCCTCTGCACACTCTAGTCATGTCAGACTAGAATTTCTATTCTTTACACTCAGGATTATCTCCGTGCTTTTGCTCAGGCTTTTTCTCATGTCTACTTAAAATGCCCTCCCTCCTCACCTCTGTCTGTCTCTAGTTTCCTTAAAAATCTTAGCTCACCTTGCACCTTCAATATGAGATCTTTCCTGATCCTCCCAACTATTAATGCCTTTCCCTTCTATTAGCTGAGATTTATTATGTATATATTATTCATTCATATGTGTATCTGTGGCTTCTCTTATGAAATGCAAGCTCTTCAAAGGCAGGGACTGTTTCATTTTTGTTTTTGTTTCCCCAGTAACGAGCACAGTGCCTGGCACAAAATAAGTTCTTAATAAGTGCCTGCTGAGTGATGATTGGAGCTTGCAAATTGTCTGGGCAGGCAGGTCTCTTATTCCCTCTGTGCCTCAATTTCCTCATCAGCAAAATGGGAATGTAAGACTCAATGTCCTCTAAAATCCTTTCTAACTGTGATCCTACGATAAATATGCTGAAAACAATTCTGAGCACCACTGACCAAATCTTTATTTGCTTTAAGATAAATACACACACACACACACACACACACACACACACACACACACACACACATATTTTTTTTTAAACTTCCGCTCCAGAAAGGCATCTAAAATAGTCCTACCCTAAGTGGCAAAGGTCAGACATTCCCATTTTGATGGATTCTTGAGATAAAGTGGATTTCCCCTTTATTATTCATGTTGGGTTGAAGTGGATAAGAGGTTTGCTGGAGAGACAGTTTCTGGAGAAGCTGGGAGTTCTGCAGCACATCAACAAAGCTGTCAAGGAGGGAAGCATTGCCTAGTTTAGGAAAAAGGAAGAGAAACAATAAGCCTCTTCTGTGGAGCTTAAGAGGACAAGCTGAACAAAGGATCTGTTGGGTTTGAGGGAAAAGGGTTTTTTTTGCCCCTTATCGTAAAAATGACTTATTCTGCTAACCTCTCCCAGTGCCTCCACAAGGCTGTGGCTTTTGAACATTTTGATGTATTTATTCTGATAAGACTGTCCAGACAGAGGGTATTTTCTTGTCTATCTGGTAAAAGTTTATATCAGACAGCCATCTTTTAAATGCTAGGCGGGAAAAAAAATTGCCTAAGACACACACATATATATTTATGTAGATGTTTATGTCTGCATCTTAAAAGGCCATATGGATCTGGTGCAAAAACATGTGGCTGAAAAGTGAGAAAATCAGTAAAGTTAGTCACTTAATACTATGTGGGTTCTGTTCCCCCCATACCTTGAAATGCTTCCCACTCAATTCAATTTAAAAAAAAATAAACACAGTTGAACCAGGGTCTCCCATCTATAGACACAGCCAGGGTATTTTATTGTAAAACTTAACACGAGATGGCCATTGATCACGTAGACATTCTTGATTCTTCCTGTCAATTCCTCAGGGTTTTCTCCCTACCTGGACCACCCTTTCCATTCTCCTCCATCCATTGTTTAAGGCCCAGTTGGTCTCATTTCTCCTTGACCATCTCTTCTTGACCATCCACATTTATCTCTCCCTCTTCCTTGTACTTTATGAAGTTTGATTAACGAATCAATGAATCAATCAATCAGTATTCATTAGATTACTAAGCATCACATTACATTAAGTGTCATATTATTAAGCATTTTTTATTTCTCTGTTCCAGGCACTGTGCTAAGCATTGGGAATACAGAGACACAAGCCCTTCAACAATCCCCAGACTTGAGCTCACATTAAAATTTTGGGTTTTGTTTTTTGGGTAGACGTACAGGACTTCCCCCATCCATACATGTCAGCACCTCTTTTGCTATTTAGTTTCAGAATGTTGCCTGGAGCACTGAGGGGTAAAGACATTTGACACAGCCAATCTGTGTCAGGGGCTGGACTTGAACTCAGGCTTAGCAGGACTCTGAGTTTCTTTTGTTGTTGTTATTAGGGACAGAGGGCATACCTGTGGCTTTTTCAGCAGAGTAGCTTCCATGTGAGGAAACTCTCTTTACCAGTGCAAGTTTGCATTTCCTCTTTTTAACTGTCGTCTTAGAGAGTCGCCTAGCTCATGGAGAGGTTGATGCCTTGCCCAAGGTCACACAGGATATGTCAGAGGTTTTTCTGGCTTTGAGGCTCACTCTATATCCATGATATCACACATTCTCCTTGTTCATCTTCTTTTTATGCCTTGTCCACATCACTCATTTTGGAATTTATTCATGTGCTGCCTTGCGCTGTTTAAATGTCATGCATGTACATGGCTTATTCTCTCCAATTATATTGAAGGTCCTTGAGGGCATAAATTGTGTGTGTGTGTGTGTGTGTGTGTGTGTGTGTGTGTGTGTGTGTGTGTGTAATTCCCCATAACACTGAGTAGCAGTGCTAGGCATATTATAGGGATGCAGTAAATACTTGTTAAGTGAAAGAATGCATGAATAAATGGATTTAGCCATGTGAAGTTGGTTTCACACCTTTTAAGCTTATTGAATAGAGTAAATCCTCAGTACATGGACTGTGAGGCAGCTTTGTAAATCAGCAGTTCACTAAAAGAGTATATATACCTACTGTGTAGGTTAGCCAGATTCATACTGTCCCTAAGATTTCTTCATATAATGCTCCTATTTCATCTTCACCATTCTTCTAGGACCCTCCCAGAGAATCAGCCTGTAGAAAGAAATGTGTACCTGCTAAATAGTGGCAGTACCTGGTATGTAATAAATAGTTGTTGATTTATTGATTGCCAGAAACCAGTGGCAGTAAGTTGTGTTAATTCTGTATCAAATCCATTCAATCAGTTTAGTCAAACAACTGGTCAATCCTGAGTAAAACAATCATTCCAGTCTATGGATTAAATAAAGTAACCAGTTGTTTGATTCAGATGGTCAAATCTATTGAAATGGATGATGGGATAACACTATGGAGGCATAACCTTAGCATGATTAAATGGACACTAAGTCCCAGGAAAACCAAGACTATAGGAAACTGACAAGAGAGACATAAAAAGACAAAACCTCAGAAATTCCATTGTCGAATTTTTTTAAGGACCTTAATGTGGACCAATATTTCCTTGTCCACTTGATGTCATCTTCATTTTTGTTGGTTGGAATTAATATTTGACTCTTAACACCTTCTCTAGATTCAAAGGCATATATTTGCAGAACCCTGTATGCCAGGAAATAGGCTTGGACACAGCTTGTCTTAGGCAGAAGTGACGCCTATATTGAATGGCTTAATTTCCTCTGTAAGTTTAAAAGTTTTTTTTTTAATCTTATTGCAACAATGATTCCTCAACATTCACTTATTCATCTATTCAATCAACATACGTTTGTGGCCTACTCTGCATATACAGTAGTGGCCCATATTGTTGGGTTTAGAAAGTACAAGGCATGGTCCCCACCCTCATTGAACCTACAATCAAATTAAGGAAGTAGGACATAGACATATTTAACATTAAAGAAAAACAGCAAAATCGTACTGAAAGATGTGTCTTAAAGGATGAGTAAGCTTCAGATAACTGATGAGGACCGAGAAGGGTATTCTAGGTGAGGGGAATGGTGTGTTAGCAAAGACACTGGGAGTGAACACATGTAGTGTGTTCGAAGATGAATAATCTAGTCTGGCTGAAGTGGAGGATTTGTGGAGGGGGATAGTGAGAGATAAGGTTGGTACAAACCCTAGCAGCGAGACCAACAAATAAAAACAGTCACACTGACATACTTAAGTATTGCTTGAATACATTGCAAACATCTTGTAGCGCAGGCAAGTCTATGTTTTCTTTGTTCTGTTGCTTACCAGACCAAACCCAGTGACTCATCTGCTGGCTCCTAAAATCTGTTCCTAGCAAGTTATTTGCAGATACTTAGCTGGTTGAATCCAAAGGGAGGGGAGAGGAAAGATGAATGATGATGGTTACCTATCTGTGTTTCATGGCAGGCAAAGCAGACTATGATAAGTGATGGGCAAAACCTTAAAACCCTTGGAATTTGGGTTCAGCTCAGATAAGCTTAGTATAGTTCAGATATGTAAAGAGTATCTGTTCTCTCTAAAACACTACTGGCTGAAGCATCTGGGATGAGGCCATGCTGAGAAAAGGACTGCGCCATGGGTGGGCCATGGAAAGTTAAAATGGGGCCCCTGGCTTGACCCTAATTCTTTGCTGCCATCAACTCCCCATTTCCATTCTTCCACATGACCTTTTCATTGAAAGAGGGATCATGTAACTGCGGTAGCCCTAATCTTTAGCTTTCTCTGTTTGGCCAGGAAGAAAATGGGAGTAAAAGTGATAGTTGCCATGTCTAGATAAGACCTTGGGTATTTTGGGAAGAGTGAGAACCAGAGAATGTGTGCAGATGCCAAATTCCACTTTTATAGGTATATGTGACCTAAAGTGTCTGCATGGCTGAAATGAATAGACATACTACCTTCCAACTCTTCAAGGACTGAACCCTTCTATTTTGAAAGAGGAGTTAGAATTAATCCTTGCTAGAGTCCTCTTCAGTTGAGAGTGAGAAAGAAAATGCATTTTGGGGACAATATCAGAGTTGGTGGTGGGGAGGGGCTCCAGGCTAAATTTAAAGAGCCATCCTTAAATTTCCCTCAGGGAAGTTCAGCTTTCTTGCTTATCATCATCATTTGAATAGAGACTGAAATTGAGATTTTGTTAGTATACTCTTGGTAAGTAACTCCCTTTGGCACCAATTCCCATTGGCACCTTCTCTGCTTTAATTAGAGGTCACTAGAGGTGACTTTGCCACAGTCACAAGTCCAAATTATGTAAGAGACAGGAGTTGAACTCAGGCCTTTCTGATGCCCAGACTAGCTCTCTGACCACTACACCAAGCTACATCTAAGATGATTATTTTATTTTACTTTTGTTTTATGGAGACTCATTTTTACTACTACAATTTCCAAAGATATCATCTCTCTTACCAATCCCTTGAACCCTTCCTTTTGATGTAGAAAAAAAAAAAAAGTTAAACAAAAACAACACATGCAATGACTCAGTCAGGCAGGTACTGGCAACATTTGTAACCCTTCATCTCTCCACCAAAAGGAGGGAGGTGTCTTTTGTCAACTGGTCTCCGGAATAGAGTCCAGTCATTTTCAATACATCAGAGCTTGGCTGCTTGTGTGTGTGTGTGTGTGTGTGTGTGTGTGTGTGTGTGTGTGTGTGTGTGGCTTTCATCCATTGGTTTCATCGCTACATTCCAGTAGCCTTTGACTATATGGTTCTCCTGGTTCAGCTTAACTCTTTCTGCATCTGTTCATACAAGTGTTTCATTGCTTCTTTGAATTCCTCATATCCATCACATTTTACTATCACGTTGTTACATAACGTTCTGTCATATTTCCATACACCGTTTTTCCAGTCGTTTCTTGACTGATGCTCACCCACTTTGGTTTCAGTTGTTGGCTGACACAAAAAGTCCTTCTGCTTGTTCTTGACCCTCTAGGGATATTGTTGCCAAAAAAAGAAGTGATAAATCGAAGTCAAGGCAGCAAGCCCCATGCTAGGGAAAATCTTCTCCACAGACAGGCACTACTTTAGCAAGTCTGTAAATTTGCAGAGGTCATCAAGACTCGTTAGTAAGGAAGCTGCATCATTGTGGGAGTAAGCACCGCAGAATTGTAAAGAAGAAAAACTAGCTGATGTAAGGAAAATGGTGATGCTGTGGCATCCATAAACAGGATGTGAAATAATCAGGTTCCTGGGCCTTTTTATTTGCTTCTGGATTGATTCCCAGGCAGAGCTGATAACCTGCCCACTACAAAGAGGGACATCATATGTAAATGTAATGAGATGATGAATTATTCCCCTGTCGTCAAGCTCACAATTTATGGAGAGACATTATCTGCTAAAAGCCCAGGCTGAAAGAATATTGATTTCCCTTTTACCAAGATAGCCATTTAAAACTTTTTGAAGACAGCAAATGATTGTTTATAAGCCTCCCTCTGAAGCAGTGGGGGAAGGGGAGGAAGGAAGAGGGTGATTTGGCTGAATCCAGAGATGGGTCTGAGGTTTTGACTGACTAGGTGGTTGTAGAATGTGTTTCCCCACCCCCATCCCCAATTCCGTTTCTGGTCACTTCCAGGTTCTACATTTCCGCCTTAAAAGAAATGAATCTTGTCCTCTCCATAAAGAAAAAAAAAAGAAAAGAAAAGAAAAGAAAAGCCATTTTCTCTCCCGATTAGGAATCATAGCTTTACAGCCAGAAAGGAATTTGGAGTCCATTGAGTAATGTCCTCATTTCACAGATGAGAAAACTGAGGCTAAGAGATAGGGTCATACAGCTAGTAAGTGTCTGAGGCAGCTGAATCCAAGGCTTCCTAGCACCAAATCCAGTGCTCTATCCAACATGCTACCTAGCGGTGTCCCGAGCAAATCTCAGGATCATAGACCCAGACCTAAAGCATGTCCAAATCATGTAGTCCAAACCTTTAACTTCACAGATAAGGAACCATAGACTAGGGTTGCCTAAACAAGTATCCTGTGTGTGTCAGGATTTGAACCCAGGGCCTTTGACTCCAGAGTCAATGCTCCCCTCACTGTACCCTTCGGCTTCTCTTTTCAGCTTCCTTTTTCCCCATTTACCTCCCCCTATTTTCTTTGGGGATCTAGGAATAGCTGTGTATGAGGCATTATTGATATCGTTGCTATTTTTTCTTTTCCTTTCCACAGGGGGAAAAAAAGCCATTGTTTTAGAAGGTGAATGCATATGGTGATTTGCAGATAAAATTTTCTCCAAGGCTGGGAGAGAGCCCCTCTGGGTTATTTTCTCAGGAGGAAAAAATGGTGACATGGAATATGTTGGTCAGAATCAATACAAAGGGGGCTGGGAAGAGGAAGGATGGAGCCCATGTGTCAGCAGTGTGAGAATACTACACAGGCTGGCTTCCATTTATGCAGTGCATTGTGAATTATTTTCTTACATAAGATAGTTATCAAATCTGTCTTTTTTTTTCTACCAGTTTTAAATAATTTGGAATCATAAGGATCACAGATCTTGACCCAGACGCCAAACACCTCTCAATTTTTAGATGAAAGAAATGAAGCGATATGGTTAGGGTTACATAGTTAGAGACAGAGGTGACATTTGAACCCAGTTCAGCTGATTACAAATTCAGTGTTCTTTCCCCTATATTAAGCTGCCTCTCTACCTAAGGAGTTACCCTCTTTGGTGTGTATCTTAAACTCCAGGTTAAACCTCAAATAATTGCAACCTGAGTCCCAAAGCCCTTTGGTATGGGACTCTCTCTTCTTTGGTGGAGATCAAAGACTGTGTTAGGGCCCTGTGGAGTCAAGATAATGAATAAAGTTTTCCTCTCTCCTCCTCTCAACCCCACAGGACTTTGAGACTCTGGTTACATAATTATATCAATTCTTTTTCTAATTAGGTTTGAATTTTTGTCTTTTACTTTGGTAACAGTGTCCAATTAATCAAAATTCAAACATAGACTCATGGGATCTTAGAAGTGGAAAGGAACACCTCAAAGGTCCATCTAATAACTGTCGAGGAGTTCCCTTTTCTTTGTCCCCAAATAAAGATTCCTCAGTTTTTTGGGTTTTTTTTTTCTTCCAGTAAAGGGGAGCATTGTACCTCTTGAGACGGTACATTCCACTTTGGGGCACCACTAATGATTAAGAAGTCTTCTATTCCATGGAGCCTAAATCTACTTCTCTGCCATTTGACTTTGTCCAGGTCTGAGCAGAACAAGATTTAGCTCATTCTATTTGATATCCCTTCAAATACTTGAAGGCAGCTGACATGTATCTTATAAGTCTTCTCTTTTTCAGGCTATGTGGCCCAATTTTCTTTATCTAGTCTTATGATCTGTTATGATAGCTCCTTTCCATCTTGGTCAACTTCCTTGGGATGCTTTCTCTCCAGCTTATCAAATTCCTTCACAAAATGTGTCATCCATCACTGACCACAGTACTCTAGATATGGTCTGACAAAGGAAAATGTAAGGTGGGCCTACCGACTCCCTCCTTCAAGATGCTATGTCTCTTCTAACAGCCTAAAATTGGAGTAATTTTTTTGACTTGATTGTGTGTCCTTATGGAAGACATGTTTGTCTTGAGCCACATCGCTCACGGGTGGGATAAAGACATATCTCTATATTCTGACAAGCCAGTGACACTTGTCTGCTTGCTGTTCCTTGAACATAAACTCTATGTCCTGATTCCAGATGTTTTTACTGGCTGTCCCCCCTGCCTAGAGTACTCTGTCTCGTGTTTTCCACTTTCTGACTTCCCTAGCTTCCTCAAAGTTTCAGCTAAAATCCCATCTTCTTTAAGAAGCCTGTCTTTTAGTTTCCCCCAATATTAGTGCTGTCCCTCTGTTTATACCTACAATTTATCTTGCATGTATTTTGTTTGTCTGTCATTGTTTGCATGTTATCTCCACTATTAGATTATCATTTCCATGAAGGCAGGGACTTTTCTTGCCTTTCTCTGTATCCCCTTTTGTTGTAGTTGTTCAGTTCTGTCCAAATCTTCATAACCCCCCTTGGGGTTTTCTTGGCCAAAATACTGAAGTGGTTTGCTATTTTCTTCTCCAGCTCATTTTACAGATGAAGAAACTGAGGCAAACAGTGTTAAGTGACTTGCCCAGGGTCACACATTGTAAGTGTCTGAGGCCAGATTTGAGGCTTAAATCTTCCTAACTTTAGGCCCACTATGCCACCCACCTGCCCTCAGCTGCCCTTTGTATCCCTAGTAGTTAGCATAGTGCATGACACAAGGTAGTCTTTAATAAATGTTTGTTGACTTGATTTCACTTGCTCCCTTCAGGGGAGCAGGGGCAGGACCTTTTCTGTAGATCCCCAGAAAGGTACCAAATTACATGATATCTGTCTGCCCAAAAACTGCTGGTTGAGAAATACAATATGTTCCAAGCAAAAGCTACTCCCATGGTTACTAGATCTTAGCTTTAAGGGGAGGCCTTAAGTATACATTCGATGGCTTGGTCCCATCAAATTGCTAGTTTCATTTTTTAAAAATCATAAATAGTGAATAAATCCATTTATTCAAGCAAACAGAAATTGGGGGTGTTCTACAGATTGGAATATGCTGGAAAAATATAAGAGTGAACGATCTCTCCTATTTACTGAGAGCGAGTTATTCAGCTCAAACTAAGAGAGAGACCCCAATCTCACCCAAGGGAAGATTACAGTCTTTAGGGAAGGAAGCTGGAAATGAGGGACATGCAAAGGAGCTGACTTCCCTTACATGTCTGGGTTTTCCAAAGTCTTTCTGTCTTCTCCTTGAAGTTGATACTGAAGTGAGTCAGCCACTACGTGGCTTTCTCCCCAAAGCTATGCTTTGAAGACAGTCTGAAACCAATTCCAAACCTCATGAAAGCATGTCAACATTCTTTCTACCACTCCGGAGTCACCTTCAGTATATGAGGTAGCATGTAAAATGCCCCAGGTTTGGCTGGAAACAATATTGCTAAGACTGTCGATAGACATGACAATAAGGTATGACTTGTTGGCCAGTCTTCTGATTGCCAATGTTAAACAAGGCATAAAACAGGGAAATGTTTGCTCATCAACAGTGTTTGTCATTGTCATGGAGGAGATTCAGTCATGGAAGAGATTCAGCCCAGAGTTCAGGTGGACAAGGGCTTCCTTACAGATGGTGAGGTTCACTATGCTCAAATTTGTGATTGACATTGTGTTGGTTGCACCAAATGCCAGAACATTGAGTAATTTCCTAAGTAAGATCCAATATCATTGAAGAATTTGGGGTAAATATCCACAGATGAAACACCACATAAATGAAAAATTCCTATTGTCTAGACCATGACACATGCAGTTTTGGTTGACAGGGCTGGTCCATAACTGCATGTATCTTATATCAGATCTATAGAAGGACTAACTAGATATTATAGAGTCAAAGGAAGAAAACAGGCTGGATTACATTCGATAAAACATGCAGGGTTTTCAATAAGTCCCACCTCACCCAGCTTCTTCCTGAAATTAAATGCTCCCCTTTTAATACCAATGCTCCTCTAACATAGCAAGAATGAGGCATCCCTGTGCAGCTTGTGTGCTCCATTGCTATTCATGTAATGTCAAGAGATTTAAAGGAGAGCCCCCCAGATTATAGAGCATCTCCATAAATACTCCTGGTAAGGGGGAGGGAGAAAGATGAATGAAAGCTGGACAGGATGAGCAAGGTAGGGCTAGGTGGCAATGTGAACCTCTCAAGGTGGCCATCTCATCAATGAGATTATGGATTCATTGAAGTGTAAATGCACTGTTCACTCATATCAAGCTTGCAGTTCACTAAATCTCCTCTTCAAATGAACTGATATACAGCAACTCCCACCGCCCCATCTTAGATTGTGAAGTTGATTTTTTGGACCTCAGTGTGGGATTTTCCATTCATTGTAATTAACTCTTATCTTTCATTCTAACCTGTTGAGATCTTTTTGAATCCTGATTCTATCATCCAGTATGTGAATTGCCTTTCACCACTTAGGGCCATATGCAATCTTGAAAAGTATATGATCTAAACCTTCATCTAAATCACTGATTAGAAAATGTTGAACAAGCTTTTTTTGTGGTGGAAAAGAATTGGAAATTGAGAGGAATTCCCATCCTTTGGGGAATGACTGAACAAGTTGTGGTATATAAATGTAATGGAATACCACTGTGCTATAAGAAATGACGAGCAGGCAGACTTCAGAAAAACCTGGAAAGATTTGTATGATCTGATGCTGAGTGAAGTGAGCAGAACCACATCCAAAGAAAGAACTATGGAGTTTGAATGCAGATAGAAGCATGCTATTTGCTATTTTTTTTCTTCTGTTTTGTTTTGTTTCCTCTTTCTGATGGTTCCTCCTATTGGTTCTAATTCTTCCTTACAACATCACTAATGTGAAAATATATTTAATAGAAATCTATATGTATAGCTTTTATCAGATCGCATGCTGTCTTGGGGAGGGAGGTGGGAAGGGAGAGGGAGAAAAATTTTAAACTCAAAACCTTATGGAAGTGATTGTTGACAAATCAGAATAAATTAATTTAAAAAAAATAAATGCAATAAAAAAAAGAAAATGTTGAACAACACAGGACTGAGCAGAAATCTGTGGATCCTTTTAAACTTGGTTCCAAGGACCCCTAATTGGCCTCTGGATAGATTCCTTGAACTTGGAAGAGGAAAAATATTTTGATAACTGTATTTCAATAAAAGTATTCAATAAACTGTGTGTTTTATTTTATCTATTTAAAAATATTATTCTGAGAAGGGATCCATAGGCCTCATTGGACTGAAAAAGGGGGCCATGGCATAAAAAAGGTTCAGATCCCCTGACCTATACCTTGCCACCGCCTCCTCACTGTGCTTAGCTGCAGCCTTCCTCTGGAAGCAGCCAGTACCAAGTAACTTCCTTTGTGGGTAATCTGATCAGATCCTTCCCAGCTTTCCTGGGGGAGTTACCAGAGAGTGGGGAAGGAATGTACACACAGGGAAGAAGCTTGAAAAGGATTTGTTACCTGAAGAAACTCTACCCTTAAGTCAAGGCATGAGAATATTGGCAAAGGAGGAGCATCTGTACATCTGAGACTGTAGTTACAAGGCAATGTGATGTGTCCCTCAATCCAGGAATGAGTAGGATGTAGGAAAAGAGAACCTATGTCCAGGAGAAGAAAGAGTGGACAGAGAATGTAAAGTAGGTGGGAGCTGGGCTCTGAAGAGAGAAAACAACAGTGTCTGTCTGAGTGGATGGGATGTGGGGGGAAGGGATGATTCAAAGATTGGAGTTGGGGAATAAGTTCTCAATGCTTCAAGGCAGTGGTGAGTTTGCTCCATTTGTGTATGGAAGCCTGGGCCAAATGTAGAAGAATCTGGATCCTAGCATCACCCCCTTACGCCACCACTCCAGGGACTAATACATACCAGAGTGCATGACAATGATGGGAGGTCAGAGATCAGATTTAATCTCGTACTAGAAATCAGGCATTTCCTTTTTTCAAAATTTTAAAAATTTTCTTCATTTTATTCTGAATTTAGGAAATAAAACAAGCATTTCCATCACATGGTAGAATAGGGGAAAAAAAGGTAATTACACATGAAATTACAAATCTTTCATGTACAATTTGCTATTCCTTTTAAATATATAATGAAGTTATCACATAAATTTTTTTCTCCCCCACCCACCCTAGTAATGGTAGTGATGGCTACTGTTAGACACAAACATGTATGTATGTATATATATATATATATATATATATATATATGTTTATGTGTATGTATGTATGTGTGTGTGTATATATATATATGTGTATGTGTGTGTGTGTGTATGTATGTGTGTAAAATCATTCCATACATACTTCTCTTTATCAGTTCTTTCTTTGGATGCAGATAACATCTTCCTTCATATGTCCTTTATAGTTAATTTGGGTATTTATAATAGTCAAAATGACTTAGTCACTCAAAGTTGTTCTTAAAACAATATTGCTGTTTTCTTTTCATTACTTTGTGCAAGTCTGCCCATGTTTTTCTAAGATCACCAGGCTCATCGTTTCTTATAGCACAATAATATTCCACCATAACTATATATCACCACTTGTTCAGCCATTCCCCAATTGGTGGGTATCTACACTTTCCAGTTCTTTGCCACCACAAATAGCTGCTATAAACATTTTAGAACAAATAAATTCTTTTCCTTTTATCCCAATTATCTTTGGAAACAGACCTAATAGTGTTATTGCTGGGTCAAAAGGTATAGGCAGTTTATAACTCTTTGGGCACAATTCCAGGTTGCTCTCCAAAATGGTTAGATCGGGCATTTTCTCAGGATTTCATAGGTCCCTACCTTTAGAACTAGAGAGAACTTAGAGGTCAAGTCCTACCCACACAGGTTACAGATGAGGAAACTGAGGTAGGCAAAGGTTAAATGATTTCCTTTAGGTCACAAAGGTGGTAAGTATCTGAGGCCAGATCTGAACTTAGGTCTTTGTGACTTCAAGCCCAACACTCTATCTACCATGACACCTAGTTGCCTCTTAGATCCCTTCTAACTCTAAATCTTTGATCATAAGAAAAATCCTTATACAACGTGGAATGCTGTACATGCATTCTGAAGAATTAGCCATGTTCACATGTTCTCCCAGAGAAGCTGAATGAGTTCAGGCATGAAGGAGCCATTTGGGGCTGGGAGGAGGTGGTCTTGATGAAGATTTAGAAGCTAGTTGTGAGCTCAAAGAAGCCTTAACTGGGCTCCCTGTCCCTGATAAGTTTTGTTCTGGACATGTTCTGGACGATAGCCCAAAGGAGGGGGTGAATGTGTGACTCCAAGGCCTGGGTGGAGGGCACAGTCCAAGGACAGGCAACCAAGTCTGAAGCTTTTATAGCTGGGGGCCATCTTGCAAAGACAGGTGTTTCAGTGCTGGCAGAGAAGGGCAAGCCATGGCCTGTGCTTTCATTGTTCAGTTACGCCACCCATGTTTTAGGGGTTTGGCCTCTGGATGGCAAAAGAGAGCCTGTGAAAAGGTAGCTGAGGATATGGCCATTGGGATACAATCTGCTTATTTTTAAATTTGGGGCCCAGGGCATTTGCTCAGTTGTTCAGACTGAACTCCCCATGTTGCGATGGATGGTTTGGCTAAGGGCCTTCTCATCCTAAAGACCATGCTCAGAGGGGCGAGGCTGAAAGGACCTTCCCCATCCCTCTCTCACCTCCATAACAACAGAACCCAAGTCCAGGATAAAGTTCAGGGTTAGGAATTAACAGAAAAGCAATCAATAGCTTTCTGTTCCCAAGGCAGGGGGGATAAAGGTCAGGAATCAGGGATGCCTTCTATCTGATCTTGAGGAAGGAAAGGACATCAGGAAAAAGGACTTTGAATCCATGGCTCTACTCAAGAGGACAGATGTGCAAGGGAGAATGGACAAGAGCAAGACCGGGGTTCCTTCCCAGCAGCTCTCAAGCCCAGGGAGAAGGGCTGCCCAAGGAATGAGAGGAAGCATCTGGGGGAAGTACAAGTCCTGCAGGCAGCAGAGGAGGCTGCCAACAACAGAACAGCTTGGCAAAAAATCCCAGCATGAGTCTCCTGAGGTAACAGCCAAAGAATCAAAAATAAGAGATTGCAATAGAGATCGATGCATTAGGAAATGGCTTGGAAGGATGACAAGTGAAAGAAGAAGAGAAAAAAACAAAAGGTGAAGAAGCAAGGGAAAAGCAGAGAGAGTAGAGGGAGACTCTTAGCTAGGATGCAATGCTTTTGGAACACTCCAAATCTCACTTCCAAGGCCAGCATGGCTCCATGGCTAGACAGGCAGCCTTGGATCTGGCAAGACCTGGGTTTAAGTCCCATGTGTGACACATGCAAGCTGTATAATCTTAGTATCCAGGTTAAGCAACTTGCCAGGGTTACACAGCTAATAAGTGTCTGAAGCTGGATTTGAACTCAGGTCTTCCTGACTCTAGGCCCAGCACTCTATCGACTGTGCCTCCTACCTGCCCTTTACTACTAGTATTCTGCTCTCTAGCGCTTCCATGTACTGTTAGCTCTTTAAAAAGATTTGGAGTCATATTGTTGGAAGGGTCTTTGTTTTTCTGTACTTACGTTTATCTAAGGAGAAAATCTTCAGGTGCATAGAAGGGATCTTTCATTAGTAGACAACCCCCTAGTGACAAATGACATGAACACACATTGGCAATATGAAGAAAACACAGGATGGCCAAACATTACTGGGAAAATGCAAGTCTACTGGCCCCTGATAGCTCTAACATTTGGAGGGCTTGGTGCTTCCAACGTTTATGAATAAAATTTGCTGATAACGCTGAAAGAGGTATGAGCAAACCACTTATTGAGAAAAATTGCCAGGCTTAATTGCTAGGCTTCTGACACCTTACTCCCTTGTTATATACTTTTCTATCCAAAGACACTGGCCTTGTGGCTGTTCCACAAACAAGACATTTCATCTCTTGGTTCTGGGCATTTTTTTCTGTCTCCCGTGCCTGGAATTCTTTCCTTCCTCCTTTTCACAGCCCAGCTTCTTTGACTTTCTTCAAATCCCAACTAAAATGTCTTTGTCTGCAGGAAGGTTTTCGCAAACCCTCTCGATTCTAGTGCCATTCCTTTATCAATCACTTTCTATTTATCCTGTCCTTAGCTCATTTGTACTTATTTGTTTTCTTATTGTCTCCTCCATTAGACTGTAAGCTCCTAAAAGACAGGTATGGTCTTGTCTTAGCACAAAACATGACATGTGGTGCCTAACGAAAGCTTATTGACTGACTGAAGGAATAATTGATGGGGTAAGGCCATCCTAAAAGGCTAAAGAGTTTGAATTTTATGACCAATTTTATTGTTTTCTTATTTTTACCAAATTTTATTACTACCCAGGACTTAGCGTTTTGCAAAATAATGGTCAATATTAAGAAAATTATGTCTCCCATGAGCCTATTCAGACAAGACACTTCTGTAATTAGTGCATTCTTTATATACAAACAGAAACTTGTTTTGAAAAGATGGTTGTACTCTTAAGCAGATGAAAAGAGCTGCTTTGCAATTTTATTGTACGCAGTATGTGCCTCAGCTGTTGTTTTGTCCTGGAACATCCCTCATTGCCTGGGACCTCCTTGCCCAAGAGCAGCTACCTGTCTCTGTGGACTTCTCACCCTGGAATATCCCTCTACCCAGCTGGGTTTTTTTATTTTTCTCTTTGGTGAGTTCCTCCTGCTGCCTCCATTTTGTGGAGGGGCCAGGCAGACCAACCTCCATCATTTCTCTCACAATTTTTGCTCCTGACTTTTTTGAACTTTAAATCCATGTCCTCTTGCTGGGCACTTTCATTCCCTTCTTCTCCCCACCTCTCCCCAGCTACTTCTTGTAGGCTGTCTTGACCCATTGGAATATAATCTCCTTCAGGGCAGAGACTTCTTTCTTCTTGTTTGTATTGGCAACCTTAGTGCCTAGCACACAGCAAGAGCTTAATAAATTTGTGTTGCCTTGCCTTAGCAAATCCTTACTTCCTTGATAGTATAAAGGCAAACCTCTGATAACTTTGAGTATTTTTATCCAGACTCATAATTTCACTGGTTTAGAGTAGAATATTAAGCACACCCAAAGCAGCTAGGTGGCACAGGGGATAGAGTGCCCGGCCTGGGATCAGGAAGACCTGAGTTCAAAAGTGGCCTCAGACACTGGCTGGGTGAACCTGGGCTGGTAACTTAACCCTATTTGCCTCAGTTTCCTCATCTGCAAAATGAGCAAAAGGGGTCAATGAAGAGTTGGACAGAAAAAACAACTAAACAATAAGAAAAAGTAAGCACACTCATCTCCTGGTAATGAGAGCCAAGTTAAAATGTATTTGAGAAATATTTAACAAAATATATAAAAATACAATAGACCATAGATAATGTGAACATATGATTTTTAAGCCAATATGTGGCCTGCAGGGATCCTTATGTACAGTTTCATGGCTCCTTTTCTATTTGAGTTTGAGAGCACTGGTGTAGAGAATCTACAGGGAAGAGCTCCCCTTACCCCTCCAGCACCCACCCCCAGACTCTACCTCCTCTCAATACCTTCTCCACCTTTTCTGCAACTTAGAATATTAGACAGTTTTCTGGGGCACTGAGAGGTTAAGGGATAACACAGGTCTTCCTGATTTGGAGGCCACTCAGTCATGCTGAATGAATTATTACGCATTTAAGATTAATGGGGTCATACCAGATTTCCATTTTAAACCACTTGAGAAGAATTCATTTTCAACAAATAATTATAAATTCATTACAAATGTCTTCTTACTAAAGAAGACCTTGTAAGGGCTTCTCCTTGGCAACTTGCAAGTTATATGTTTTTATATTATTGGAAAGTGAAATTTCACGTCTTAATAAATATTCTGTTATTCAGATTTTTTAAAAAACTCTGACAGACCTTTTCCCTGGTTAGTCTTCAAAGATAAAAGCCTTAACTTTATTGTCTGAATAAAATGTGTGATGGATGGATGAATGAAGGAATGAAGGATTTGTATTATCTCCAACTTACATTGGAAAAAAGTGAAAGCCTAAAAAGAAATTCTTAACTCATTACTTACGTCATCCTGTAGTTAATAAACCTTTAAAGCCCCAGAAGGTGCAGACCTGCATTAGGAGAGGGAATTTCCTCACTGAAGAGTCCTGGTTCTAATGAAATCACAAATCCAGTCCTCATCCACTCAGGTCCATTGTAATTTCTTTCAACAAATTCTTATTGAGAATGTGCTATGTACTATATTATATACCCTGTGAGGGCTACAAAATGTTCATCCTGATTGATCTGTGGCTCTCTGGCCTCAACGAGTCCACAGTTCTGAGACAATTCAAGACTCTGAAAATGCCAGTAATGTCCAAAGACAAAAGACAAGCATGGGTTACATTGATTCTTCGTGAAATGGAAAATCATTACATATTTATAGTTTACCTAGCAGAGTGGATAAAATCCCAGGGTTAGAGTCACAATTCCACACTAACAATTATTAGTGATGTCACCCTGGGTGGGTCACTTGTCTCCTGAATGAATGAATGAATGAATGAATGAATACATGATTACATGAAAGGAAAGGTATTTATTAAGTACTGTATACCAGCACTTTGCTAAGTAAGCACCTTGCTTACAAAAACCAGCAAGCAAGATAGGCCCTGCACTGAAGGAGCTTACCTTCTAATGGGGAAACATGGAAAGGGGAGTTGGGGGACCTAATTTCTTCTACGCTGACAAAGACACTTCTCATATTCCCTTCCTTTGTGTTTCTCCAAAAGTAAAGTAGAAATAATCTCTTATTTCCTTCAAGGCACTAGCTTTAACTATCAATCACCTTATTTAAAAAAAAAAATTTAAACTTAAATTTAGGCTTTATTTATCCTTTTAAGGATACTGTAAAGCAGTGGGTATCAAACTTTTTGGTCTCAGGACCCTTTTACAATCTTAAAATTTATTGAAGATCCCTTCCAAAATTTTTGTTTAAGTGTGGGTTTGTCTATTGATATTTACAACATTAAAAATTAAAACTGATAAAATTTTAAATGCTTGTTTATTTAAACAAAAATAATAAAACCATTAAATGTCACCAAAAGCAACATTTTATAATGATATATAACTATGTTTTTTTAAAAAACTAGTAAGAAGAGTGGCATTGTTTTATATATTTTTGTAAATCTTTCTAATATCTGACTTAATAGGAGACAGCTAAATTCTCCTGTTTCTCTATCCAATATGCTATAATATGTTATTTTGGTTGAAGTATATAAAGAAAATCCAGCTTTATACAGATATGGATTTAGAAAAGGGGGGAGTATGTTAGTAGGCAAATAACATCTTAGTGTTATTATAAAAATAGTTTTGACCTCATAGAACTCCTAAAAGGATCTTAGGGATACCCAGGGATGTGTGGACCACACTTTTGCTCTAAGGACAGTCAACTCCATGTTCCTGTTATGTCATTTTTGTTGAAAGCCTTGTTCCAACAATAACAGTAGTCATATGGTCATTGTTGTACTATATCTTTTTAAAAGAAATTTATTTTATTTTCAATCCTTGGAACAAAACAAACATTTCCAAAATATAGTATGATAAAAAAAGATGATTGCACGTGAAACTGCAAACCTTTCATGTACAACTTGCTATGTCCTCCAAATAGACAATAAAGCATGTTGTTGTTGTCATTGTTCATCCTTTGTTTTTGAAGAGGACCATATCATCATGGAGGTGATGCCATGACATGCAAATGAATTGGATTTCAATGAGGGAGGGCTGTGCAAAGTCACCGGCCTCACTTTCTCCTCCAGAGCCATCTGGGTCCAGCAGCCAGGTACACATCCCAATGACTGAAGGTGGCCCCAGGTGTGGTGGGAGACCTCGGCCTTGAAAAGCTAATGTGTTTAACAGGTCTTGGTCTGACTGAGGTAATGCCCATTCAGTGATTAAGGCTAGGTGAAAAAATGAAGCTAAGAATGCCATCTATGCCAAGGCAAACATTGGCATCCCTTTATTTGCCGAGTTGCATGAATGAATTTTATTTAAGACTGCTAGCTTCTGCAGGATGGACAAACATCTTTCCTTCACTTTGTGTTAGGCCTAGCATATGGCCATGATAGGGTGAGTACCTCAGGAGAGACAAAAGGAAGGTGGTGGAACTATAAGGCAAGAATTATTTTTTTCTAAGGATGAGGGTGAGACTATCTTGACTTTCTCTAAGTAGATACACCTGAATTCTCAATCCGGGCTCCTCCAGCCTCACCCAAAGGTTCCAGGTCTAGTCTCCATTACTACTTTATATATTTCAAATTATGTATTTCAAAATAGTGGTCCAGGCAGACTAAGTAATTACTCTAACTTTTCAGTGAAGGGTGGGTGGATGAGATGTTCTGGATGTCAACTGTCACGATCAGCCAGTGGGTAAAGGCCAGTTAGAGGCCTAAGAAGGATTTTCTTTTCACCTGGAGTGAAAACAATTTAGGGAAATAGCAGCAACATTTGCCCCAAGTTCAGTTGGGGTAAAGGGTAGCAGTGGCACGGAAAAAAGGGTAACTGTATATGACATGATGGGAAGGAATGGTATGCTCATTGGCATCTGGGCATGGTCCTTCTGGGAGATGCGATGATTCAACGTTCATCAACACATTCTCCACTGAGCTTTTTAACCCCACTCCCTCACTATAGAGGACTATTTACCTCCCTAATCACTATGAAGATATAGGCCAATGGACCATGAGGCCTGGGGATTACAGGAAATCTCTGGACTATCACAAGGAGGAAATACACAGCCTTTTCTTCCCTTGCGACCCCCATGCTCCTATACACACTCACACACTCCATGTTGCTGCCTAACGCACAGCTCTGTCCTTCCCGCCCTTGTTATGGCTCTGTGGTCGGTAATGTTGAGTCCAGCTGTTCTTCATCTGTGGAAAGGAGCCAAATGCAGAAGTAGAGATGAAAAGTAGGCCACAGATATTCTAAACTTTGGTCAAACCTGTCATGAAAAAGAAAGAGACACCAGGGTCAGACAAAGTGGAGATGGGAGTCTCAAGTGCAGACTCTGGGGTAGATGAAGAACAACAGAATTATTTTGAATAGCTGGAACCTAGTAAGAGACAGTCATTTTAGGATCAGCAGCTCAGAACTGATAAGGCATGTGGGGGCCATACACAGTTTCTGGAACTTAATAAGCGTTTAATAAATGTTTGTTGATTGATTATCAAAAGGATGACTGTTTTCAGCCTCTGCTGTGGACTTCAGGGCTACATTGTAGCTATAGAAGGGGAAGGGACCCCACATGCTGTTTAGTCCAACACCTTCCTTTAAAGATGAGGAAACTAAAGTCCAGCAGGTCTGGGTCAAATGACTTGCCAAAAGTCACACAGGGAGGTCACTTTAGGGAAAGTATTTGAATTCAGAGTCAGGGATCTTTCCCGGTACCCATGTGTCCTTGACCCCCTTAAAGGACTAGGATGATGGACAGATGCCAAGGTACAGAAAATGGTAAAGTATCCTGACTCTGTCACTCATGACCTGATCTTGGACCCTCTCTGGGCCTTGATTCCCTCATCTGTAAAATGAAAGGTTGTATTATCATAGGTTCCTAAAGTGAGCAATAGTACCCTTTGGGGGGCAGAAGAATGATGGGGGGTGGTAGTAACCTCAGGTGCACTAAGGGGAGACATTAAGTAAAAAGAAGAGGGCTATGGAAGCATAAGGAAAGAAGAGAGGAGAATTTTGAAAAACCATTCATACATGTTTTATCTGTTGTGTAACAGAGTTAAAGTTGTAGTGATTACATTATTTCCCAAAAAAACACACAAATGCAAGTTATAACCGATCAGTGGTCAAGTCTGTGGACAAGTCTTGATAAGCAAGTGTTGGCAGGTGAGCATGTTGTGAATTGTTGGAGAAGTCCAGCATCAATTGGCAGGAATATGCGTATGTAATGGCTTGTTTATAATATGATACTATATGGTTACATGATGCAAAATTGCATCATCAAAATTCCAATGGAGGAAAAATCCACAATTTACAATAAATAAATTATTAAATTTAAGAAGCATCATTTAAAATATATATGTATTTTATATATTTTTTGAAATGACACCAATTTCCTCCACCCAAAAAAAGCCTTTAAAGGGTTAAAGAGAGTAGATTTCCAGGGGAGTGCTGAGTGATGTTTTTTTTTTAAAGGGAGCGGGAGGCCAAATAAGTTAGGGAACCTTTGCACTAGATGGTCCCTAAGATTTCTTCCAGTTATGATCCCATGGTTCCATGAGGAATGTGAAGGCCACTCTGTCACTTTCTGTCTTCGGCCACATTTTAGCAGTGCTTTCTGGATGACCCTGCTATTACCAGGGCATGTTCAGAAACAGCCACATGGAGGGATTGCAACAGCTGTTCCTCCACGCCTCAAATGACTATTGTGTTCTATAACTGAGATGAACCAAACTATGGTAGAGAAATCGTATAATTTGCTGGGGCCATAGATATGTAAGTAACCCAAATGCTTGTTTCCTTTTTAGTATCAAAGGATAGGTCTATGAATAAGGTTCATCATCAAAATCCTTCACAGTACAAGCTTGAACACTGACTGGGCTTTAAATTACTACATTTTGCATTCTTCTCTGAACAGGAAAAGCAAGACAATGTAGGGCATTATATAGATACTTGACCTGATGACACCTCAATCTTCAACTCCTGCTCAGAAACATATCTGTTGACTTCCCTGCTTCATTGAATTATAGAATCTTTGGAACTAGAAGAGATTTCAATTGTCAACTCCACCCGCCTTTTTTCATGCATGAGGCCACTGTAACCCAGAGATAATCATAGCACCTGCTTCTCAGTGTGGTTGTGAGAATCAAATGAAATAATAATTGCAAAGCCCTTCTCAAACTTTCTAGCTCTTACTGTAATTACTATGATTATCATGTTCCAGTCATGCTGACCTACTAGCTATTCTCCAGCCTTGACATTTTGTCTCCTGTTTCTGTGACATTGGGTAGGCTGTCCCCACGGGATGCACTCCTTCGCCTGTTGTGATACCAAGTGCCCTTCAAGGATCAGCTCAGGTTTACGAAGCTTTTCCTGCTTTTCATTTTGTTTTTGTATTCCTAGCACCTAGCCCAAGACCTAGCAAACAGCAGGTACCTAATCAATGTTTTTTTCTAGCCTATTGGCATGTTATAAATGTTGGTTGACTTAAATTACATTAAGTTGTGTTTTAGATTTGTTAAGTCTGAGGTGCCAGGGTAATCAGAGGCAGGGATACCAATTAAGAGGTGACAACTAATCAGGGCCTGAATTAGATGGTAGTAATGACAACAGGAAGCAGAGAATGAATAAGTGACACTTAAAAGACTCTTAACAAATTCTTATTTATTGATTGCTGTCAATTAATTATGAATGGAGATTTCATAGGACTTGTCCACTGATTGGTAATCTTCAGGTACAGATGTCCAGGAGGTAGTCAGAGCTCAGGTGAAAGGATGGAGATGTACACATATATTTGGAAATATTTGCATTGATATGATAACTTCAGCTATGGCAGTGGAGGAAAAAGATTGTCCAGAGACAGTATCCAGAGGAAAGAGAAACAAGCCAAACAGCACAGATCTGAAGAACACCCACACTTATGGGTGAAGAGAGGAAGAAGCAATGCGAGTATTGAGAAGGAGCTGTCAGAGGTGCTAGAGGAGAAGACAAAATTGAAGGAAGAGGGAGTATCAACAGGGAGGGGTTGGTGATCAACACTGTCAAATGCTGTCATAGCACCAGCATTGAAGTAGGCTTTGGCCACCCCACTGAACCCCACTACCCTCCCTTACCCCCTTACCAGAGGCTCAGAGCTGTTAAAATTATTACTGAAAGGCAGCATTAACATTTCTGCCATCTCTGGGTTCCACTTCACCTACTTTTGCATCATTGTTGCATTTAGCTGCTTATGAGATCCATCTTTCATCTCCACTGATCCAGTGCATCCGGAACTTCTTAAAAAGGGACTATCCATAACTTTCGTGAAAAAACCCCAGAGGGGGGAGAGATGTTGGCTTCAATATCCAAGCAACATCTTTCATTGAATTAAAAACTCTATAGAGCCTCTTGAAGACATGAGCAGTGTTTGACTGAGAAGTGTAGTATCAACCACATGGACTTCAGAACAAATTTTATTGTATTCCAAATCTGCCAGGAATGAAAAGCCACAACAAACCCAAACTTCTTTGGGGTCTCTTGGTATTGGAATTTGGGGGGTAAATTTTTCTTCCTCCCCTGCTCACCAAATGACATATGGGTGTTACACACTTTGTTGTGAATTCATTTCATCGCTGATATTTAGAGGCATTTCTTTTGGAAGCCTGTAGGTCTGATGAGAAATAATCATGTAAAAAGAGAAGGCAACTCAAAATCAAGAATGACTAAAAAAGTTAACTCATTGCTGATTTAATGTGAAACCAAAAGAAAAAGGTCAATATAAAGATTAGGCTTCATCCTTCTGCTCCCCTTCCCCCCACTCCCAATTCCCAGAACAAGAAAAATAAGGGGAAAAAAACTGTTACAGGAGAACTTAATAGCAAGGCATTTTTTTAATTCTGAAATCACCTCTCTATCAATTCAGAAAGAGAAGTTCAAATTTCCTCCATTTTTTCAGTGGCAGCCTACCCCCTAGGATAATTCTAATGGTCCTTCCAGGACCAGATCTCAGAGGAAGGAGTAGAATGTCATTGGCTAGCTGGTGCACAGTGATCTATACCTACTCATTCACCAATACCTTGAATATATCTGAGATTTCACCAATATGTGTTCTACTTCTAATGACCTGGTTGGTCTTCTTATCTTAGGCAAGTGTGACACTTGCCCATGTTCTCCCATAAATGTTCCACATTATCACCCAAGGTACTAGGGGCTTTCCTCTAGATTTCACGACATTGTGTGGCTACCAATTTAATACAAGGACAGTCTATCCTTTCCTTCCTCTGACTACATGACTGGCCACCTCTCTCATACAGTCATATATATCTCTGATGACTCTTTCCCAGCACCTCCTTGATTATATATTACACAACACACACACACACACACACACACACTCACTCACACACACACATCATTCCATAGAGAAAGTGGTTATTATTCCCTAGCTTTCACCATACAGCATCACCACAAGAAGACTGATGTTTTGAAAAATGAACTTTTGGTCCATAGAGAAGGTTTGGCATCATAAGGAAACACTAAGTCTCCTGAGGAGCATCCAATCCTCTCTCCTACTCTCTTTAATTCTGGACCCAGATCATCTGTCCAAGATTTATGTATGATAGATAAATTCTAAAGGTTGTCCATCCAACTGTATATCGCTACCTGGACAATAGGCATTCTTCATGCACTTGGTTTTTCCAATATAGCTATTCTGGCCACTCTTTTTTGAGTACTTGTAGGTTTACATATAGGTTATATGGGAAGCTGTGCAGTATTCTAGGACATGCTGAATTCAGCACAATGTTATTTGCAAACTAGACTATCTGGAAGACCTCACAATATGTAGTGAATCCTTCTTCCAATTGGAATCTGCATCAGACTCTTCCATGATGATGGCAAACCCCACTGAAGAGTACATGCACCTATTTTATGTCTCACTTGAAAATCAGAGGACCACAGAACAAAGTTATCATTGTTAGCACATCTTCCCAGGAATCTTGTTTCATTTTATCAGATGGAAAAGAAACACGTGGTTCTGTGGATCAGAAAATTTTTTTTGTAGTTAACAAGTTTTGATAGTTAACAAGTAATAAGCATAGTGATGCTTATGCTCACCATATCTTTTAGTCAGTTGTGTGATCTGAAGATGATCAAAGCTAGGAAAACTAGCCAACATACTAGATGATAAAGTTGAGATCCAAGAAGATCCAGGTTATGACACTGGCCTGAATTGAATAAAATGGAATTTACAAAGGATAAATATAAAGTCTTTCACTTTCAAAAAGATCTGATTTGCAAGTAGAGTGTGGGAGAGTCCTGGGTAGACAATTATTGGCCTGAAAAAGACTTAGGGGAAGTTGGCACCCCTGTAAGTTTGGCATGAGTCAACAGTGAGATGTGGTAACCAAGAAAGCTGATATCACCTTGGGGTGCTTTAAGAAAGTTGCTTCTTCTGTGAATGATGATGTGACAATCTCCCTGAGAAGCAGCATGGGGAGAGGGGATAGAAATTTGGCTGCAGAGTCAGGAAGAGCTGGATTCAAGTCTTACTTCTGATATATGCATATACACACTGGATAGAGAGGTGGTGCAATGGATGGTCCTAGAGTCAATCAAATCCAGCCTTAGCCACTTACTGGCTATGTGACCCTAGGTAAGTCATTTAACCTCTGTTTGCTTCAGTTTCCTCATCTGTAAAATGAGGATAATAATAGCATCTACCTCCCTGGATTGTTGTGAGGGTCAAGTAAGATAATAATCGTACAGTGCTTAGCACAATGCCTGACACATACTAAGTGTTATAAAATCTTAGCTATTATTATTCTGTGACCCTGGGTAAGTCATTCTACTCCTCAGAGACCCCAGCATGAAAGACTATAAATTGCATAAGTTGCTGGTCTTTATCCAGAGAGGGAATTTCCTCTACACCAATGACATCATGTATCTGGACCAAAAAAGCACATATGGTCAGAGTAAATCTGGAGCAATGTGTTTGGTTCTGGATTCCATACTTTAGGAAAGACATTGATCAGCTGGACAGCATAGAGAGCCATCTGAATTGAGAAGAGCATCAAGTCCAAACCACATGACAATGAAAGGAATTGGGTATATTTAGGCTAGAGAAGAGAAGGCTCAGGGCATGAGGACATGATACCTATCTTTATGTATTTGAAAGACTGCCATGTGGTCAGAGGACAGAACAGGAAGCAGTGGGGAGAAGTTGCCAAGAGACAAATGTAGGATCGATATCAGGGACCTACAACTTCCCCACCACCAAAACAAACAAACAAAAAACAAAACAAACAGACTTCCTTAGAATAAGAGCAACCAAAATTGAACTAGCCTGCTTCAGTCAGTGAAGGAGGCATCTCCTCCTCACAAGGGATCCTCAGACAAAGGCTGGATGACCATGTGTCAGTTCTGCTGTATTGGAGATCCTTGTTCAGATCTTTGTTGGATGCGATGGCTACAGAGGACTCTTCCAGATCTATAATTCTGTGATTCTGTAATTCTGTGACTGTCCAGGTGTGGTCTACCGTACAATATTATTTTTGAAGTCTTGTTCCCTTCTTATAAAATTATCAAGGGGAGTTCTATACACAGGGAAATGAATCTCATAAAGATGGAATTGAAATTGGAAAGTAGGCATATGGATTAGTAGTTATTGATATTTCCTAATTCACCTTTCTTGCAATAAGGTATCTCTCTCCCCTCCCCTCACACAATCCTTTCATTTCTTTCTTGCTTTCAGATAGCTGAACCCTCAAAATTGTGCTGCCTTCCTCTGGGATCACTTTTGTGTATCCTTGATCTAGTTCAGCTGCCCTTCTAATCTTGTTTTCTTTAAATACCTTATAGTAAATCAGCAACTCTGACATTAGAGTCCAAAAGTCTTGGCTCCACTGCCATTGATGAGGGAAAGAATGTGATCGATTTCTAAACCTTGACAGATCTTTTCTATTTTTCATCAGTTCATCGTCTTCCTTCTAGTTTCATTCTGTAAATGCCCTCAGGAGGGTTTCGCTTAGTTGGGCTTCCTTCAAGACTTTCTGTAAATTTGTTTTTACCTTCACTACTTTTATGAGGCAATGCTGTTCATAACCTTCCACTGTTCTTCTCTAGAAGATTTTTACAAAGAAGTATACATTCTAAAATGGTGTTGCCCTTGGCTGCCCCCTCCCTCCCCTCGGCAAAGGAATCAAGTCATTGCTGGCAAAGGTAGTTTGTAGGCTCTTTTCATCAGAGACTGTGCTTAAGTTATGCCAAAATAGCAGGATGAAAAGTGAAATCCAATCACTCATCCAGATACTTTATCTAAGTCTATTCAGTTATTAAGCACCAATTCCGAGCAATCCATTCTGCTAGCTGATGGGAGAGATATAAAATAAAGAAGACATGCATGGATCCTGTTTTCTAAAGCGGAACAATCTCATGGGGTCTTAGTATCACACAGCAAACAGAAATTTTCACTTTTTAGCTGCCTGATTTAGCATAATATAGACCCTGCCAATGAATATTATTTGTTGGTGAAGGTCATTTGAAGAAACTGACCTTGAGTTTAACCATCAGCTAACGATTCTGGCCACGAGCAAACAAAATAGTAAGAGCAAGCCATCCTTGGCACTTAGGTGTTTCGGTGCACCAAGGAGAAGTGATGGGGAAGTGTGAAGCTCTCTGCGATTCTCAGAGTATGAATGGGCTTCTATCCTCTAGCTCTACCTCTCTTCAGGTGGTTGCACCAACTTCAGGCTAGGGGGCAGCGTTTGCATGGGTATACACAGTTGAGATGAGCTCTGAGTCCTCCATGTCCTAGCACAATCCCTCCTCTTCCCTGACCTTATTTTATTGAGTCTTAGTCATATGACCTTGTCTTAATGGAGTCAAGGCCTCAGTGGAATGAATGCAGCAGAATGCTTGAATACTGCATACAGCGCTTTACTCTTTGCGTAAAATTAATGAAAGGGAGAAAAAATGATGCTTGATAAGATCTCTTGTTCAGCTGACCATCCTCTTCTTCTACAGTCAGGTGGCAACTGTTAACTGTTCTAAAACCAGGAATTCTGGGGTAAACATAATTTTATTTATTTCATTTCCTGTAACCACTCCCGTGTACAGGCAAAAGAATGTAGGAAACTTAATACAACTTCCAACTGTTGTTCAACTCATACTTCCAGAAGGGGAATGAATGGCTTAAGAGCTCTGTTTAAGTTTTTCTTATATCACAGAGAACTGTCTCAGGATCCAATATAGACTGAAGCTTTTTAGAAAACCTAGATTTTTTTTCTCGATTCAATTAGCTAATTACTCATGGAGCAGGGAATATAGGCAACAGAGGGAAACCTTCTCTGTCCTGATCACCATAATCACCATCTTGCTTCTTCTTTCTACCTTCTTTTTCTCTCACTGAACCATGGGTCTCATGTTACTAAACATAAATATACTTTCTGCTCAATCTTCCAAATCCTACTGAATCCCAAAATATTTGAAGAGACGATCTGTTGTAGCTTTGGGGAACTTTCCTATGAGAATGATTATTTGGAAATCTCACAGAAAGAATCATGGACAAGGAAAAGTCTGTTCTTTCTAAAAGTCTTTACAGACAAAACAGAAAAGTAGGACTGGAGAAGAATAGTGCTGACCCTTCCATATGTGATACATTCAAAACCATGTTAACCGCAGAGAAAGTGTAAGCAGCATTCTTTGCTGAGGGATGGTGTCTGCATGTCGCTTTCAGAAAGTGCAGCTGTTCTGAGGCCCTTCAGAAATCAGGGCAGCCAAGCTGGCTTCTTTACGTATGGCCACAGTGAACCCTTCAAAAAGAAAACCCACATGTTGAAGTTCAGTTCTTTGTGTGTTAAGAGACCATTTTATGTGGTTGTTTGTAAACATAGCATAGTCTATCAGCTCCGCATAGTGGAGAGTGTTTGTATGTTGAATCAGGAGTCCTGGGTTCAAATCTCAGTCCTGACACTTAACTATCTCTAAGACTTCAAGCAAGGTCTCTACTCTTTGGACCTTAGTTTTCCCATCTGCAAAATAAAGGATTTAAGCTAGATCCCTTCTAGCTCAAAATCTGTGGGTCTCCTGCTTTATTATAGGGTAAGGACCAAGATTGGACCTGTGATCTCACTGATATAGGAGACTCTAAGCGAAGGAAACTCTCTCCATCAGTTCAGGTCAGCCAATTCTCAGCAATTTACAGGTACTGTTAAATATGCTATAACTATAGTTGTCACTGTAACTATACTAATCAAGCAATCAATGAACATTTATTAAGCGCCTTTATGTGCCAGGCACTGTGCTAAGCACAGGGGATACAAAAAGAGGCAAAAGAAAGGCCTTGCTCACAAGAAGCTTAAAATTGAGTGGAGGGGGGAGGGGCAGGTAGGTGGCACAGTAGACAGAGCACTGGCCCCGGAGTCAGGAGGACCTGAGTTCAAATCCAGCCTCAGACACATAATACTCACTAGCTGTGTGACTCTGGGGAAGTCATTTAACCCCAATTGCCTCACCAAAAAAAAAAATTGAATGAAGGAGACAACATGCAATGAAGTAGGTATAAAGCCAGCCATGTACAGGATGAATAGGAAGTAATTAATAGGAGTAAGGGTGTATTTGCCTAGAACTCTAGAGGTCAGAGGACTTACCCAGGGTCATGCAGTCAGGATGTGAAGAAGGTGGATCTGGAACCTAGAATATTCTGCAGCCCCCTCAATGGATTGAATGCTTCTCTATACTCTACCCGAATAAGTCTGAGAAATTTCTGAATGTGGTAGGGGGAAGAAGAGTGTCCACTCACCTATGGATCTATAGGTATGCCTCAATATTAATCTCACAGATGCCCTTCAAGTAGTTTTTTTTTCAGTCATCTGTTAACATGTGTATGTGCCTCCCATCCTCCTAAAATAATATACCACATTATAGATTATTTTAAAATAAATTTGCCCCCTCCAATGTAATAAAACTTAAGCCCCATGTCTCAAACGCCATATGGGAAAAGGTGAACTTTGGGGGCATTACAAAGACACATTGTCCCTTCCCCCATCAGCTCTTGAGGATCAAAGTATTTTGGAATACGTCTTCCCCCCTCCCCTTTCACATAAACATCTAAACGTTCCACATTAACCACATAAAATGATTCTCTTCTGCTTTGCAAGCTGTTTTTCAACTGCAGAGAAGACAAACCTAATCAATGATAAATTGATTCATTTAAGTCCCAATTCCCTTTTGTATAATTAAATTTAAGCAATGATCTCATAGCCTCTTATGACTTTCAGATCAAGGAGAGGCCCCTGGCCCTTGGCAGCTTCTTAGATGTGCATTCCAAACAACTCACATCTCCATCCTGCTCCTTGGACATTTGATGGCAAGGGACAGTTATTTTGTAACTTACCAATAGGGATATTTAAAAATCAAAGTCCTTAATTAGTTGTGAAGACAAGATGGAAATTCTAAGCAGGGCCTCAGTGTTTGATCTTCTTACTAAAACAATAGCATAAGAGAAGGAGAATAGAGGCTAAGGCCAAGAAGACATTCAAAATGAACAGATCTGAAGTTTCCTCAGCTACTCTGGACTCTGCACAAAATCAGGAGAGAGTTAGGCAAACATCTGGCCAGTTCAGGAATTATTCTGGGTTGTTCCCCCAATTAGCATCCAAGCCTAAGAGTGTGCCCCTACCAGGCTTTGGCAAAGGTGTCTGAGGGGTAAGTAACCAAGACAATGGATTTTGCATCTTGTAATGGATATTAAACTTTGAGTACACTTATTTTCATCTTGCATGCAAAAAAGCCAGGAAATTAGCAGACACAATGAACTGGATTCCAGGGCATGGGCTGCCACCCTACCTATCTCCCACCTTTTCATTGGTATGAATCAATAGCAAAGACTTCAAGGTTTTAAAACTGGGGTACCTTGAATCCTAAAACGCTTTGGTAATTACTGCACAAATGGCCACTGCCTGGTGATAGCCTAGCCTAGCCTATAGAAATTAAGATTTGAGCAATGTACTGGATGGTCCCCATCTGTTAGGGTGAGATCACTCATTGAGAAGACCCAGCTCTGTACTACAAGAGTTGTTAAAAGGGAAGGCTACATGTCTGCTTTCCCATTTCCTGTCTAGGAAGTGGTAGACCTCACAGATGAAGCTCCAAGGGACTGTAACTAGGGAGGCCTCTGTTAGTCTTAGGCAAATTTTCCTAGTCTTTCTTTCTTTTTTTTTTTAATTAAGTTTTTTTTTAAATGAACAGAAACCTGTTTTCTCTCCCTCCTACCCCCACCTCGTTAGGGGAAAAAAATAAAAACAAATTCCTTATAACAAATATATCTAGTCAAGCAAAACAAATTCTCTCATTGATTGTTAAAAAAAATATGTCTCATTCTGCACCCCAAGTTCATCACCTCTCTGTCGAGAAGTAGATAGCATGCTTCATTGTTGGTCCTCTGGAATCGTGGATGGCCATTGTGTCGATCAGAATTTTTAGTTTTCAAAGTTGTTTGTCTTTATAATGTTTTTGTATAAACTGTTCTTCTGGTTATAAACATTTCATTTCTAATCAGTTTATAGGAATCTTCAAAATTGTTCATTTTTATAACATACCTATTACAGTATCAATGGTTTTCCTAGTTATGTTTATTTCACTCTTTTTTCCATGTCTTTTTGAAATAATCAGTTTCTTTATTCTTACAGCACAACAGTATTTCATCATATCCACATATCATCATTTGTTTAGCCATTCCCCAATTGATGGACAGTCCCTCAGTTTCCTTTTTTTTAGTCATAAAAAGTTACTAAAAGAATATGCTCCTTGACCCAGCTATTCTATTCTACTGTTAGTGCTATACCCAAAGAGATCAAAGAAAGAGAAAAAGGTCCTAGTCTTTCTCAAAGAGCACAGCAGTACTCCAGACCAAGACTGTAGCTTAGTACAAAGCTGGAGATGGTAGAGACTAGAATGGCCCAGTGAGGAAAAAGCCCAAAGAGTAGAGCAAAGCAGCCTGTCTAGCAGAAATGGAAAGAGTAGCCTTTACCAAATGGATTCCCTAAACTGGTGCTTTATTACCTTTGTACTTTAAATATGCTCCCACTCTTCATTTATTAGTGGAAGAATATACTCCAGGTATAGGACAGGACTGCTTTGTACTATTTTTTACTATTTCATCTTAGTAAATGCCTTTACTAAGACCTAATGTCTGATTGTTAATGGGGAGCATACTGGTGGGGGGCTCATGAGCTAGATGGTGTTAGGAATGGGCATCCTAGCAAGGTAGCAGCCACCCTCTAGTGAGTATGAGAACAAGTTTGAGGAGTATCCCAGATGGGCTGCAACAAAGTAATAGAGGCTAAAGCAGTTTGTACCTAAGAATGCTAGCCATTTAAAAAAAAAATCATCATGTACTTTATGGACTGAGAAGTGGATGAGACCTTGGGGTCATTTTGTCTAGTCTAGGCGTTTAACAGATGAAGAAACTGAGGATTGGAGAAGGGAAGTGATTAGGTAGTAAATGGAAGACTTGGAAGTGGCCATCGATTTTTGTCTCTCCTCAGGGTTCATATTACAGATTTCCATTAACCTTCTCCCATACTCAATTTTTGGTGCCCCCCCCCAATTACTTTGTAGTTACTTGGGATTATATTGTATCTACTTGTCTGTGTAGAGGTTTATGTCCCTCTGTATATTGTAAGCACCTTAAAGTAAGATACTATTTGGTTTTAAGTTCTTTGCGTAGCACAGTCTCTTGTATACGTGATCTGGATCTAGGATTTTATCAGTATAGCAGCTCCCAGTATGGACACCTTCCACTGATGTAAAAACTTTCTTGTGAAAGAAGGATCAGACTAGGTGTCATAATGAATAGAGCACTGAATTTGGAGTCAAGATTCTGCTGTTCAGTCATGTCCAACTCTTTGTGACTCCATTTTTTTTTGACAGAGACACTGAAGTGCTTTGCCATTTCCTTTTCCAGCTCATTTTGCAGATGAGGAAACTGAGGCAGAGTTAAGTGACTTGCCCAGGGTCACACAACTAATAATTGTCTGAGGCTGAATTTGGATTCATGAAGATACATCTTCTTGATTGTAACCCCAGTGCTCTATCTGCTGTACCACCTAGCTGCCTAATTAGGAGTCAGGATAACCTGAGTTCAAATCTATCCTCCGATACTTACTAGTGGTATGACTCTGGACAAGTCACTTAACCATGGTCTTCTTCAGTTTCCTCAATGGTAAAATATAAATAATAATAGCATCTACCTAGTGGCACAGAAACCAGGTTCCCTGTGAGAATCAAATGAGATGTCTGTAAAGTGCTTAGCACAGGGCCTGGAGCTATAGAAATTATTATTATGAATTTTTATTGTTGTTATTTTGTTTAATTCCAAAGGAGCAATGAATGGAAATTACCAAGAGAAATATTTAGGCTTTTTACATAAGGAAAACTTTCCTGATAATTTAAGTTGTCACAAGGCAGTCAATTCTGACAAGTAATGGTTTCCATCTCATTGGAAGTCTATTAGCAAGGATGGCTGCCCATCTGTGAAGTTGATATTGAAGAGTCTATTTTGCAAAGATGGGCTTGACTAGCTGGGCTCTGAACTTGCAGCCAACTCAGAAATTCTGTGAGCCCATAAACTCCAAATTGACATCTCCCAAAACCACAAAAGACATGTAATAATCCAATCGATGGGCAACATGATAAAGTAGATAGGGCACTGGAATTGGAGCCAGGAAGACCTATGCATAGACCCATTGCAGATATTTACTAGCTGTGTGACTTTGGATAAGTCACAAAACCTCTCTGGGCCTCAGCTGCCTCATCCATAAAATGGGGATATTTAACCTAATGACCTCTGAATCGCTTTCTAGATTCTGAAATCTCTGATCCTATGATTTCATAAGTATTCTTAGCTTTATTTTTAGCATTTACTTCCAAGAATGTGGCCTGTTGGTATCTCCTGTTTCAGAAGTACTTGGTCTAAAGATAACAAGAATAAAAAGAATCCGGAGATAGAATATTCAATTATTTCTTTCACGGGCCTTTTTTTTTTTTAAACCAGTGCCAGAACACAAATACAGCATCGTCTCTTCCAACAATATTACATTAGCCTTCGAAACACTCCCACATGAATGGATTATTATTCTTTTTTTTTTAACCACAACTGAATTTGGGGAGAACTGAAGGCTATTTTCACAGATGGTTGCACTATGATGTATTTCATTTAAACAAAGCAATACTGCCTCTCCACAAGCCCCCACCCCTGAAAGCAATTATTACATGAAAAGGTAGGCAGCCGGAACATGGCTGACAAACACAGACGATGGCCTTGTCATCGGGTTAGCAAAGGTTCTGGAAAACGAACGTGGGACACTTGAGAATAATACAACTGTAAAATAATGAAATGGAAAAGCCTCTATCACAAACATACCCAGACTTGGATCCCCACATCAGTCTGTGGACACAGGAGATAAATGACCCAAAGTTGATTGTTTTTTATTTCTCTTCAGACATAAGACAATCTCCTCCCTACCCCATACCCTCCGAAAAAGGGAAGAGAAACAGATCTTCTTTCCCCCCACATAAAAAGCAAATTACAGATGAAAAAAAATCAGGACTCTCAGTCCAAGCTTCAATTAAAAAAATATGTCTGGCTTTGACAGGGCAAATACCAGACGTATTATATTTTCAGAGAAGTGAGTCCTTCAGGGAAGGCTGACGTATGTTAGAAATCTATAGATTTCTCATGGGTTGTCATAATTTTGCTTTAATACTGATCAGTGGTTTCCTCTTTCATTGCCCATCTGTTCTGCCTAATTGTTCTTGCCAGGTTAGGCTGAGTCTTTGGGAAAACACTTCCTCCTCTGAGGTATTGTCCTTTTTAGACTGTGGCACCAGCCACAGCCGCAGAGGGGCTTCAGGGTATCTGGGGATGCACTTTAAAATCAGGGATGGAGGACGTCTGGCTGAAGGTCAAAGTGTTCTCTCCAAGCCTCCAACATCGGATACAGCTGTGGCAAAAAGTCAGGGAAACCAGGATAGTGGAGGACCTCGGAGATCATGTCATAGAGGCTGCATTAAAGGAAATGGGGATGTGTGTACCCAAGAGAAGAGATTTGGACGAAGGAGTATGTCCTGGCCTTGAGGTGTTTGAAGTGTTGTCATGTGGAACGAGGATTAAGCTTGTTTTGCTTGGGCCCCAAAGGACCCAGGTGGAAGCTATAGACAGGCAAATTGAATGTCAGAAAGAGCTTCAAAATGATTGGAGGTGTCCAGACGTGGAATGGCCTATTAGGGATTTCCCCCTCACTGGAGTCTTCAAGGGAGGATAACCACTTGTCGACTTCTCCAAACGTGAGCCTCATACCTTATTTCCCCTATAAGCTTTTTGAGGGCAGGGATTCCATTTTTGTCTCTCTAGAGATGGACACAGCAGCTGGTGCCTGTTAGGCATTTAATTAATGCTTGATGAGTGAATGAATTCCTGATTGATTTTGTCCAGGGGTTTCTTGTTACAGTAGGGATTAGAATAGATGCA
Source organism: Phascolarctos cinereus (assembly GCF_003287225.1). Taxonomy (NCBI): domain Eukaryota; kingdom Metazoa; phylum Chordata; class Mammalia; order Diprotodontia; family Phascolarctidae; genus Phascolarctos; species Phascolarctos cinereus. The sequence continues at coordinate 29,591,385 of NW_027555847.1, forward strand.
ACTGCAGACCCTCTGAGCTCTGAGATTCTGTGATTCTGATTTCGATGAACAGACAGAAATCTTGGCCCAGTGAGATCAAACCTCACATGAAGCCCACTATCTTCAGAGAATCTGGGCATGGCCATCGGTTCCGTTTGTCCTTGAAACAAGACCTAATTGCAAAAACTCTCTCCCGGTTGTGCCGGGTTTGAAGAAATGCTTCTGCCCACATCTAGTGACAACATGCCACCTTTCATCTGCCATGTACTGAATATTATTAATGTTTTTTTGACATCATGTTCTGGATCTTGTTAGAATTTTCGAAATGGTTGCCAGGACAGAGAGGAAAATAGCTCTGCTAGCAAGACCTGAACTCTGAGAAGAAATGCCTTCATTGGGTTTTATCAAGCTGTTCCATTTGCCCTCTCATTTCATTTTGAGGTTGCCATCCTGACCCTCTGAACACCAGGTGAGGCCTTCCTAGGCTCTTATTATTTGACTGAAGGGTGGAACAGGTTTTCTCCTCTGTCCCCTATTGCCCTTTCTAGATAATTGCACACACTTCAAATGCCTTTATTACATATGTTTCAACCTGTTCTCCAAACGTTAACTGTTTGGGATTAAAATAGTTTCTAAGAAGCATTTTCAGCCTTTCCCTGAACATGTGCCAAACCTAAGGCTCTCTACCAAAAGGAAAATGCTGAGCACTAAAAACAAAATGAGGATTAGTCAGAAAGAGATAATAAATAGCACATTGCTCCATGTGGCAGAACAAAAAAAAAAAAAGAAAGAATGAAAAAAAAATGTACTTGTTTGTGTTTTAATGATCTAACCATGACAACTGAGGGAGCCTCAGTGAAGGTAAGACTTACCTCTACCTTTGTTAAGAAATTTTTAAAATGGCGGACTTCTAAGGGAAATTACTTATAGAAATTATGCTAGGCAATGATGGTAAAAATCTATTTACCTGGAATTAGATAATCCAGCTAGTTTTCCCCAGAATAATGCACCCTACAGTCACCAAGGGGAGACGGCTTTCTATCCACACCCCTCCACAGCTCTCTGCTGGGTTGAGGCTTGTGGTGGGGACCAGTAGAAGTCAGTTGGAATGCTATGGAAGTGTGTATGACTCTATTGCCACTCTACCAAACATCAGGCACTGGGATGGACCATCCATGGGAAAATGGGTCATCAGAGAGTCACACTTGTCCTTGCATTCTGATATAGCACTTCTTGCTGGGATTGGGGCTGATGCTAGAGATCATTTGTGAAGTTGGTGACATTTCAACTTGGTAGCCCTACCAGGATCCAACAACTCATGTTCAACCTCCTCAGAAACCAATGTTTTCATGACGATCCCAATTCACATTTCACTGACACTCCACCCATTGCCCTCTGTGCCCTCTCTGGCCTCAATGCCTTGTGGTAGGGTAGTTCTTTGCTTTCCATTCTCCCCTTATCAAAACTAACTTGTCCCCCATTATGATTTTTAGATGCCTGTTCTCTAGGGATAAACTCATCTGACTAATGACTTACTACAGAAGCATGTTATGGTGGAAAGAGTTGTGGACTTCCATCAGAAGTCCTTGATCCAGCCACTAGAAGGTATATGAACCTGGGCGAAACACCGAATCTTACTGAACCTTCCCTCATCTGTAAAATGAACATTACAGGCTTTCTGTGATCCTCTAATGGGATAACAGATGAGGAAACCATTACACATTCTGAAGTGCTGCATAGGCAGTATAGCAGCTAGGCATACCTCCCCTGGTTCATAGAGTGGATCTCCCAAAAGAGAGTCCTCTAGTTCCAAGGTGCTCTTCAGGTCCACATCCACCAAAGATTACAACTCAAAAGATCCTGCCCATGAGTTTACTTTCAGTGGAGGACACAGTTCAGAACAAAGGCATTTAATGAAATAACAATAAAAAAAAGTAGTCATAAAATATTTCTCCCTCAAATCCTAGTCTCCCACAAATACCCATACTCCAAAGGGGAAGAATGGACATACATAGGGGACATGTGAGGCTGGGTCATGTGATGGGGGATCATACATATAGGAAACATATATGGTCTAGGCACATATGTGGAAGGTCCACTCATACCGACACCAGCAGTGAAGGGCCTCTGGTGGCTTTTGGTAATGTCATCATTTCTGTTGCTCAACCTATTTCTCGTTGGTCTCTGCCAATCACATTGTTTCTTTGCTAGATGCTGAAATACTGAATGTGTTGTTTCTGATGGTTACTACTCCATTACACACAGTCTGTACTGACTGCTACCACATACGACTCCAATACATCTGTGGTTGCATTATTTCTCTCCATTTCGAGTTTTCAGTTTCAGTTGGTCATTTATGATACTCTAGTCTCTTACTCATCAGAAGAGTGTGCTCTGTCATGCTCTTTTTATTTAAAGCCCCAAAGAGTTTTTTTCCTTTTAATTCTCAGAAAAGTAGCAGCCTTCAACCTTGGACCAGCAGAAATCTACCAAAGAAGGAAACCAAAAACGTTCCTGGCTTTCTTCCACAGGGAGCAGCCTGTTGATTCCTTGCAGTCTTGGGCTGGAACGTGCTTTCATCTCCAGCTACAGGAACATTTCAAGCAGTCTGGCTTTCTGTTCTTGGCTTAATCTTTTCTTGATCACTGGGTTTGGGTCTCTCCATCTGGGTCACTCTGGCTTAGGGTTAGCATTTCATGTGCCACCCTAATTGTCTCTGATGTCTAGATTGCAATTAATCAGCCTCTGTACTAGCAGCTGCCCTCCCAACAAATAACCAAAGGCCTGGGTGCTTAGAGTCTCAACTCAGAAAGTTATTTCTTTAGCAGAAGCAGGAAAAGATACAGAAACAAAGTTAAATTGGGGGTTGAGGAAAGGTTTTCTTCTTGCATAGCCACATTCTTGCCTTTAGTAAGTATATGTGGCCAGCAAAGCCTGAAAAACTTGAGTATCCTTAGAGAGCTAGGTGGCACCACAGTGCACAGAGCTCTGGGCAGAGTCAGAAAGACTTGAGTTCAAATTTGACCTCAGACAATTACTAGAAGTATGAACCTGGGAAAGTCAGTCAATTTCTATTTGCCCCAGTTTCATCATCAGTAAAATGGGAATATTAATAGTACCTACCTCCTGGAATGGTTGTAAGGATCAAATGAAATAGTTATCATAAAGCTCCCAGCACACAGTAAGTAGGAACCATATGAATGTTAGCTATTATTAAATCAGATTTTGTATTATTGCCCGCCTCAGAAACTTTGGCTGGTAGAGGGTAGGGGGAGAGCAAGGAAAGATTTCTATTCCAGATTGCATTCCCATCAAAGTCTGGGATGTTGGGAACTTTCTTCTTGCATCTGTATTGTGTCAAATCAAACCATTCTGCTATTACTCAGGAGACCTGCAGATAAATACATTTCTTTTCTGAGTCTCTAAACACATAGGTTTATGGAAATATTTTATCAGAAATACTTTCCTCAGTCCCAGGGAACAGATGACAAAGCATATTGCCTTCCTTTCCTCAGAGAGGTGGGGGGCTACAGGTATGGAATGTTGCATTTGTTGTGAGATGTGTCATTTGGTTTTGATAAATCATTTTCCTTTGCTAGAATAGACAATCCAATGTCAGGGGTGGGTAGAGTGGTATATTGGGAAATAAAAGAAGTAAAAACCAAAAGGTATTAACATAATTCTTTATAAATACATTTTTAAACTGAAATATTTCCTTCCAAAGGTTTGCATGAGCCTAATTCCCAACCCAGAGGCCAGGGAATTCAGCTCCCCCACTCCTCTTCTTTTTCCTTTTTTTAAAGGAAAGGATATCATTTAGAATGACTTTTGATTGTTTTTTTTTTCTACTTTGTTAAATTCCCCATGTGGGAAATGGAATCTTCCTCAATCTTTTCAGCATACAAATTCAGTTAAGACTTTCAAAGGAAATGAGATTCAATTAAAATCATATTTGTATTAAAGAATTTTTATTGGTAAGGAAGTGTTCTTTCTACCCCTCCAAAATGTTCTTTGACAATATCTTTTTAAGAAATTTGGAAGCAAATTAGATAGTAAGCTGATGAATGGGGGATAAAAGGGAATTTGAAAGTTCCAGGCACCTGGTGAACTAGAGTCAATGGAGAGAGCCTTGGCTTTGGGGAAAATCATTTTCCCATTAAAAAAAAATGGCCCACATTTGACACGGTTAAGAGAAAACCAACTACTCTTTCACCCATGTCATGCTGCAATACCACAATGGTAGATAAACAGATGCAGAAGATTGGTTCAAATTCTTGTCCTAGCAGTGGTTTGCAAATGGGTTATCGTCTCTGAATTGTAGTGTCTTTATTTATGCTGAGGGGCCGTGAGGTGTGATAGAAAAGGGAAAGGTTTGGATTCAGAGTACATGGATCCAAATCCCAGCTCTGTCCTTGCTGTCTGTGAGACCTTGGATCAGTAATTTAATCTCTCTAGGACTCAGTTTTCTCATTGATAAGATGAACAGTTTTATAGATGAACTGAGATCTCTCCCATTTCTTAACCTATAATGCCATGACCTATGTAACTCATGACATAGTGTCCCAAGCTCTTGGTCACATGGACTCAGTTCCGTCTAGAGGACTCACCAACAATTATAAATCTTGGTTTTGTTCATCTTCACCCAGAATTCTCCTGGAAATTCCAAGATACAGCTTGTTTCTAAACCTCCATCATTGTGGTTAAAAGGTCTAGCTCCCATACAAACATTCACGGTAGTAAGAGCCTTGAAGGCAGGCAGTCTCACTTTTAAATTTGTATCCCCAGGACAGTGCCTGGCATACCACAGGCACTCCATAAATGCTTTTTCATAGAATAAGAGGATCCTAAATATGTGCATAAAGAGACCTTGAGGGGCATCTAGCCCCCCCCATTTTACAGATGATGTACCTAATAGCTGTGAGGCTAAATGACTTGCTCAATGTCGCACACAGCTAGTGTCAGAAGCAAGATTTGAACTCGGGTCCTCTGACTCTGGCACAGATGTACTTTTGCCTATACCTCTGATGTCTCATGGTACTTACAAAGAGGATTAGGAGTTCCCTCAACACAGGCAATGCTCTTGGTGTTATTAAACAGACAATGCTCATCTCCATCAGACCTGCACGAAATAAATAAAACCCACAGGAGTGACACAGAATTCAAAGTCAAGGATATTTGCTTTTCTGGGTTAGACCTAGTTTTGTGCTGCTTCTTCAGCTCTGGGAGCCACCTATGGAACCCTCTCCCCCAAGATGCTGCTGTTGCCCAGGTGCTTTCCTTTTTCTCTTTGGGCAGTTAGGTCCCTGAACCCCAGGGACCTCAATATTTCCCCGGGCAATCCTGCTTCCAATACCCAAGATGTTTAGGAAGTCCCCAATCGACCATAAAATCCCCCTGTCTTGGGGCCATATTTACCTCCCTCTTTGTCTCTCAGTCTGTCCATTCCTCCCAATTCAGGTATTTAAGACTCAGGAATTCTTACTATACCACAACTGGTCTGTCTGCTTCAGTATCCTGGACTGAGAGAGAAGGTATGGACAATTCCTAGGAGGATGTGCTGTTTAACAGCTATTCCCTACCTTGAATCCAAAGTCCCTTCCCAATCTCTGGTTTCTGTTATAAGATCAGCAAACTCGAGTTCTTTCTGGAAAAGGGGTGCTGGTATTCCACTGGGCTCTCTTTTACAGGCCAAATGCAAAGATATTGTTCTAATGCAATTTAACCCATGCCAACTGAATCATCCCTAAGTGGTAAAACTCAATCACTCTACCTTGTGCATATGGTAATTTGCATGTCTATACTCTTTATTGGGAAATATTCTTGTCCTAGATCTCCCCACATTGATCAGAATAATTCCCTGATCAATCCTCTACTTATAAAGAAGGATTTTATTATCAGTAATTTGCTATGTTTAGAAAGTTATTTCCTGGTTTTCAGAAGCATTTTCCCTGAAGAGTCAGACAGGAATTAATTATGGATGGTGCCACTTAGTGGAGATCGGAATTTTCCAAAGGAAATGGCATGACGTGTTTGGTTGTACTCAGAGCCCCACTTCTGGGTCAGTGGGACTTTACATTTAAAGTCTTTTCAAATGTTCTAGTTTTAAGCCAGTTTGTTTAGACGGACATAGAAAACAAAGCATAACGAGTAAGTTGCTGATGCCTCCAAATCTCATATAATATAATCCAAAGCTAAGTCTTCTAAGATCCTAGATCTAGGAAGGAACTCAGAGTCCCAGCACAATCCTCTCAGTTTACAGATAAGGAGACCAAGGTCACTCATTCAAGGTCACATGCATACACAGGCAGGATTTGAAACCAGATCTTTCATCCCCCAGAGTTAATGTTCTTTCCACTCCACCACCTCACTTTTGTTTGTAGATCATTGTGTTTGGGGTTATCCATGGGTAACCCCAATGTCTTAGTGTAGCCAACTGAAATTGGATTACAGATTACTATTAAACTATCATAAACTTAAATCCAATTCATAAGCAAGTCAAGATACTGTTGTCTGTATGATCCTGTAATACTTTCAAGTTCAGAGAGAAAGCTACTAGCTTCAAAAATAATCCATAGTTAGCACATTAACTATGATGCTAGCTTTCTTTCAAAGAACTCAGTTTAAGTGGGCTAGCCTTTTTTTTTTCTCACTCCAATCTACATTATCAGTTCAGCAAGCTCAACAGAGATGGGAAAAATCAGAATGCTTCTTGGAATCTCTTTTGAACCTTACAACCATCCTATGGGATAGGCCTTATTACCCCTCTTTGTCAGATGAGGAAATCGAGGTCCAGCGAAGTTAATGAACTTGTCAAAGACAGTAGGGCTAGCAGACACCAGAGCAGGGATTAAAACCCAGGACTTTTGATTCTAAGTTATTAACTTCCCACTCTACTACTCATTGATTGCCAAACTTCAATTTAATTCAATTCAATAAACATGTATTAAGAACCTATGTATTAAGAACCTATTATGTGCCAGCCATTATGCTAAGCACTGGAAATACAAAGAGAGGCAAAAGACAGTCTCTGCTCCAAAGGAGCTCACAGTCTAACTTCTGCCCATATTTTTAAGCCTTTGAATAAGTACAATCCAAATCAATAAGGCTTTTGTTGCAGTTACTGTAGAATTACTTTAAATATTTAGAATTAATTCAATTAAATGAACATTTGTTAAATTCTTGAAGACACTGGGAATAAATACAAAGATATAAAAATAACACAGTCTCTGTCTCCAAAAAGCTTACATTCTAGTGGAGAATCAACACATGTACATATAAGTATACACCAAACATGAAAAATAAACAAAAGATTTTCCATTCTACTGAAGGACATGCCAATCATTCAAATAAGGAAATAAATACTTATGATGGCAGTCTTAAGATCCTAAATTGTTAATGCTGTCTCCCCCTCAAAGCCCTTTTTATTTCCATTTCTGGGTAATTATGGGATCAGGAAGGCTTCAAATAAGACATGGCATCTAGTTTTGAAGGAAGTCAAAGATTCTATAAGATAGAGGAAAGGAGAGAACATATTCCAGGCAAAAAGGTTAACCTATGGGAAGGCTAAGAGAGGGGAATGGATTGCTGAGGTGGGGAGACCATTTCTTTTTTTTTCTTCCATCAATCAACAAGCATTTATTAGGCATCTATTATATATGAAGTATGAGGTTAGGTACTAGGGATGCAACAATGAAAATGAAACCATTTCTGCCTTTTTGGAGCTGCCATTTCATCAGAGGAGTGCATATACATATACATATACATATACATATACATATACATATACATATACATATACATATACATATACATATACATATACATATACATATACATACACATACACATACACATACACATACACATACACATACACATACACATATACATATACATATACATATACATATACATATACATATACATGTACATGTACATGTACATGTACATATGTGTATGCATGTACATATACATATACACATGCATATACATACGCATATGCGTATACATATACATACACACAGACATGTTTATGTGTATTCATATGTATGCATATACATACACACAGACATGTTTATGTGTATTCATATGTATGCATATACACACACAAATATAATGACTGGACAGTACCACGAGGGCTCAGTCTTGGGCATATTTTCAGATTTACCCTACCTCATTGGTTATACAGTCACAGCAAAAACAACAGTGAAGAACTCTGGGCTGTCAGTTTCTTTTTATCATCTCCTTCATGTGAGCATAGTGCCTTACACATAGTAGGAGCTTGCTAAATGTTTGTTGAGTTGAACTGAGTATGGGGAAACACAACATGTACACACGTAAATATAATATGAGGAAATTTCTTGTTACCTAATCCAGGGGCTAGTAAAGCTTAGAACTGCACTAAGACTTTTGGGACACTGCATTTGGACTAAGGTGGCATGTTAATGTCTACTGGATATAAGGGAGGAATAAAACACCAAATTAGTCATTTTGAGGTCATTGTGATGGGCATATTTCTGAGTAGTAATGGACGTCATGTATGGGGAAATCTCTTCAAAGAGGTATATGCCAGCATCTCTTTTCCACTAATTGCATACTAACACTTGTTTTGTCCATCTAAGCTTTGATTTGCATGCTGAAATAATAACAATAGCTAACATTTATAGCATGCCTACTACGTGCCAGGCACTTTGAAAATATTATTTCAATTGATCTTCATAACAGCCCTGGGAAATGGGTGCTATTATTATCCCCATTTTATAGATGAAACTGAGGCAAACAGGGTGAAGTGACTTGCTCAGGGTGACACAGATAGTAAGTGTCTGAGGGAAGATTTTAACTCAGGTCTTCCTGACTCTAAGCCCAAAGCTCTATCCATTGTACCACCCAGCTATCTCACTGGTTTAAGATTTGAAAAGCACATTCCACACAATGTCTCATTTGAGGAGGATGATGATGATGATGACAACTATCTAACATTTCTATAGTGCTCCCCATGTGCCAGGCACTGTGCTAAGCACTTTAGAATTACTATCTCATTTAATCTTCATAACAATATGATAATTACAGGAATAAGGAAAGGACTTTGAGGAGGGAGAGAAGGCTACCACCAGCTGTGACCAGAAGGGGCTGGTACTGCTCCCTCCCCACTCCAAGTCCTTTTTATTCACTTATCTGTGGAATTGCAGGATCAGGAAGGGCTTCAGATAAGAGGCAGCATGGGAGCTAAGCATCCTAAGAGACAGAGATGAGGGAGCATGTTTCAGGCAGGAGGTAGGTACTTTTGTTATCCCCATTTAAAGAGGAAGAAAAGGGCTCAGAGAAGATGAGACTTGTCTAGGGTTACATACCTAGTAACAGTCTAAGTTAGGATTTGAACTCAGCACTTCCTGACTTAAAGTCAAATATTCTATCCACTGTGCCACCTAGTTTCTTCTATAACAATAGCTGGTATAGATAGATAGATAAATATCACTTTAAGATTTGCCAAAGTGTATTACAGATGTTATCTGATCCTCAAACAACCCTGGGAGGTAGGTGCTATTATTATCCCCATTTTGCAGATGAGGAAAACTGAGGCCAAAAGAGGTTAAGTAACTTGCTCTGGGTCACACAGCTAGTAAATCTCTGAGGAAAAATTTGAATTCAGGTCTTCCTGATTCCAAGTTCAGCTCTCTCCCATAGCTACTCCCAAGGACAATAGTAGCCCTTTGTAAAATGGAGGAAGTGCCTATGGGGAAAGAAGCACATAGTGGCATTCAATGCTAAATTAGGGAATGGATGGATAAATCCCCCTCTGCCACTTGTGTGACCTTGAACATGAATGAATGAATGAATGAATGAATGAATGAATGAATGAATGAATGAACTGCTTATTAAATACTTTTTTGTTGTTGTTCAGTCATTTCTCAGTCCTGCCTAACTCTTCATGATCTCTTTTGGGGGGTTATCTTGGAAGAGATACTGGAGACATTTGCCATTTCCTTCTCCAACTCATTTTACAGATGAGAAACAGAGGCAACCAGGGTTAAATGACTTACCTGGTGTCACACAGCTAGTAAATGTGTAAAGGATGAATTTGAACTCAGGTCTTCCTGACTCCATGCCCAGCACTCTAGTTGCCCCTTAGTAAGCACTTATGTGCAAATTACTGTGCTAAGGGCTGTGTAGAACAGTCCCTGCTCTCAAGGAGCTTCCATTCTAATGTGCCTCAGTTTTCTTACCTGTTAAATGGGGGGAAATGGCCCCCACAAAAGCCCCTTCTAGCTCTGAAACCTTTCTTTGCCCCTCAGATCTTAGTCGTGTTTATAAAAATCTTGCATCTTTACACTAGTGTAGACATGACTTGAACAACAAGACTGGATGGGAAGGTTCTGGAGGAGATGATCAGGGGCCTCTAAATGAGAAACACATAAGAACCCCACAAAGGCAAGGAAACAAATGAAACAGATCTAGCAGTTAATCATTTCTGTCTCTGGATCTGTTCAAGAACTCTGGGGAGGGCTAAGGAGCAATGAGCTCACGGAGAATGGAGCTTCCCTCATGCTGATGTCGTGCTGGCCATTGCTGCTGCGGGAGGAATTCCTCCTAAATGTGGTCGCCATCCACAGGAAGGGCTCTGGAAAACGGCTTGGCCCACCTGCGCTGTACGTGCTCGGCAAATTAATAGGGGATTTTCATCTCCAAGGCTGTCAACTCCCTTACCTTTCCAAAGCTCTAAATTCACTTTAAAAAGCAATTATTTTACTTCTGGCTTTAGAAGGGGCAAAAAGAATAGAGCATAGTGGCACCAGAGATCATATTTCAAGGCACATGACTGAAGGAGATAGATGAAGTGCAGATAACAATGAAATCAAATGTAAAACATATCTTCAAGAAGATGCATGCCGGGGTCCTCATAAAATCCTCCCCGGATTCTGAATTCCAAAGAGATGACCCTAAAGCCATAGCAAACAGTAACAAGAAAGCCGAACACCCCAGTTTACCAGCAGGTGTACTATTTATAGGTTAAAAGAAGATAGATCTTTTTGGAGGAAAAAATATGAAGCGATTTTATGAGCTCATTCTATGTCTGGGAACAGGTAGGTAGCATAGAAAGGAGCCATTCTAAAATGATTTTTATTGCATATGGCATATTTTACAAGTTGTCAGTCCCAACTGGAAACTTACGAGACCTTGAAAACTTTCAGGGTCAAGGAGCTTTGCTCACCACCTATTATGCAGGGCTTCTGGAAATGATCCTAAATCCTTTGCCTTGAGCTATGTTGAGGATCATATTTTGGGGGAAAAAAAAGGTTAAAATATAGGCATAAAAAATCCTACTGTTCTATATTTGAGCTCCAGGTAGTTGTGTCCCCTTATCCTGTTCCTAATGCCTGCCCCATAAATTTCTCTTTTTCTCTCTCTTTCTCCACAATCTGACTTTGTGATTTAGCCAGAAATGAGTTCAGTGTTTCTAGCTCAGGGCAGGAAAGAGTTTGCCAGACTCCAACTTAACTCAAACCAAAATGAACCATTTATTGCAAAGTCTCAGGGTCAGCCTAAACTGATTCCTAGTGAGCTAGCCTTAAATGTCCAGCTCTCCAGGAGGAGAAAAATCAATCAACGGATGCTTTAGCCAACATTTCTGGATGGAAAAACAAAGGTTTTATAGAACTCTAGCTACAGTGATGGATTTGACCCAGGGTTCTTCATCAAGATCACATTTATGTAGGGATTTCAGGTTTGCAAGACTCATTTTGCACAGATACAGAAGAGCAGGGAGTGAAAATATTGATGTTGCCATTCGAGTAACTTGTCCACAGTCACACAACTGGTCACAAACTGAAAAACCCAGGACTCAGCCCAGGTCTTCCAACTCCAAAAAACAAAGGTCTTCTCAACTTCAGATCTTCTCATAACAAATAGATTCAAATGGTTTTGATCTAAAGGATCCAGAAAGAAAAGGGATCATCTCGTCCCACACCCTTATTTTTATAGACGAGGAAATGAAGACCAAAGAAGGTTAAGTGACAAAAGGCAAGTGTCAGAGGTGGGATTTAAATCCAGGTAGTTTGCTACGTAGGCAGCTCTAGAATCACATCTACCCCAGGGTGATGGTCCCCAAGGGAACTTCTTGCTTGGGGTGCACTTCTTCCCTTTGGTAACCACCATGACTGACTCTTTCTTGGTCCAGAGTAAAGTGTCTTCTGCATTACTGCACCCTTGGTGCTATTGCCATCTGTGCCACAGCCTACTTAGCACCCACCCTGTGCCTCTCTATTGCCACCCCCACAACTGTGATTCCCATAGGCTGTGGCATTCCAAAATCCACAACCAGGAGTATTATGGGGAGAACACTGATATAGAAGGGAGAGAAGGGATGACAAGCAGCACTTTTACATTGTCTTCCAGGTGCGTGGCATTGAGTTAAGTGCTTTACAAACATTGTCTGATTTGATCTTCACAAGCACCCTAGAAAAGTCAGTTCTTTGTGCTGCGAACAGCTGGAGACCATGGCGAGCACAGGACAATTTCTCAACTATCATCCACCCTCCTTCTCTCTCCAACTATTTGGTTATAGATGCAAACTAGGGTCTACGTGCACTTTCTGTCGCACGTGCACATGTGTATGTATACATGCATATTTATATATGTACATACACACATATAAATAGAGTTGTAGGTTTACATTTAAGTATATTATATTTGATATATAACATATAATGTATACCATATATGCATTTATATAATACATAAGAAATATAAGTATAAAATTATATATTGCATATAATGATACATGTGAAATAATGTATAAATTGTTCATAATATATAATTACATATATAATATATGTAATCATATCGTATATCATATATGATATATAAATTATATATGATAATACTAGGTATAGTATATAATTGTATGTTTATATTTGTAGATATATGTGTATATGTATACATACATGAATATTATATATATGTATATATATATATATATATATATATGTATATGTATGTATATTAAAATGTACTAAATCAAAGGATCGGCCAGCCAGTTAGGCATTTGTAACAGTTATCCTTACAAGCTTAGAGTTTTTGCCTTACCTTACTATAGAAGTTGTCTTTCTTCCCAGCTCAGGAAGAGAGAAAACTATTACAGAAAGAGGACTGCAGCATGGAATTATTTGTTGCGGTGGTTGTGGCTGATGTGGTGTTTTTTCTGCTACAAGAAGATTTCTAAATCTTTCTGGAGAGGGACTTGCAGAAGAGATAGCAGGGGAGGGAGGGAGGAAAGGACAAAGAGAAAGATAGAGAGAAAGAGGGGGGAGGGAGAGAGAAAGAGAGAAAGAGAGAGACAGAGAGAGAGGAGAGAGAGAGACAGAGAGAGGAGAGAGACACAGAGAGAGAGAGAGAGAGAGAGAGAGAGAGAGAGAGAGAGAGAGGAGAGAGCGAGAGAGAGAGAGAGCGCACATTTATTGAGCAGCAATGGAGATACGGCTATAAACAAGCATGACAATCCCTGCATTCAAAGAGCTCATATCCTAATGGAAGCAGACAACACACAAAGGGGTTGGACACTTCCCTGGCAGGGAAAGAACTGTGTGAGGAAGGCTGCAGAGGCCTGGACTGGGGAAAGATAAGCCTAATGCACCTAAGCTTGTCAGTCAAAACCCAGGTTTGGTTCCAGGGGTGGAGTTCAATTTTCTGGTAAGGATGGAGTAGAGATGATTGGTGCAAGTGGGCATGGCTGGAGATGGCTCCCGATAAATCTCCAGTGATTGATTGATTACACAGATCATTTGCATAAAGATTACAACCGCGAGGAAGCAGGCATGCAGATCAGATGTTATTGATGCTCTTTTGGTCCATCTGGAGTGCATTAATATCACTCAGGATTTTTTCATGCTTTTGGCATCTTCTCTTCCTCAGACGTCTTACAACACAATCCCCTCATGTTCTCAGGAAGATTGTGTCTCCTCAACTCATGTTTATATGGCTCTGTGATTTACAAAGCACTTTATGTATTTTGTCCCATCTGAACCTCACAACAACCCTGTGCAAGACTTCACTGGGTATCGATACCTCTGGAGAGTCACCTGGATCTCCCACAGGTTAGGAAGTGACTGTGCTTTCTGTCCAGACCATCTGGTCAACAAAAGAGCAGAGATAGCAACACGTGGTATTGAACAACAACCTTAAAACACTACAAAGATTGCACATCTGTCACTTCTGCCGGCTTGGCTTCCTCTACAAATGCATATGACAAATCTCCTACAATTGAGTGGGCAATCTTTGAGAATTGTCGTGGGCTCAGTATTAGTTGTCATTTGGTCAACCATGGTGCTACACCTCTCCAAACTTAACTCATCTGGTCTTTGGGTGACTCTCTGGCAGACTGTCATCGAATCCTTGCTTTATAGCTCAGTAGCACCTTCCATTTGGGATGTATGAAGCAGAGGAGTGGAAAGGGTCTTAGACTTGGGAATCTGAGATTTTGAGTCCAAGCTCTGACACGTGGCAGCTGTGTGACCTCTGACAAGTCTCTGAACATCTCTGGGCCATGTCTGTCACATGTCTAACTGACATAGACTATGGAGACCTTTTACTCTATCTTTAAGAGCCAAATATAATATCAGATGTTGTGACTGTCTCTCTGAGAGTTCAAATAGGATGTTGAGGGAAAAGAAAAAGTTTGGCTGGCTCTTTAAGATGCTAATTGAAGAAATGGTTTGTCATGAAAGCTTCTTTCCCTATGGATTCAGGTACAAAGGTCTATTTTTGTTGTTTGTTTGTTTTTAATTCATGGTCTATGAGGACCTATGGAAAATATTTAATGAAAGCATAAGAAGGAGGTGAGAAGAAACTTCTTGGTTGGAACTATTTTAACTACAGCGTTATAAAGAAGTTACAAATAGAGTTCTTTGAAGAGCCTGAGAAGAGCCCAAAACTTGTCACCTATGATTACTTAAGAGAAGACAAAGAGAAAGACCAGGCCTGAGGAGAAATGGGAAGAAGATGCTTAGTAGACTGTAGTCATTGTCTGGAGTGAGTTAAACAATTTTAGACTGAATTTTCAAACAAATGAAGGATAGTCAATTACTGATTTGTTGAGGGCTTGAAGTGACTGGGGTCAGTTAGTCAATAAACTTTTATTAAGCTGCTACTATGTACCAGGCACTACACCAATTGTTGAAGGTAGGAAGAATAGCAAAAGATGGTCCTTATTCATAGTGCAAGGGCAGCTAGGTGGTGCTATAGTGCACAGAGTCATGAAGATCATCTTCCTGAGTTCAAATCTGGCCTCAGACACTTACTAGCTGTATGACCCTGAGCAATTCACTTAATCCTATTCTCATCTGTAAATGGCAAATCATTCCAATATCTCTGCCAAGAAAACCCCAAATGGGGTCATGAAGAGTTGGACACGACTGAAAAATGACTGAAAAACAATTCAGTCTATAGGGTAGGGTGGGGTGGGGGAGACAGCATGAAAACAGTTATGTACAAACCAGATAAGACAGAATAAATTAGCGGTAATCAAGAAAATTGGGGATCAGGAAAAGCTTGTCCTAGGAAGTAGGATTGGTCTGTTATTTGTCATATTATAAATAGTTACATATATGTCTCTATACCTATTATCAGTTCTATTTGTTAAATAAATTGTGTATATACTTAGCAATTTTAATATTTTTTAAACTGTAGATAAACAATAGTAGCTACTATTGAGAAAGAAGATTTTTCTAGTTCATTACATAGTTAATATATAATGAATTAGAGTGCGAGACCGAGCTAATTAATTACCTAATGAGAAAGAGATTACAAGCTTATTAATGAGAAATAAATTACCACAACAAACCTTAAGATTGCCATAGAGCTCAAGAGAATGAAAATTAAATTTATAGCAATGAATCAAGTGGCAGGCTGAGGTTAGATTTCCTACAAAAGAGTATAGTCAGAGCCTAGAATCAGGATCAGTGTGGCCTTTCCCAACCTGCCCCCCATGGACAGCATCTTTTCCTTATACCATTGTTACAAGTTGGGGCTTATACCTGGGATTTTAATTTTTTCTCCCTTTTCTCATAGTTATCCTCTCCTTATCCTAAATGCAAAGTTGCTGATAGGCAACTGATAATTGATGCTACTTACTTTACGTTTATTGATTGGTTAAGGTACTTGAATTAAATGATCTCTAAGGTCCCATATAGACGTAATTCTATACACCTACAGTGTGAATCTGGTCCTCTTTCTACCATGCTCTATCACTAACCACATGTAATAGAAGACATCATTTGAATTGTCTAAGATGTAGTTTTAGTACTTTTTTTCCTTCGAGGGCCCCCAAAAGTACTTGAAATAAATGAATAAAAACTGGACGATAATCTCAGGAATCAGTTGGTTGTGAACCTTTAATTTTTATATTCTGCATAATGGGGACAAAAATACTGATTGAGTGGTGACTGGAGACACGTAAGAATAAAACTTACTTTCATCCCAAAGCACCCACATCTCTCATAATCAGAGTGCCTCTCCCCAGCTCTTTGATAGTGAAGCAGCAACTTGCTCTGTGATTTGGGACTGCAGTGGGTACAAAATATTCCTGAACAAACTTTGTCTAGATGGAGAAAAAGTCCTGCTGATAATGGGCAGCTAGGAGGTACAGTGGACAGAGTACTGAGTCTGAAGTCTGAAAGACCTGAGTTCAAATCCAGCCTCAGACCGCTTACTAGCTGTGTGACCCTGGGCAAGTCAATTAACTCTGTTTGCCTCAGTTTCCTCATCTGTAAAATGAGCTGGAGAAGAAAATGGCAAACCACCCCAGTATCTTTGCCAAGAAAACCCCAAATGGGGTCACAGAGAGTTGGATATGACTGAAAATGATTGAACAACAACAAAAGATAATGAATAAAGGGGGAAGGCAATGCTGTGTGTTTGCTTCTCTTAAACAAAATACAGATGGAAAAACCACAGTGTTGACCACACATTTAAACATTTGGAAAAGTGACCCAAACAACAAGAGGTTAACAAATCCCGTGTCTGTGAAACTGATGTTCACGAGCCCTGTGAGATTCTCCACATGGCGATTGTAGAGGATTGTTCCCGGAATGTTGTAACAACAACCTGCTCTCTGGTAACAATGAGGTGGTCAGTGCAAAGAGCATAGGCTCTGGGCTCGGAGGACATGGGTTCATATCCTGCCTCCCAAGCTTGCTATCTTGTATGACTTTGGCCAAGTCACAACCTCCTTTTTGTAAAACAAGGGTGTTGGACCAGATGACCTTTGAGGTCCATTCTGTTACTGAATCTGTGATGCCATGATCCAATGAAGCCACCTCTAACGAGAGAAGCATGAAGGGTGACTTAAGTCAACTCCCCGAGCCACAGTTTCCTCCTTTGTAAAACAAGGTAGATGCACTCGAGGGTCCTTCTCAGCTACAGATCTATAATCCTAAGACTTAATTATAACAATAGTAACATAGCATAACAATATAACATAACATAATGCAGTAATAATATAATATTGTCCTTGGTATAGCCTTATAAGGATTGCAAAGTACTTTATTCATATTATCTCGTATGGTTTCTACCATAATCTTTTGAGGCGGGTGCTTTTATAATTCCCATTTTTTCAGATGAAGAAATTGAGGTTCAGCATAAATACCTATATAACATACATATACATACATGTTGCCCACCTGGTAGAATGTAAGTTCCTTAAAGACTTTTTCACTGAAGATTTTTATCTTCAGAGCCCAACACACATCTGATGAAAAAGATTGCTTCTTGATTGGTCGTTAATTGACCAGGTCATCCAGGGTAAATGTCAAAGGCAGGATTCAAACCCTGGTCTTCCTGACTACAAGTCTAATGCATGTATACATATTTTCCTAAATATCTATATATGCACATGTGTATTACTATATTACTATAGTGCATATAGATACTGTAAGAACCACTCAAATTTGTCATATTATCCATTTTTTAAATAAAAGATACAAGAAGAAACATTTTTAAGAAGGATTTTGACAGAGAAAAAGATTAGAGCAGGGATGGGAAGAACAAAAGGAAAAAAGAAAAAAGAAATTTACATGATAACTTTATTAGATATTTAAAAGGAATAGATTTGCAGTTTCATGTGCAATCATCTTTTTATTGTACTATGTTATGGAAATGCTTATTTTATTCCATAAATTAAAAATAAAATAAACAAAAATATAAAGGAAAGAAGAGTTGAAGCACAGAAAGAAAATCTCAGTAAGATGAAACCAAAAGGCTGACAGAGAGCTGGTGACAGAAGAAGGATGGAGACTCAGGGAGAGGGAATGAGCTCCACTGGCCAGTTGCCTCTCTCTCTAAAAGCAGATTGGAGCTGAGACTGTTACTGGTTTAATCTAATACTGCTCTCTCTGCAAAGAAGCAGTCATTCTTTTATACAATTTTCTGACCCAAGAGTTTTCTAAGTGGCTTTTTTTGATTGGGTTTTCAGAGCAACTAAAATATTTAGCTGTTGCACCGACCTCCTTTGATCTGTTCCTCTGAAACATTTTTTCTGGGAGAAATGGAATGCCGAGGGCCACCTTGCCTGGGTAAATGAATTGGAAGGTCATTCATTAAACTCTTTGCCCAGCAAGTGCTGTTTAAAGAGAAAGACTCTGTGACTCTGGAACTCATTGGCCCAGCCTATCCAGGGAGTAGATCTTCAAAGGGGCTTCTTGGAAGCTGGTAGGAAAGGGCATGGGCAGGGGCGGGGTGTGGGGAGTGGAGGGGTGGGGGTAGGGGAAGGGGATCACTTTCCTGGTCCTAACTCTCTGTCCCCTCTCTGTCCAATATGCCACATTCTCATAGAGATGACAGTGTTATTACGACTTAATTTTTTTTTGATTTGGTAAAAACACTGTGCCTATGCCAGGCAATCAAAACAATATTTGGAAAGGCAGTCATTTGTTTGTTACAGCCTGCATGTTCATAAGCACAAAGCTAGTCCGGATGATGATTCAGGGGCAGAGGATACATTCTCTCCCAATTAACCACATACAATGGTACCAGCAGATTTTTGATTGTAATGATGCCAACAACTGCCTCTTGCTTCTACTCCAATTTGTTCATAGACCACCAGACTTGGAGTTAGGCAGACTCCTCTGTCCAAGTTCAAATCTGGCCTCAGACACTTACTAGTTGTGTGGGCCTGGGGAAGTCATTTAACCTCAGTTTCCTCATCTGTAGAATGATCTAGAGAAGGAAATGGCAAACCATTGCAGTATCTCTGCCAAGAAAACCACAAACTGGGTCACAACAGCAACAAAACGCTGTAATTTCCTTTGTAAAATGGGGATAGTACCTCACAGGGCTGTCCTCAAGATCAAATGACATTCCTTATGTGGTGTATTTCACAAACCTTAACACATGATATAAATGCAAGCTATTCTTTTTATTCAAATAGTATGCCAAAACTTTTCAGAGGTCTACAGGATTGCAGTTGAGGTGGGGTAAGTGAAAATAATAGGCCACTGAACTCTCCTCCACTAGGCCCAGAGTCAGGAAGACTTGAGTTCATATCTGGCCTCTGACACTAACCAGATGTGTGACCCTGGGCAAGTCACTTAACCCCAATTGCCTCATCAAAACAATAATAATAATAAAATGAAGGGGGAATGATTGGATTCAGTGACCTACAAGGTCACTTCCAACTCTAAATCTATGATCTCATGATCTCATGACATTGTTCAAATCTTGTCTCAGACCCTTAGTAACGGTATAGACCCTGAACAAGTCACTTCTCTCCGGGCCTCAGTTTCTCTAAAATGGGCTCAACGGTTGGGTTCGATGACCTTCAAGCTACTTTTCACCTCTAAATTGATGGCCCCATGATTAAATTGTGGAGGAGTGAGGAAAGCCCTGGATTGGGCCCAGGCCCACTTCCTCGAAGGCTCAGGGCTCACTGAGACCAAGCCTGAGCTTCAAAGACTGACTGATGTGATGGACTGACAACTTTTTCTCCTTGGGCTTGTATGTCCCACCCTAGAGTTTATTCCAGCAAATCCCCAACGATGGTAGCATATCACTTTGCTCAAGTAGGGATAGCAGAGTCACTACTCCTGAATAACTACTCAACAAGACTATCAGGTAAAACTCAGCTTTTATTATACACCCCTGAAAATACGGAGGTGTGAAGGACTTCACAGGTACAGAGCACTCAGAAATGACTCCCTGCAGCTCATAAACTGCCCTAAAATGGAATCAGGACGGGGCCTACAATTTTGTTGGTATGGGGAACCTCAGGGAGGAAACTCTCCCCACACAAGCTGGCACTTTCTCTGTAATTTAAAGTCTTAGAGAGTGCTCATATTTGTATCAGAGGCAGGGCCTCAACCCATATCTTCCTTCAAAGCTGGCTGTCTTTCTCCACTATGTAACACTCCCCTTCACCTAAAATAACACTTATTAATTCAGATACATAATCTGGGAAAGCCTGGGATAAAGTTTACTTTGGTGCTACCACTGGGGAAAAAAAATCCCACTACATTGTGGAATGTTTTGGTTTGGGTTTTTTTGGTGGGTTTTTAAAATTTTCCCATTAATTAATTAATTAATTGATTGATTTTTAGTTTTCAACATTCACTTTTATAAAATTGTGAGTTCAAAATTTTCTCCCCCTCCCTCTACTCTCCCCTCCCTAAGATGGCATGCAATCTGATACAGGCGATACACGTATAATCATATTAAACATATTTCCACATTAGTCATGTTGTGAAAGAAGAATCAGAACAAAAGGGGAAAACCACAAGAAAGAAAGAAAAAAAGAGCAAATAGTGTGCTTCAATCTGCATTCAGATTCCATAGCTCTTTCTCTAGATGTGGATAGCATTTTCCATCATGAGTCTTTTGATGATGTCTTAGATCCTTGCATTGCTGAAAAGAGCTAAGTCTATCCTAGTTGGTCATCTCACAGTGTTGCTGTTACTGCATATAACATTCTCCTGGTTCTGCTCATTTCACTCAGCATCAGTCCCTACAAGTCTTTCCAGGTTTTTTCTGAAGTCTGCCTGCTTATCATTTCTTATAGCACAATAGTATTCCATTACGTTCATATACCACAACTTGTTCATCCATTCCCCAACTGATGAGCATTCCTTCAATTTCCAATTCTTTGCTATCACAAAAAGAGTTGCCATAAATATTTTTGTACATGTGGGTCCTTTCCCTTTTTATGGTCTTTTTGGGATACAGACCTAGTAGTGCTATTGCTGGATCAAATGGTATACACAGTTTTATAGTGCTTTGGGTATAGTTACAAATTGGTCTCCAGAATGGTTGGATCAGGTCACAACTCCGCCAACAATGTATTAGTGTTCCAATTTTCCCACATCTTCTCCAACATTTATCATTTTACTGTTTTGTCATATTAACCAATCTGATAGGTGTGATCTGATACCTCAGAGTTGTTTTAATTTGCATTTCTCTAATCAACAGTGATTTAGAGCATTTTTTCATATGACTATAGATAGCTTTAATTTTTTCATCTGAAAACTGCCTTGGTGGTATTTTTTTGGAGAGGTTTTTTGTTTTTCATTTTGTTCCATAGGGGTGTAAATGGAGACTAGTTGGAGACAGGCCTAGACAGGGCTGTGCTGGAGCCAGCTTGAACTGGCTTAAGAGAGATAATTGTTAAATAATTTCAGTGTGAACATTTACACCATGGAAATCACTACAAATACAAGCTTAATTTATTGTTTTGTTGATTTTCTAGACTTCAGAAGGTGACCAAGAAAATGTTAATAACTCAGTTTAAATTTAAAAGTGTGTCTTGTATACAGTTCATTCCTTGCCTACCAAACCAGAGACAGTTGTTAAACATTTACTATCGCACCCCTTGGGTCCAGATCTGTGATTCATTGGATATGGGGAACTTCTGACATGGAAACTCTCTTCATTGCTGCAGATCTGCAGCAATTCAATGACTTAGACATTTAATAATGATTTTCCTGAAATACTAAAAGACTAAGTGATTTGTCTAGGATCAAACTGCTATCAGAGTTGTATTAGAGTTAGATTTGAACCCAGGACTTTCAGACTCCAAGCGTAGCCCTCTATTTACTACAATGCATTACCTTTTTGCTGAGCCTAATTTTAGTGGAAACAAAATTGAAAGGGAAATATTAAACTACTTAAGAGGAAAAAATCAAGTACTTCAGAAGCATCATTTAAAAGTCATAATTGACATGCTAATGACAAATAATTCTTATTCATTTACAGAAGTAAGCCTCCTAATGATCCCTACTAGGCAACACCTTAGTAGTCAGGCTAATTCCAGGCACTGATTTTGAAGTGCATTCAGAGTATCATTTATAATACATATTCTGTAATTGAATTAAGTTCACCTTTTATCATTCACCTCCCAAGTTCAAGGCTCTGAGAAGATAAAGGCAGAAACCAAGTAGTTTCTGTCCTCAAGAAGATTAGGGGGTTGGGGGACAGGGCAGAGGCTGGGTTATATATAGAGATAAGTAAATAAAAAGTAATCTGAGCGGGAAAAAAAGGCACTAGCAGTGGGACAAATCAGGAACAATGGGAAATAGGAGTGGGTGTTGGAGGTGAGAGTTGAAAAAAGTAAGGATTCTAAGAGGCAGAGGTGGAGAGCACATTTTGGACATGGAGAAAGCCTGGGCAAAGGCCCAGAGATCAAAGACTGTGTGTTGTGCTCAGGGAACACAATTTGGCTAGCTTGAATGGAGCATAGAGTATAAAGAGAGATTAATATAAAATAAATTTGGGAAGATAGTAGAGAACCATATTTAGAATGCATGCTCCAAGGACTTATATTTCATCATAGCAGGAAAAGGAAGCCTGAAGATTTTTGATTGGATACATGTGATGTGGTCTGGCCTATGTCCTAGGACTATTCGTTTGGGATTTGTGGGGAGGCCAAATGGGAAAGGTTGCGAAACCACAAACAGCAAGACTGATTATGGGGCTACTGTAGTAGTCAGGGGGAGGGGTGATGAAAGGTCATGGTCATCAGGGGATGATGACCATGCAAAAGTGGAGTAGCAGTGGGAAAGGTGGTGGTATGGATAATTGGCTTTTTGTTCCTTTGAGCTAGCCTCTATCTATTTCCCCTCTAGTGTGTTGACGAAATGTGCAAACGCCTTTCTTAGAACCTCAGTTCTCATCTTATAATTAGCCAGATCATCTTGGTCTATTAGTGCCTAATAACAGCTGGGATAATATAATCATATAGAAATTTTACTGGAATTGACTAGCTGGCTTGGCATTGTATAGGCCCAGCCTTGAGCCCATGAGAGGTAGGATAAACTCATTCAGGTCCCTAGAGCCTGCTAATGCCTGATGGCAAAAACTGCCTATATGCCATCTCTGTTCCAGAATGCCATTACTTCTGAGTTGTAACTGAGATGCCAGGACAATCTGAATGAAGAAAAGCTCACTTTTCTGCCTTACAAGGTGGTTGCTTCGGCTGCCGCTGAAGGAAGCTATCTGTTTGATTTGGATCAGAATCTCAGCTCAAGGGGATACAGGTAAAAACAAGAAAGATCATCATCTGAAATACAGAGTTCTTGGCTTCAACATATTCAAAAAAAAGTTCTGAGCCCTTTCCATAGCTGGAAAACGTGCAAGCTATTCAAGGGAGGGCCCTGGAAAAGAACTTATAGCTTATAGCAATATATCAACTGTCAGTTTATCAGCATAAGAGGTTTTAAGATACATATCAGGCCGCTTGCCATGAGTACATCCTTACCAAGATGGGACTGTTGAAACCCAGTTGGAAATTTCACCTGCATTTGAAATGGATTTTTCCCCCCAAATGCATTTCAATTCTTTGTGGAAACAGGTTACTACGCTTAACAAATGAGGAATACTGAAGACCAAAAATAAAAGATGAACCCAGGAAATCTGTAATAGACAGAGATGGGCTGGTCATGGACTGAGGACAAGTGTTGACAAGTAGAGTCAGAGTATTCTGCTGTTATCTTCTCCATGTCAGAAGAAACCAGGGAAGGATTCCCTGTAGCAAACTTATGGGAAGATGTGGCCAAGAATTGCCCAAGATGGGCAGATGTGATTGAGTTTCAATCTGCATAATTTAAGGAAGCAATGAAATCAATGAGATAATAGATCCATTTTAGTATCTTTGGTTTTGTCCTTGACCCACTTTTAGTCAACATTTTTCATTGATGGCTTGGCAGAAGATACAGGGGACATGGCCTCAGTTTGGAAATTGAAACATTATAACATGATAAGACTTCACAAAGATCTCAGCTGAATGGAACAATTGGTCAACCAAGTCAGGAGTGGGACCAGAGGACCCATTCCCCTCTTCTTAGGAGGGCTTTGCTAGGATCAACCTTGTAAGTATCTGAAGGAATTGGGCATCTTCTTCTTAACCCTGGAGAGTGGAATCAGCAGCAATGGGTGAAAGGCAAGATTTAGTTTTGATACTTGGTGCAAGGGAAAATATCCTAACAATCAGAGATATCTAAAAATGGAGTGGTACCCTCCCTTCACACACCATGGGTCAATCGTTGGAGATCCTCACACAGATACTGGATGATCACACTCGTTGGAGATGAGATTTAGAAGGGATTCTTATTAGGTGTGCACTGGATAAGATGACCTCTTCTGAGCCTGTCCAACTCTGAGATTCTCTGACTCAATTGATTCTAAATGAACTCACCTCTGTGAAAGTATTTTGAAAAGTTTTAATTGCCTTGCAAAGCTAGGAAGGTCACAGTTATTATTATGTTTGCTATGTAAGGCCCAGAATTCTCTTAGATAGGACTCTTAGAACATTGTGCCTAATTAGATGATGATTCTTCTTGAATGACTCCAGTGAATCTAACATCAGACTCAAACCTGCACTCACGTTGTATTTGGTCCTTTCTCGTTCACTTTCTTAGATTTGTCGACCTCCAGGCAACAATTGCTTATCAAGGGCCTACTAAGTAATGTGGCCATAGGTCATAGCAGCTCATTGGCTTTATAGAGAGCCTTACAGTTTACAAAAAGCTTTGCTTCACGTGTAAATCCACCCATAAAGCCACAGTGCTTTCAAAGAAAGTATTCTTGTCTTCACTTTTCAGAATGTCATCACCTGTAATTTTAACCAAATTATATAAATAGCGCAGGGAACAATGCCAAATTATCACCCAAACTTCACAAATATGCATCCTTCTGATCTCAAAGTTAACACTGAGCTAAAGTTTACCTTTATACCTTTTCTGGGAAGAAAAAAAAGCTAGCTAAGTACATGGTTTTGTGAAGATTATTTAGGAATAGAGAAGTGAATTGGGAGGTAGTTAATCTCTTTAGGAGAAGTAGCTATCTTTAAAGCTCTTAGAACCTCTATTTTGAGGAAGTACTCAGGCCAGCCTGATGCTCACTTTCTCATCACCTCAGCTCTGCTCCTGATTTCCCATTCCTCTCTTTCAAAGGCCAGCAGCCTTCTTCCTCTAGAAGCTTCCTCCTCCCCTTTGGTCCTACTGGCAAGTTCCCCCTTGACATTCCATTTTGAAGAAGTTGCAGAGGAGGTCTCCATACTCACTCCTTCATTGCTATCCTGGCTCCACTTCTGATACCTGACCTTCTCCTCCATGCCCTTATGCCCTTATTCAGGAAACTTCTCCTAAGTGACATGGCTGGAATTTGAACTCAGGTCTTATGACTCCAAGTTCAGTGAAATTTCCACTATGACTAATACATATACACACATATATACATACATACATACACACATATATATACATGTATACATATATATGCGTATATACATATATACGCATATATACATATATATATACACATAACCATATATATATAACTATCATAATTTCTTTTGATTATTTTTTATTAAAATTGTTGTTGTTATTTAAAGTGTAGAGACCTGGCTGAGAAGACCAAAATCATGTGAGAAAAACCAAGGTATACACCATCTTTGTTTGATTAGGCATGTTCAAATTAGGCATGTTCTTATTAGCCCTGGAGGGCAGAACCAGTAGCAATGGGTAGAAGGCAAGATTTAGTCTTGATACTTGGTGTAAAGGGAAATTTCCTAATAATCAGAGATATCTAAAAATGGAGTGGTACCCTCCCTTCACACACCATGGGTCAGTGAGCTACCAATTGTTGGAGATCTTCAAGCAGATGTTGAATGATCACTCTTGTTGGGGACACAATTTAGAAGGGATTCTTGTTAGATGTGCACTTTTTTTATTTGAAACTAGAATGGTACTGAGGATGCTTTCAGTGAAGCCCCAGATGATGGCTTTACATCTTGACATCCTAATTAGACTATGAAAATAAGTTATTTTATCCACTTATGTGGTAGTTTGGAAAACATTGACTATAAATAAAGGAATATGGGAGATCAACTGATCCTAAGACAGCTCTTTTAGAATTTCATTGAAAAAGGTGAGGATAAAATAATAATAATGATAATAATAATAGCTAATATTTGATATAGCTGATTATAGCAATTATAGCAATATAGCAATATAGATGATTATAGCAATGTAATTATAGTGATAATTACATTTTACATTTTATGTAATATATTATATAATAATAATAATAGCTGATACATTATATAATTTGGATTAAAAATGAATTTTCTTGAGAATTTTTTGGTAGCTCCTGAGATACAGAGCATGGAGGTGGGATGGGGTTTGGGGGTAAAGTCAGGCCTGGGAACTGTTGCTCAAGAAAGAACGTGAAAGCAAGGGAGAAGGGTAGGAGGTTGAAAAACAAATACTAATTCCCTTCAGGAAGGGAGAAAAAGTCATACAAATGGACTCATTTGCTCTTAGATTGAATGATCTGTGATTTAGGGATTTCAAACCATGATCCAGCAAGACCTTTTTAACCATGTGGGAGGCATGATTTGCTGATAGGCCCATGTAATCATTCTATATCACACTTACTGGCAAATCATTGCTTTCTTTTGGATGTTCTCCTGTCTTAAGACCTTTAGGCAACTGGAAAAATTGAAAGGCAAAATCAGTCCCTGAAGGCAGTTGGAAATCCCCTGTTTTCCCATTCTTTTCAGCTAGAATCCAACAAAGCGATCTTTAGCAAAATAAAGATGGCAGGTGTTAAGTGTTCTTGAGGCCTCAGAAAACACATCCAATTGTTTCCATTTATTAATTTTTTCCCCCTTCTTATGCATGACCATGGAAAAGGAGGAGAACTGAGTAATGATTTTAAAGATTTCCTCATCTTTTGACTTGGGCAATGAGTTGATGCTAATCATCTGGGGTGTGTCATTCACAAATCCATTAGATGTCAGGAATCAGCTCTTACTTAACTCTCCTACTGTAATATTTGTTCACTTAGCAAATATTTATTCAGAACCTATTATGTGTGAGGCACTGTTCTAGGTCTAGTGGGGAATAAAAGAATGAGGTAGGTTTCCTGCCTTCAAGATACTTCCAGTCCCACAAGGGAGATATGGAATGTGAACCCCAAACTATAACACAAGAAAAAAATATACAAATGCAAAAATAACTCCCATTTCTAGAGTGATTTCAGATTCATGAGCCACTTTCTTCCCACATCGTGAAGCTGACATTAAAAGTATTTGCCTCATTTGAATAGTACTTGGTATTTAGCAGAATAAATTAATTCAATTCAATAATAACGTGTATATCACACTTTGAGGTTTAGAAAGCACTTCATAAGTATTACTTCATTTTATCCTCACGACCACTGTGGGAGGTTGGTGCTATTATTAACTTTAATTTACAGAGGAAAGATGAGGATAAGGAAACTGAGGCAGACAGTGGTAAATGACTTGCCTAGGTCTAAGGCCAGATTTGAATTCGTCTTCCCAATTCTAGGTCCACCATTCTATCTATTGTCTACCTTGATACACTAATTAGCATAGTGCCTGTGTAAATGCTTATGCCCTTCCCTACTTGTCCTAGGTCAACAAATATTATTAACTGCCTGTTCTGTGAAAGGTACTATACGGTATAGCTAGGTGGTGCAATGGATAGGGCACCAGCCCTAGGGTCAGGAGGACCTGACTTCAAATCCAGCCACAGATACTTACTAACTGTGTGACCCTGGGCAAGTCACTTACCCCTGACTGCCTCAAAATAGAGAAGAAAAGGAAGGTACTATACAAGGCAGAAAGGAAAAAAAAATAATCAGAAATTGCCTCCAAAGAGCTTATTGTCTGCTAGACAGTAAGGGGGAGGGACATAGGATAAAGTGATACATACATGCAGGTGAGCAAATACTCACCTGCAGAAGGAGAGATCATTAAGAAGTGGAAGGTTTGGGGCAGCTAGGTGGTGCAGCGGATAGAGCACTAGCCCTGGAGTCAGGAGGACTTGAGTTCAAATCTGGATTCAGACACATAACACTCACTAGCTGTGTGATTCTGGGCGAGGCATTTAACCCCAATTGCCTCACCAAAAATAAATAAATAAATAAAGATTAAAAAAAGAAGAAGTGGAAGGATCCCAAATGGCTCCATGGAGGAGATTGCACCTGAGCTAAGCCATGAAGGAAGCTAGGGATTCTAAGAGACAAAGGGAGAACATTCTAGGCATAGGGGACATGTAGATGAAAGCATGGAGGCAGTAGATGGATAGTGTAGTTTGGGGAATAGCTATTGGACAGTTTAGATAGGACAGAGTGCTTAGGAAACAGGGTGGAAGGTGCAGGATGTAAATCCCTCTCAGTCTTTCTCACTGAACCCACGTGATTTGCTAGTTCATGATTGTTATTTGGAGCAGGAAGGAGATAAAAGGAATTTTCTCATTCTAAATTCAGAGTTTTGACTGAGAGCTCACCCCATTCCTTAATGGCAAGAAGAGAGAAAAAAGGGGGGAGGGTTAAGAAGGCAGATTTCAAATGTTTTGGAACATCTTTAGCTAATAGGTTTGGTGTGGCTAGCTGGGATAGATATTCCCCCCAAAAGTTCAAGATAGACCCTTGAACTGTAAAATTGAGATGATAGATTCCTCCCGCAGGAATGAAAAGGGAAGAAGCCACATTCTGGCTATAAGGGGCAGCATAGAGCAGCAGCCGCTCAGTGGGGACCGGACGACGCCCAGCAGAAGGTAGAGATTCTTAGCAGAAACAGCGACAGAAGACACCTGGGCAGATGATGGAGGCGTCCAAGGGAGAGCATCTCAGAGTCTGCCTCGAAGAGAGCGGCACAGCTACACCTCTGTGGCCGTTACCCGCGGCTCTGTAGCATCAACGCTTCCGCAGCCTCAGAGGCATGAATTTGGCCGGTCCAGTTCCTTTTTATGCGCTGCCTCTTCATATCTACTTTGTGAAGGTGTGAAGGTGTTTCTTCTGCAAATAAGTGCTCCTTCATAGGTGTTTCCTAGATATTTGTGCCCCCAAAAGTAATTAGTTGTGCAGCAACTTGGAGGCTGGTGGGGGAGGGGGAGGCAGTGCATGAATCTTTCTTGTATTTTTGATTTTTTTTTTGCTATGTTGTGTGATTAAATGTATTTTTCTTCAACTAAATGAAGACTCTGGTTGGCCTACTAAAAGAGAATATATAGGTGGGATTCTAGAGCTACAGTTTCAAGTGGATGCTGACCCACAAAGCATCTCAACTGTGGAGCGTCATTCTGGAGAAACTTGGGGCTCTGGGTACTATAAATGTGACATGTCTGGAGAAGTAGACTGGAGTCAAATTGTGGGGGGCTTTAAATGTCAAACATAGGAATCTATATTTTATCCTAGAGATAACAAAGAACCACTGGAGATTTTTGATCTGGAGAGTGAAATGGTCAAACTTATAATTTAGTAAAATGAATGTGATAGCTGGAGGGAAGGTAGGTTGGAGATGGGAGACATTTGAGACTAGGGAGTAGCCTATTGCAAGAATCTGATTAGGAGAGAGAAAGAGACAAAGATAGAGACAGATAGACAGAGAGAAAGACTGAGAGAGACAGAGAGAGAAGGGGGAGGGAAAGAAAGAGAATAGTATTCACATCCTTCCTATCCAGTTTCTCTTCCTCTCCCTCTTCAGTATAAATCCTTCCGTGTTGCATGTGTAAGAATCTAGGCAAATAAATATTTTGCTAGCCTTCATGAAATGTGGTGCCATCTGTGTCCAAGATGCTACCACCCTTACACTTTAAGCCATAGCTCAGGAATCTAAAACCTATTCTCTAATAGCACCCACTTATAAAAGCACTGCCATTTCCAAATCTCCCTTTTTCTGTTGATTCCCCTGCCATCAAACAGCAGCTGCTGTCATCAAAATTCCGTATGTGCTCCAAAGATCTTCAGTTTCTTGCCCAGGACTTCATAATCTCTAGGAATGCTTTCTAGGTCCCTCCTGTCAGGACCATTAGTCCCATGTAGATCCACAGAAGTAGGCAGTGGCCATCAGGTTTGGCATATCTTTGGAAGCTCTGTATCCTATCCCAAATACATGCTTTAGGGAGACATTAGGTTCTCTATTGTTAAAGTTGGGTGGACAAAGAGCTGCTTCCACACCCTTCACCAGGGAGTCCTTAATCACTTCAACTCATTTTTCCTCCTTTGACTCTTACCGGATGACTCCCTTCCTGATGTTACATGTGGAGACACAGGAACCATTCCTTAGAGTACAAGGCAATGCTTCCTCCATATAGCGCTCAGCTCTCTCTGAAATATAAAGACTCTCTGCTGATACTCACCCCCAAGCACTCAATAGTCCTCTTTCTCTTCCTCTTCTATGTCCTATTCTCCCACCTTCCAAAACAGTTTAGGATTCCTTGCTTTCTTTTTAGATAATTTTACTTCTTTGCATTTTAATTTAAAGTTCTTCAAGAAGCATTTTCTCTGAAAGCCTAGGTAATAGACAAATGTTCCTCTAGTCTTTCACTCTCCATCCTAGAACAGAGATCACTCTACATTCTGCTGTGCAAATCACATATTTTCTTGGCAGTGGTGGAAAGATAAGTGCCATGTACTCTGGGCAGGTCATGGGAAATCCTTTTGTTCTCAGTGCTTGCTGGATCGAAGACCTTCAGTCCTTGGTTGTTGTGAAGGGTAGCCCTTGTCAGCTGTCCAGCTGCTGGGATGAAATATTCAGGCATACTGCCTGTTGGCCAAGCCAGTTTGTGGGTAGCTCGGGCTCTCTGGAGCCAATGTCTCCTATAAGATTTTAGACTGTAACATCCCACCTATCTTGTCTGACTCACATGTTGGTTGAAAGGTAGTCTCTGAGGTTCCTGTGAGCTCCAGGAAGGTAGAAACTATGTCTTATCTACACTTTTTTTTCTCCAGTTCCTACCTCTGGCCTCTGCCCAGAGCAGATGCTTAATAAATGTTTGCCAACAACTTGATTGATCTTTCTGAGGGACTTTCCCAGCTATTTTTGGGCCTCCCATAATTATAGGTCTCTTTTTTGACTTTCCTCCCAAATTCTTGTTAAAGTCCTACTGCAAACATTAACTGTCTTCAGCTCTTACCTGTGAGAGGTAAAGGAAGGGAATAAGCATTTATATAGCACCTCCTATATGCCAGGGAATATGTTAAGTGCTATACAAATATCTCAACTGATCCTCACAACTCTGTGAGATGGTGCTGTTCTTATCTTCATTTTACAGTTGAGGAAACTGAAGTAAACAAAGGTTAAGTGACTTGTCCAGGGTGACATGGCTAGTAACTGTCTAAGTCTGGTTTTGAACACCTCTTCCTGCCTCTAGACCTAGAGCTCTGGGCACTATTGTGCCACCTACCTGCCTGTGAGAATGCCTCTGATGAAATTTGGTTTCCAGCAAATCTTCCTTTCTCTTCTTTCTCATCCCACATGATGTCTCTGTGTCATAATCTTGCTTCTTGCTCTTGAGTCACATTTTGCCAGGGACAGTTTTTTCTCACGTTCTCAGGTACTACTTCCTCATTCCTGTGAAGTCCATTCCCTTAGGGCTTCCTGTAGCTCTCCTGATACAATCTACCTTCAAATTACCAGTCATCTCTTCCTGTTTCTTCTCTCCTCTCACTACTAATCAGACTCTCTTGAATTGTCTTAAGCCTTCCCTCTTCCCTCTTTCACCTCTCACTTTGCTACCACTAATTTTGGTACTGATTCCATTAGAGAGTGTCAGGGCTAGTTATAATAATAATTTTAATTTAATAATAATAAATATTATTAATTTAATAATACTTTAATTAATAATATTATTTATATAATGTTTTAAAGTTTGCAAAGTACTTTTCATGTACTATCTCATTTACTTCTCCCAACAACCCTGTGAAGTAGGTGCTATTTTTATCTCCATTTTACAGATGGAAAAACTGAGATTCAGAGATGTTAATGGACCTACTAAGAGTTATACAATTAAAAAGTTTGTAGCCGCCTTCAGACCTCAACATTTCAGACTCCAAGCCCAGTATGCTATCAGCTGGCCCACACTGCCTTTCTTCAGAGTGCTAGAGTTAGAGTCAGGAGACATGGCTCAGAAACTTGATAGTTGTGAGACCGTAGGAAGCTCCCTTAAGCACCCAGAGTATCAGTTTCTTCCCCATCAAATGCAGATGATAGTCCTTATAAACCTATGTCACAGGGTTATGGTGAGGAAAATGCTTTGTAGCCTGAAGGAGCTAAATTAAGATGAGATACTGTTATTGTCTACTTCCCTGGGTTATTTTGTGGGAAGTCATTTTAGTAAAATATGAAGAATTATACAAATATGAGCTGTTATGGAAAGAACAATACACTAATGTACATAACACATAAGGTCAAAACATAAACACAGACATAAAGAAAGCACAGTAGGCAAAGTGGAGATTTTTTTCGCTCTGGAATAAAACACAAACTCATCAGCTAGGTATTTCAGATGTTTCCCAATCTGGCTGTAGCCCAGTTCCCTAAGCTAACTAGACATTATGACCTTTCACACACTCTGCATTCCAGCCAAACTATTTCCCACCTCCAGGTCTTTGTATAAGCTGTTTTTCCATGCCTAGAAGGCATCCTCTCCTCACTTCTCTATTTTGGAATGCCTGGCTACCTTTCAAGCCTCAGGTCATGTACTACTCCATATAGAAAAACCTTTGTTGATTTTCTTGGTATTTCCTCCTCTCTTCTTAATCTTCAAATTATAAAGTTAAAATAATAATAGCTAACATTTATACCGCTTTTTAAGATTTACAAGACATTTTACATGTTTTATCTCATTTAATCTTCACAATGACCCAATGTGGTTGTTGCTGTTATTTTGTGGTTGAATCATTTCACTCATGTCCGACTCTTCGTGACCCCATTTGGGATTTTCTTGGCAAAGATACTGGCGTGCTTTGCCATTTCCTTCTCCAGCTCATTTTAAATATAAGGAAATGGAGGCAAACAGTGTTAAGTGATTTGCCCAGGGTCACACAGCTAGAAAGTGTCAGAGGACAGATTTGAACTCATGTCCTCCTGACTCCAGGGCCAATGCTCTATCTACTATACCATCTTGCTGCCCCACTATTATTTATAAATGAATCTGAAGTAGATAGAGGTTAAGTGACTTGCCCAGGGTCACAAAGCTAATAAATGTCTGAGGGAGATTTGAATTTAGTTCTTCCTGCCTCCAAGTTCAGCACTGTATCCAATGTACCAACTAGTTTCTCTCTCTCTCTCTCTCTCTCTCTCTCTCTCTCTCTCTCTATATATATATATATATATATATATATATATATGCATATATATACATACATATGTGTGTGTATATATATATATACATATATATGCATATATATACATACATATGTGTGTGTGTATATATATATACATATATATGCATATATATACATACATATGTGTGTGTGTATATATCTATATATATCTATATATCTATATATATATCTATATATATCTATATATATCTATATATCTATATATATCTATCTATATCTATATCTATATCTATATCTATATCTATGTCTATATCTATATCTATATCTATATCTATATCTATATCTATATCTATATCTATCTATCTATCTATCTATCTATCTATCTATCTATCTATCTATATCTATCTATCTATGTATCTATCTATATATATATAATTGCTTTCATGTTGTACACCCCTAGCAGCATATAAACTTCTTGAAGGGAAGCACTCTTTTTCAACCTATCTTTGCATATTCAATTCTTGGCATGACACCTGGTACAGAGAAGACACTTACTAAGTGTTTGTTGCATTGGAGTAAGTTCCTCATTTAAAACAAATCGTTGAGTATTTATTACATGTGATCTGTCTGCATGTGGCTTTTCAGGGGATCAAAGGGTGAAGATTTTGAGTAATGTATGATAGGGCTTAAGAGGCAATACCAAACATCGGTTTTTATATATGCTAACCAATATGGTCCTGAGGGTTTTTTCCTCTTTCCAGCCGAACGGTTCCTGTCCAACAAGTTGCTATTTATCACAAGAATTGATCAGTGGTAGCAAGAGGAAGCCAATCATCTTTCTCCAAGAGTTGACCATATATTTGTTTAACTCCACTGATTCCTCATAACAGGGCGGGGAGAGTGGAAAGAGGAGGAGAAGATCTGACATCTTTTTTTTTTCCTGCTGAAATAATAATAGGACGCTATGCGAGACAAAAGAGAAGGCTCCAAATGAAAAGTTATTCTGGTCGTGTGGTGGCCAACTCGGTGGTTTCCCATTCACCACTCAATGTGCATTATGCATTGTTTTTCTAACACTGGCGTTACTGTAAAATCAAATATGAACATGTGGGGTAGGAGGTGTGGGGAGAAGGGAGTAATGTAAGGGAGGAAGTTGAGGCCACAGCTGAAGGGACTAAAAGACATTCGGAGCAATTTGGCTGAAGTGGTTGACAAAGCCATGTGAATGTTTTGTGGACTTGTGCAGCTCAAGCTAGAATTCAGGGAGGAGGAAGAAAAGCAAATAAGAAAATTAAATGCAGAAATCTGAACAAAACAGTCATTCCACAGAGAGCAATAGTGACTTCAACTTCAGCATCTGCTCCAAATGTTTAGGAAAACAACCTAATTTCAGCACAGTAAATGTTCAGTTCACCCAAATGGGATAACCCTAGGATGAGCAGAGCATTCAGACAAAGGGAACCCCTCTGACTCATAATGAAACTCTTCTCTCCACTGACAATGGGATTACATCCAGTTGAGTCTGGGGAAAGTATGGTCAAGTTTTGTTTGGAGCACAGTAGGAAATAAAAAACCCAAACAAATCTTTATTTTAAAAACAAGAAAAAAACTTTCTTTGGGGAAATGTTGAAAGATGTAGAAGACTTCTGAAAGATAAAAATAATATATAGGACCTGGGGTACCCCTCACACATGAAGCCCCAGAAAAGCTACCCCAAGTCCAAAATACTCTCTTAAAATCATACCTCATGAAGCTCCATCATTGTATTTATTCTTATTAGACAAAAGATGCAATTAGTCCAAAGAAAAGACATTTAATGAAGTAGCCTAAAGGAAATAGTCCCATAAACATGGGAAACATTCTTCTATAAATACATGTCAGAAGGAAAAATTAGCATGCATAAGGTTCACATGATTTGGAAGTACACATAGGGAATACTTTCAGCTAGTGCATACTGTGAAGGGTACTGGAAGCTTATGACTGATGATGATACAGAGCTTCAGAGGTCTTTTTTGTGACATTATACTGCTCCACTCTTTGCTGGCACTACTTTCTATTGGGTGTTATGTTACCACTCTGTCTCTCTGTTCAGCTATTCTCACAGTTGCCACCTTCAGGTTCTTAAGTATAGTCTTTAACTAGAGTGGTATCTCTTTCCCATAAGAGGTTGGTTCTTTGAACTGACTTTTTTAGCGTATAGCTCAGAGGTTAGGCATCAGGTGAGAAGGGCAGAACCAAAGCAGCTTTCTCTCTTTAAAGAGAGAGCTCTGTCAGATATCATACTCTTGACCCAGGGGCTGGTAGACAAAAAGCTAAATAGAATGTGAGGGCATTTAGTCTGTGTTTTGAAGCTATTTCTTTCTGCTAGTAGGGTCAATGTCTCTGCCTGAAGCCTCCATCTGATTTAGAGTAAGAAAATCTCTTATAACTCTAGTCAATTTTATTGTTAGCTTGAATTATCCTCAAAATATTTGAGTAGGTGAAGGAAGATGAAGTTCTGTGACCAACAAAGAGATATGTGAGTCTGAAGCACTATGACAGCCACTTCTCCCTAAATAAATTGGTTCTACCTATGTAAATACATTGGTGGAAGATGGAAAGCATGAAAAATCAAGGTTGAGCCACATCCTTCACTTCAGATTCTTTGTTCTAAATTCCCATTTTTCCATGTTCAGATCTATCTGGCAGCAAAGCTCACAGTCTTTGAGCTTCCCTATAGTTATAATATTGTTTCAATAAGAAAGATGGCTGTGGGTTTCCCTGGAAAGATGTACCTTCTAGGTACGGATGACCTTCCTCCTTGACAGAGACCCTGATTTCTTCCTACAGTAGCTTAGATGTTCCCTTTCTTTTTGTCTCCCCACAAAGATTGTTCCCTGGGTTCCTAGTGAAAAGAAATTTCCCATCAGCCCTTTTACTTTTCCGAGGGCTCTTGAGGCTCCTGCCTTCTGAGTGAACCTCCTTTCTTGTCCTTTGCTCTTTCAATGATTCAGCCAGCTGCTTCCAACAGCTAATTCTGTCCTTATGCAGTTGGTGGCTCTGTTTTGTGTCACTTAGACTAAGCCCGGGATTCTTCTCCCACTCCTCTTAGCCCTTCTTTTTGTCTTATTCAGGCAAGAAGATCCTCCTTAGAAATCTTCAATTAGACACTGGAGGACCAACTTATCATACATGGTAAATGGTATGGATGGTAAGGCTGCTGAGGGGGTCTTCCATCCCTAAAATTTTTATGGTTCTATTAATACCTAGCCCTTTAAGAGTTTCAAAGTGCTTCACAAATATGTTTTTTCCCCTCTCACAACAACCCTGAGTGGATGTTTTTATTACACCTATTTTATAGATAAGGAAACTGAGGCAGGCAAAGGTTCAAGGTCATATAACCAGTAAGTGTCTGAGACAAGATTCCAACCCTAAATCTTGCTGCCTCCAGGTTCAGGGCTCTGTCTACTATGCCACCTAGCTACCCCATGATTCTGCCTCTCTCTTAGGTACAGGTTGCCAAGTCGCAGGTTAGGCACCCCTGCTAGGGGTTTATATTTGAGACTCTGGATTTGATAATAATGAAGAAAAATAGGGCTATAGATTAACTTAGAGCTGGAAAGAACTGTACAAGTCATCCAGTCCAAAACCCTCATTTTATAACTGAGGAAACCAAAGTGTTGGTCCGATAAATGAATTTCCCGGGTTCACAAGGGTAATAAATAGCATTACCTTTGACTTCAGATTAATTCAATAAGGGCTTATTAGGCTCCTCTTCTGTTCTAGGACTTTTGTACCAGGAACTGGATGTGCAAAGTCAAAAACCGAAATCATTCCGACCCTGAAGTCATGTCAAGTCAGGTGCTTATTTGTTTATTAAGTAACTGCTATGTATCAGATACTATGCTAAGTACTGGGGATATAAAGAAAAGTGAAAAAGAAGAGAAGAAGAAGAAGCAAACCAACAGAAAACAGAAAATCAAAACCCACATCTATTTCTCATGGGGCTTGGTCTAATGGGAGACAACATGGCATGGTGGCAATGTCAGAGGAGAGAAGGACACTTTTATGAGAGATGTTGTAAAGGGGACAAGACTTAGCAATAGATTGTACACAGAGAGTGGGGGTGGGTGGCAGAGTGAGGAGTAGATAGATTAGTAGACATATAGTAGTAGGTATATAGATTTTGAGGCTGGGTGACTCATGGTAGCATCCACGATAGTAACGGATCAGTTAGGTAAAGGGAAGGGCTCCAGGAGAAAGATAATGAGTTAAATTTTGTATGTCTTGAGTTTAAGATGTCTTTAGAACATTCCATTTGAGATATCTACGTGTTCATATGAGATGCAGGACTGGAGGCCAGAAGAGTGCCTTAGTCTAGACAAAGAGAGCTGAGAATCATCTGAATAATTATCATTACTGAGTCCATGAAAGCTGATGAGATCACTCAACAAAAGTATAGAAGAGAACACTGGGGACAGAACCTTGTGGGACACCCATGGTTAGTGGGAATAGCCCAAATAATGATCCTGCAAAGGAGACCAAGAAGGAACGAGTAAGAGGAAACCAAGGACAGCATAATGTCATGGGATACTATGTAAGAAACAGAAAATATCAATAAAACTCATCTAAAGAATGTAAAAGAGGAGACAGTTCAATGATTTTTTTGACTTTATTAGATATCTGTACCAGCTAGATGTTTAGAACCAGAACCATTTATGGGCAGAAGATAACGGTTCATTCCCAAGTTGGCCAAAGTTGATCATTAATAATTTGTTAAAAGTTGGAGGCTTTCAGTGATTACAGCATACAATAGGCAGCATGTAGAACTTAGAAATATTATCAGGGAGCTATTAGCTATTTATTTTGAAAATAAATAGCAAATCAGAGAAGCAGTCAAAAATTGAAAAATAGATCATGGGCCTTAGAGTGGGAAGGGACCTTAGCAATCATCTTGTCACGTGGAAGGAAATTAAGGCCCAGAGAAATGAAGTGACTTACCCAAGGTCACCCGGGCAATAAGTTTCAGATCTCAGATTTGAGCCCATGTCTTTGGAAGGCATGAAGAGATTCTAAGTTTTAAAAGTGGGAAAGGAGGTAACTCTGCATTTAGCTACTAACGTCCAATCATTGGAATTTGTAGATATAAATTAACTATATGAGTCCTCAGAAGAGTCTATCACCTCACATGTCAGAAGATGGCTGTCCACAGCAGTTCCTCTCTTGAACCCAGGTCCCAGGTTCTCCTAGATCAGATGGGGTTTCTTGGCACCAGGGGAAAATCAAGGAACACACCATTAGAGGAAATCAATGCTCCAATCTCTGATCTGGGATCTCACTGATGTGGGTATTCCTTTCAAGGAAATAGATTGTACCTGCCCATGCACTTACTCCAATAAATTTGCTCCATTGGTTTCACCCATGGTACTTGGGGGGAAGGTCTCCCTGGAATTCTCTTAACATTGTGCGGATAAAAATATAGCCCTTGTTGTGCCTTATTCTCATCACATGCTCAGCTTATCTCTTTTTCACTTATACGTTTCTTCAATGATGTCCTTTATACAGTTTCTCTTGAGCACTTCTGTGCATGTAAAATGTTGCACATTCTTGCCATGACCCTTTCTTCTCTCCTACTCTTTAGGTGATTCTTAACATCAACTGCAATTAATTCTCAGGGGACCTGAAAATCCCCAACAACCCAAATGACCCTGTCCAATTTTTCTTCCAAGATTTAATGGATGGGGAGGAAGTAGCAGACACTGGCAATCTTGACTATGAGAAAGCTGCTCATTATGACCCATTCTGACAAAATCTGCCTCCTCCTCTAAGACAGGGCATAACGAGTTGAGGGATAGTACACAAACTGAACATCTCAATGGCATCACATCAAGGGCAGATATTTTGCAGGTTCCTGGTCTGGGGTGGCTATGATTTACTTGGTCACATTGCTATCAATGGTTGGAAGGGTTGGAGGAGAGAACAAGTTGATTAAGTTCATGGATGACAGTGCATTAACCAGGACCTTGGAGGATATGATTAAAATCCTCGCCCTCCTGACAGATCTGAGATATGGACCCAGGAAGTGCACTTAGGTACAAAGAATGAACTCTCTGAATGCAAGAGAGGACCAGGCAGGAGGATGACAGCATCCCAGGGGTCACCGTAAATCACACAGCCACAATAAGTCAGAAGTGAAATGGGCTTATTTTAAAAGATCCAGGACTGGATTAACATATCATGTGGAGCATAAAAGAGCTTTGACAGCAGCAGGAAACCCTGGAAAGGAAATTCCAAGAACTCCAATGAGGTCGGTTTAGCTCTAGTGTGAATTAAGACAGAGGGATGGATGGATTGAGCTCCCTTTCAGTGACATCGAGGACTTTCCCCATTTGAACAACTGAGGAAAATAAATTATAATTTTATGAGTCTTATTTCCTTCAATGGATATGTATGATGATCAGTCCATCAATCAACATCAGCACTCTCTGGATTTACATACATCTTTTGGACTAATGACCAATCAGTCAAAATTTCTCTTCGGTTTTCTTTAAATAAGTTGTGTGCTGTAATATTGTGAACTTTATGCTTGAAAGCAGGAAATTTAATTCGATGTGCTGGTTTTTCTGGGAGGGGGGAAGGAGAAGGTTACCAGGCACACACTGGCTCAGGTTTCCCAAGTAGGAGCTCAGAGCCAAGAGAATGAGCACATCTCCCTGTGTTCTTGGGCCTTCATGTCCTGAGACTTTCTGATCCAAGGATTATGCAGCTGTTTCTTTGTATGATTCACCTTGGACGTAAATGAATGAAAGCAATCATGTAAATTACTGAACTAAAATATCCAAAATCATATTCCAGTTCTGATTTCAGTATGAATTAGCTCCAAGTTATCTGTTGTGGTGCCATATATTTAAGAGCCATGATTTTAAGTAAATAGTGGAAAAGGACACTTCAAAAATCCCTGGGCTGAATGTAATACCCCCTCAACATGAGATTGCACACAATCTGGGCCAATGAGAAAACATATCTAAGAAGAAAATAAAAACACAAGGCACTTTCGTGGAAAATATTAAAAGGTTTTGATAGATGAAGTAATACTTTGCTTTGGAAAACAATCCCCAGAACATTTATTTTTTTAAATAGTTTCCAGCTTTGGGGGTGCGGAACTCCCAAATTTTTTTGCTGTTTGTTTGATTTTGAGTCAAGGTTGGTGATTCTTCTTATGACAGAAAAATAAAAGATTTTGTTTTTATTTAAGCCTTACCTTTGATGCCTCATTAGCTACATGTGGTGACATGCAATGTGGCTTGACTTAGATATATTACCACAGATTTAATTTCAGAACAATTTCAAAGACATTCAGAGGAAGAGCTGCCCTTTTTCCCCACGGAGGTGGTATTTAATTAGCCCTTGGTGAAAGGACATTTTTAACACAGATGCTGGGTTGTTAGAAGGAGCTGAATACCATCAAAATGTTAAATGCATTCCATTTTTAGAAGGGTTATCATGACAAACCATGGGTTGCTGACCTCACCAACATCTCTGGGCTGATGAAAAAGTATGTGAGAGATTGCTTTGGTGATTGTTGTGGTTCCAGTTCTGTGATATCACCTTTGCAGGGATTTCCTTGTGTGGAAACTCTCTCTACCAATGCAGATGGGTAACTTACCAGTAACTTGAGGTCACAGTTGCCTCAGGAACCTACAAGTGAAATGATTTGTTCAGGGTTGCACAGCTACCATGTGTTGGAGACAAGACTAGAACATAGATCTTCCTAACTCCAAGGCCTGCTCTATGCCCTGCTGCCTCTCACACTGTGAAAGTGTACTTTAATAAACAGCCAATGAAGAGAAAACAAATTTGCTCAAAAATGATCAACACCTTTTGTTTCCACATCACTTACATGTCCCAATATATCCCTCTCCTCGTCTCCCTGAGAGCCA
The DNA here is from genome assembly GCF_003287225.1 of Phascolarctos cinereus. Taxonomy (NCBI): domain Eukaryota; kingdom Metazoa; phylum Chordata; class Mammalia; order Diprotodontia; family Phascolarctidae; genus Phascolarctos; species Phascolarctos cinereus. Next base: position 29,632,853 of record NW_027555847.1, read on the forward strand.
AACTCTACAATAAAAAATAAAATAGAAAACCAATAAAAATAGTTCAGAAAACCTAAGCAACATGTCAACCAAATTTGACATTGTATGTAGTTTTCCACACCTAGAGTCCCCCACTTCCACAAAGAAGTGATGAAAATACATGAAGAAAATTATATTCCAACTGTTTTCCAAGGGGTAGAATGAAGGCCTACTATAAAAGTCAGCACAACTGACTTTTCTTTCACCAATGAACAGTCTATAACTTTACTTGACAAAAAGATATACATCCCATCTTTAAGATAACCCTATAACTATACCCAGGGGCAGTGACATCATATTGTTCTGGTTTACACTCTTGGAATTTAACCTTTGATTACAGTGAATGCACTAATCTTGACCACTGCTATGCCAGCTGTTCAAGATTCAGTGTGGAAATTTGTACAGAAGCCAAGTGGAGAAAGGCAGTTAGGTGGCGCTACAGTGGATAGAACACTGGGTGTGGAATTAGGAAGACTCATCTTCTTGAGTTCAAGTCCAGCCTTAGACACTTCCTAGCTGTGTGACCCTGGGAAAGTCACTTCACTCTGTTTGCCTTAGTTTCCTCATCTGTAAAATGAGATGCAGAAGGAAATACCAAACCATTCCAGTATCTTTGCCAAGAAAACCCTGAAATGGGGTCACAAAGAGTCAGACATGACTGAAACAAATGAATAACAAGAAGTAGAGGGAACTTCCATGCAGGGACTGGAAGACATGAGGGGAAGCAGAAAGGGAGACATGGGAGAGAGAGAGAGAGAGAGAGAGAGAGAGAGAGAGAGAGAGAGAGAGAGAGAGAGAGAGAGAGAGAGAAAGAGATGTTGAGAATTTCCAAAGTCTCCACAAATGAACATGATCAAAATTAAGCTAGATTAAATGCAGTTCCAAGAGGGAAAAATCATCATTAAAATCTTCCTTGGAAGGCAAAGATATCGTGAAAACTTCCTAGGACTTCATTCCAAGGAAATGTTATAGCATGTTATGAATAATACAGGGTTTTAAAAGTGTTTAAAGTTACTGTGAATATTTACAAGCAGAAAGGAAAGATTCGTATGTGTATCAAATTCTAGAGTCACTAAAATTTTGCATTCAGCTCAATCCACCTAAAGCAGGGAGTGAGGCAGTGGAGAATGAATTAAGTCAGTCTGAAGCTAGCTCATTATCTTTGATATTAGCTTTCAAAGAGAAAACCTCTTATGTCACTTTTATGGAATGATACAAGTTCTGTCCACAGCATGTGTAAAAATTAAAACTAATCAATAACTATTCACCAATAAAAATTGGTTTGTTGAGAACTTCTTCCATGACACCAGGCTGAAATAAACAAGTTCAGTTTCACTTAAAGGGTAGAAAGGCCATGTCCTCAATATAGTCCCCGTAAGTCATTTTTATGATGATAGTTATTATTTATACTCAGCTGGTTTCTGAAAAGCATACAAGGCGATCACAAATTATGTTTTTAAGTTGAAAAGGCCTTGAAATGAAAGAAGGAGCCAACCTTTTGCCTGAGCCAAAAATATGTCACAAATATTTTGTTAACAGTATTTTTGTTTTTTAGAATGCATATATGAAACCATCCGTTCGTTATTTTCAATGGGTTGTTCCTACTTAGAAGAGACTTTGTGATCTTATGCTGGTTATTTCAGTTCATCCAATGGAATGGAGAGAGGGAGAGAGCGAGAGAGGGAGAGAGGGAGAGAGGGAGAGAGAGAGAGAGAGAGACAGAGACAGAGAGAGACAGAGATGGAGAGACAGAGACAGAGAGAGACAGAGAGAGCGATGAGACAGAGAGAGACAGAGAGAGACACATACACACACAGAGACAGAGAGAGACAGAGAGAGAGACAGAGAGACAAAGAAAGAGAGAGAGGAGACAGAGATGGAGACACAGAGAGAGAGACAGAGAGAGAGAGAGCTGCATATTTTGGTCTTTACACAATATCATATGTTCTTGTTGGCTGTCTAGATTTGCTCTACTTGTCCAGAGTCTAGAACCAGGAGCAGGGGTTGGAAATTGCAAAGAGGCTGATTTACATTTGCAATAAGGCAGATTTAGGTTCAATGTCAGGAAAAGTTCCTAACAATGAAAGCCATCCCAAAGTGGAATGGGCAGCCACAGAAGGTAATGGGTTCCTTCTTGGGAGAAGTCTCAAGCACAGGCTGGATGCTTACTGCATGCATATAAGGTGCTCTTTCCTTGTCTATGCCTTTGCATTGGCTGTCCTCAATGCCTAGAATGTTCTTCTGCCTCAGCCTCCCCTCTGGTTTCATTTAAGACTCAAGTGTCACCTTCTCCAGGATGCTTTTTCCTAGACTCCTAATTACTAGAACCTTCCCCTGAAAAGTTGCCTGTATGTTTATGTATTGTGTGTATGTATGTATACATGTATATATATCTATATCTATATATATATATTTAGTATATGTATTTTCTATATAAATGAAACATACACACATAAATCTAAGACTTTTGGGGGCACCTGTGTGTATGTATACATATATGTATGTTCGTATGTTATCATTTCCATTAGGATTGTAAGTTCCTTGAGGGAAGATATTGTTTTTGCCTTTTCTTTATATTCTCAATATTTAGCACAGTTACATAGGTGTTTAATAAATGCTATTTAAATGACTGAGTGGCAAATAGTAAATGATTAATAAATGCTTGTTTATTGGTTAGAGGAGGAATTGTTTAGGTGAAGTTTGGACTAGGTAGCCACTAATACTTTTCTAACTGAGAATTCTCTGAGAGAGAGAAAATGCTGCTTTTTTTATTCTACGTTTTGGAGAGGGGTAGAATACAATGCAACTCCTTGGCAATGACTTCATTTTGCTTTCAAGAAATAAATTGAGGGGTTATCTATGTTTGGCCAGTCTCCAGTAATATTCCAACATAGTTGATTAGGCTTTCACCACACATTCAAAACCAAACTTTGCACTTAACAGGAGATGATTCCCATGAATTGGAACAGGAGAAACATTTGAAAATGGTCCCACTTGAAATCTTAGATGTTTGGTTCAGAAATACTGACAGCTATAAAGACCTTGACATAGGCTGGCATCTAAGATGTGCCCAGGGATGATTTATAATATTGCTTCATCACCATTCTATGTGGTAGAGACTTTCTTCTTCAGGGCATTGCCCATTACTTTCATTTAACATAAAACATGGCTTCAAGGTCAGCTCATTATGCTAAGTAACCAGCTACTTTCCCCATTTCATGACACTAAATTGAGAAATTCCTCTTTGGGGAGCCATAATTCCCTTTGAACAAAATATAATTTTAAAAGGTTGAAAAATTCTTCTATACTAAGAGAGGTATATGTATGTTGTATGTGTGTGATATGTGTATGTGTGGTATATGTATGTGTGTGTGTGCATCTCAGGTTCAGTTTTTTTTTTAAAGAGTTGAATTGTTGCCTTTTGTTTTCAATACCACAGTCATTCTTCTTACTGACTCTGACCTGACTGAAATCTTCCTTGTAACAAAAACCAAACATTGAAGCAAAGCTCATCAATATCACAGAAGTATCTGATAGTGTATGCCACATTCCACATCAATAGCTCTTCACCTCTCCAAGAGGAGAGAGCTCCTAATATTAAATTACTATGGTGGACCACTTTCATGGTTTGAAATCCTCCCTGAGGACAGGAAAGCAGAAACAGAATTTTGAGAGAACAGAAACAAATAAGATACAGTCTTTATTTCAAAAGTGGGGTTTGTTGCTTTTAAAAATCCAAATCACTTTTGAATGTTGGGGAGTAGAGACCTAGCCCTGAAGATCCAAGTGCTTGTAGCTCTGATCTCTGTGAGACGTAGGAACCACAATAATTTCATCCTTTCTGGGCAACCTAACTTTAGTATGGGATCTTCTCATCCAACATCCTTCTACCAGACTTGGGGATCCACAGAGATGAGTACACCACCCACATCTACACATCACTCTCCTTTCTAGTCCAAGGAGGAGTTCTTGAGGATTCCTGTTCTTGGGGCTTGCCAAGGCCAGCCTTGCTCCTAGGTTCCAAACCTGAGTGCAATTTAAAAGTTAATTTCAATCCACTTGCCATAATGATTATCAGAATTGTGGGTGTTTGGCTTTACTGGAAGAAGGAAGGAAGGGAAGTGCAAGAGGGGAGAAGAATACTATAACCTGCATGCTCTGAGGATATTTTGTCTTTTGAAACTAAAATACTTAAAGGTCTCATTTCTAAATCAAAACAAAAATAAATAAATCCCCTCCCCCTCCAACAAACAAGAATATTAAACAGAACTGCAGGCTATATTTTTCTCTCATTTGTTCATTCATTTCTCCAAAGTAAATAAAATTGAATAAATTGAAAACTCTATTTATTATCAAACCCCCCAAACCCCACATTTGGAGTGAAGTCCAACAAAAGTTAAGCAGCTTACTCTTAAGCTGTGTAATATATTTGCATGGCTACACATTGCAGTAGAGTCCCCTTCCTTTCCCTTCCCCTTCTCTTTATTCTCCCATTCCCCTTTCCCTTTCCCCTTCCCCTTCTCCTTTCCCCTTTCCCCTCCCCCTTCCCCATTCCCCTTCTCCGTTTCCCCTTCCCCTCCCCCTTTCTTTCCGCCTTTCCCTTTCCCCTTCCCCCTTCCATTTCCTCTTCCCCTTTTTCTTCTCTTCCTTTTCCTTTTTCCTTTCCCAGCATCTGAAATCCAGGAGCCAGGAAGCTGACCAGGCTAAAATATGAGGTTGCTCTGGACCCTTCCACCTCGGCACTCAAGCATTTTCCTGCTCCAGGCTCTCTTTTTCACACTTGATGTGGGGCTGGCTCACCCTGATTTTGCAAAGCTTCTTCCAGGGCTTGTCAGAGGCCTGGGGAGGCCCCTTTGATCTATAGCATAGTCAAAGGAGGATCTGTATTCCCAACATCCAGCCCAGGCTGACTCCCCCTTCACATCAATCTTTTGCCTTTGCCAGCTCTGAGACAATAGAAGTTGGAGAATGTTCATCTCAAGATGCACCAGACATTGCACCATAAATCTGGCCATGGGAAGACAGCTCTGTGGCATTTTCTGTTCCCTCCCCTGCAAGGAGACTCCAGGCTCTGTTTGATCCTACACTGCCGATGCACTTAAAGGTTGTAATATATACCAAGTCTGAATCCAAGTCCTTTAGAGCATCTCTCACCAATTACAACTTGGGACAGGAGGGATGTTTGTCCATCAGCTCGTGCTTTGGCTAAGGTCACCAAAGGCTGATATTCCACTGAGACAGACTTAGCAGTCATCCCAGAACATCCAGTTTTCCCAATGTGTTTTGTAAGTTCCTGCTGATGGGGACTAAATTGAATCTCTGTCAATAACAATCGTGACCAAACTCTTCATAGGAGGGATTTCCATTTTTGTTTACAAAAGTGCCAAGCCATGGATAACAGGTATGATCAACCTAGTGGACTGACGATATAAAGCCTAAGCCTACCTGTGTTAGATAGGTGCCCAAGTTACAAGATGTTAGCAAGAGAGATTCGTACCTATGGATCTATTTGTTTGCTTCAACAAATATTAATTAAGCTCCTACCATATAGAGATCATGTTGGGGCAGTGGATGGGGCTGGGTTTGTAGTCAGAAAGGCATGAATTAGGGCAAGTCACTGGACTTCCCAATGTTCCAGGCAAATCTCTGAATTCCTCAGTGGATGGAGTTTCCATTCCACTATGCAGAAGAAATCACAGTCCAGACCACCCTGTCCCATCCCTCCCAAATATGTAATATACTAGAGACAGAAGAGGATAGGAATAGGAGCTGCTAGACCAGTGATCTCATAAGGAACTCCTAGTGAGAAATCCCTCTCTACCAATGTATCTTCCTTATGACTTATGAGATCTTAGAGACTTGCCTAGAGCAGGACTGAGTGGTTAAGTAACTTCCTCCAGGGTCACAGCCAGTATGTATCAGAAGCATGGCTTGAACCAAGTCTTCATGGCCAAATTTCCATCCACTATGCCATGCCGTCCATCTGGATTGAAGCTCCACACAAACTGGACCCTGTCTCCAAAGGGCTTACATTCTTCCAGCGGGGAGGGGAGAAATATATTCATATGTAACACATATTCAGAAATTAGTAAATAGAACCAAATCTAAGGGAAAAGGGAATGTTAACAATTGGATGGTCTGAGAATGTTTCACCAAAAGAGTTGCAACAGAACTGAACTTGGAAGGAAGTTAATGATTCAATGCAGTAGAGTTGAAGAGGGAGCATATTCTGAATGAGGTAATATTTGGAAACAAATCTTAAAGCACCATATAAATGCAAACTATAATTATTATCTTGGGCAAATGCACAAGGTTGAATATGGAATATTGAGTTCTGGAAACAGCAAGAAGGGTAGTTTATTTGAAGCATTGAGCGTATGAAGGGGAGTAATGGGAGATAAATCTGGAAAGGTCAAATGGACCAAAATTTTAAAAGGCTTTCAATACCTTTTTTGTGTTTTCTTCCATATTGGAATAAAAATTCTTTGATGACAATAATAATAATAATAACAATAATAAATATCTATCTAGCACTTATGTAACTTCTAGAATGTAAAAGACCTTAATGATCTTTGCATTTTATCCTAGAGGAGAGAGAGAACAATCTAAGGTTTTTCAGCAGGGGAGTATCATCATCATACCTGGCATTTCAATGGCGCTTTGAAATTTGGAAAGCATCTTACGCATTTTTTCTTGTCTGATCCTCACAACAACCCGGCCCCGGCAGGTAGATGCTGTTATTATCCCCACTTTACAGTTGAGGAAACTGAGGCAGATGCAGGTTAAGTGACTTGCCCAGGGTTCTACAGCTAGTGTCTGAACTCAATTTCCTTATTCCACATCTAACATACCACTAACACTGTGTTAACTAGTTTCCTCAAACAGAGTCAGGCTCATGCATCAAGAAAATGATTTTGGCAGCTGTGAAAAATAGATTAGAGAAGGAAAAGGATGGCAGCCCAGAGACCAATGAGAAGTCTTTTCAGAAAATGACCGGTGGCCTTCAGAAGAAACAACTATGGCCATTTCCCACAAAGCCAAGGGAGACAGCAGTCAAAGTGAAGGAAGCCAGTTGAACAAGACTGGGGAGTCTGAGATAAGAGTTAAAGAAGGCATGATACATGTCTTCAAGGATTTGAAGAGTTGTCCTGTGGAAAAAGATTAGATTTGCTTGGCTTGACTCCTGAGGGCAAAATTAATAGCATGGGCAGTAGGTGCAAGGAGGAAGATTCAGACTCCACATAATGAAAAACTTCCTAATAATTTATACTATCCCGAAGTGGGGGGGGGGCTAATAGGGGGCTAGTGGGCTCCCCACATCACTGAAGATCTTCTGGCAAAGGCTGGATGATCCCTTGTCCAAGGGCCCTGCAGAGTACACTCTTGTGTTTCAAAGCCCATTGGGCCAAGGGCCTCCAAAGATGTTCCCACCACAAAAATCCAGGGATTTGGTGATTTGAAGGCCCCAGTAAATAAAAATGACAATTCTCATCCCACTTAATTCTCACAGGGGAGGGTTGAGATTGTGTAAAGGAATAATGGCTGATGGCTGAACTTGACCTCTTCTCCATTTTCTGTTCCAGGGTAGGAATATGCTGAGCTCTGGTTGGCCATCACCTTCATAGGCCACATCTCCACATGCCAGGCAGTCAAAAGCCTCTTCTATATTTAGCAGCTGAGCTTCACTTCCTCCTCTGATAATCTTTAGTCAAGAGCCAGGAATGAGCTGCTCTTACTCCTGAATTTGGATTTATCACTTTATTGAAAGAACAATTCCCATCTGCTATATTGAGCTGCTTAATAGGAACTTGGATTTCTGTTCTCATTCATGCATGAATTATTTGACATTAAGGAGAAGCCTTGGACTGAAAGTTAAATTATGCAAAAGTCATAAATGAATGATGAAAAATTATATAATGCAGAGGTCAAAATGTGATTAGGTGGGGAAAGCACAGAATCAGGCGAAGCTGAGATGGGAGCTTATTTAAAGTGATGCCACATTTGGATTCGAACCCAGCGGTGACAACACTATAACAAACATACAAGAAACACATAAAGTAGATGAAAGACAACCCTTACTGATGGAAGGGAAGGATGCTGAGAAAGGGATCTTATGGAAGGTAGCTTTTGAGCCATTTTGAAAGAAATCAGGAATTTTTGGAGGCAGAAGTGACGAGATAGAACATTCTGAGATGTAATGTGGGACTGGCCATTGAGCCCAGTCTGTATGGTCATACACAGAATGCTGTTGATGCAAAGGGCATTGGGAGCCTGATTCCAGGATGGTGGTGATGACATGTAATAGGAATAAGTTGGAGAGATTTGAAGCATGTTCTAATGCTCAGTAACTTGATATGGTTACTGATATGGTTACATCATTGACTGGCTGCATCTGTGTAGCCAGAAATTTTTTGTTGTTGTTCAATCATTTCAGTTACATCTGACTCTTGGTTTCCCCATTTGGGGTTTTCTTGGCAAAGATACTGGAGTGGTTTGCCATTTTCTTCTCCAGCTCATTTTGAAGATAAGGAAACTGAGGCAAACAAGGTGAAGTGACTTGCCCAGGGTCATATAGCTAGGAAGTGTCTGAAGCTAGATTTGAACTTAGGAAGTTGAATCTTCCTGACTCCAGGATGTTTTATCCACTGCACCATGGAGCTGCCCATCGCACCCAGGAATAGGAGACATTTATAAAGTACTAGTTGTCCTCATCCCTTTTCTTACTCTGACTTTGCCTCAGGTGCCTTCTTCTGGCCTGATGGCCTCTCCCTCTCTATTCAAGGCTGATATATATCCCATTAATAAGAATATCAGTTCTTTGCTTTCATGTGTGGTCTTTTGTTTAAGGAGGCTTTAGAATGTAGTTGAGTTTCCAAAGGTCAGGAGATAGAGCCACCAAAAGTGCAGGGGTTAAGTCCATACTAGGTTTTACAACCAGCCCAACATCAGTGATTGAGAAGTGACTTGTGGGACCTGGCCCAGATGTGGCTGAGATGGGAGTTTATGTAGCAGTGATGCCAAATTTGGATATGAGCCTAGTGGTACCAACACTCTATAGAAACTCTGCTATATGTGACCCTTCTCCCTGCAGATATCAAAGTAGTATAGCATAGTATAGAAAATGTTCCCCCATAGATATTAGAGGGGAAATGTTTGTGCTTCTGTCCTTGCTATAGCTTCAAAGTAAAACCATTCTTTCGTGAAAGTTAATTGATGCTAATTAATGAAATGGAACCTGAGGCACTAGTCACTGGTGGTTAACAGATTATTAGTGTGGGAATATACTTAAAATGGGGGCTTAAGCTAATAGCATTAGATAAGGGATCCCCCAAACCCTTAGAGATGTCCCTAGCACCCTGAGGAGCTAATGTAGTCAGACTTGCTCTGGGAGACTTCATACACAGGTATGGGGCACAGACTTGGGGAATGGGGTATCCTACAACAGATGAGTCATGACAGCTGGATCATACAGGAGAGTAAAGTACCAGAAGATTGGGAACATAGAAGGGAAGTCTAGTTGGAAAGAGCTTTCAACAAAGGCCCTTCATTTGACCCTGGAGATTCTAGGGAGCCATTGAAGTTCGTTGAGTAAGGTCAGATCTGTACTTTAGGACTATCAATTTGGCCGATGTGCTCCGAGTGAGGAGAGATTAGAGACAGAGAGAACAAGGAGAAAGAAGCAGGTGTCATCCAGGAGAAAGGCCACAAGGGCCTGAGTCAGGGGGAGAACTGTTTGAGTGGAGTAAAAAGGGCAATATTTGAGATGCCCTGAAGGTAGAAATGCCACCATTGGGAGAGTGATTGGATATGTTGGCTGAGTGAAAGGGAGTGGCAAGGATGGCACTGAACTTGAGAACCTGAGTGACTGGGAGGGTGGGGGTGTACTGGACAGTAATAGGAAAGGCAAAATATTGATATGCATTGGTGGAAGGCTCCCCACCAATGAAATGACAGATTCAGACCATTTTTTTAATGCTTTAATATGATATCTTACTAGGTAACATATTTATTTTTCTTTTCTTATTTTGGACACAGGAATTAAGAGTTCCTAAGAGGAATAACTCTTGGACCTGGCAGGAAGGTGCCATTAATAGAATGTCAGGCACTCTAGCTGACCAGAGAGGGGTAGATTTTGGGCATGGGGGCCTTATTAGGACTCATCGTGTTAAAGGAAAACAATGGTTTCCTCCTCTAGTCATTGCCACAAATAATTTCCTTTCCTTTTTTTTTTCTACAAAACTCATTATAAATGCTCAAGGAAGCCACAGAATTTGAGGGTTAAATTTCTAAAAGAAGGGCGCTGTTAACAAATGGGGCGACCAGCTCAGCAACCTGTGAGCATGCAGGAAAGATTGGGGCTGTCGTCATTATTAACATGGAGGTTGCTGATTAAAACAAGGTCAACATTCCACACGGCACCACTCAAGCAAATTTAATTTGTGTCTTTTAAAAAATGGGTAACCAAGGAAAACAACTGAAGATATAAACCTCCTTTACAAGAATACCCTGGCAGGAAAGAAAAATTATCACATGTGGCAAATATGCATTCACATGGACTAATGTAAAACATAAAACAGATTAGTTAATTATCCAGAAACATACAAAATTGTCCTTTTCTCTTAGATGATTAGCCCCACAACTGTTGACTCAGTACTCAATTGTTTTCCATTGAATGAACTTCAGGACCTTGTCTCCTCATCAGAGAGGAGCCATTTATGTCGGTAGGAATTCTGCCTATCCCTTGTAAAACTTATGCAAGAAGGTAGGTTGTATACACCAGGGCTGGGGAACTTACATCCTGGAAGCCACATGTGGCCCTCTGGGTCCTTAAGTGTGGCCCTTTGACTGAATCCAAACTTCACAGAACAAATCCTCTTAATAAAAGAATTTGTTCTATAAAACTTGGACTCAGTCAAAAGTCTGCACCCAAGCACCTAGAAAGCCACATGCGGCCTTGAGGCTACAGGTTCTCCACCCCTGGTATACACACACACACACACACACACACACACACACACACACACACACACACCACTGCTATTTGAAATGGAACAGTTTTGTTGAGTGTGGAAGTTGCTTCTTCTTGGGCTATAAGACAAATGTTGAATAGCCAGTATGACTGACCTTTCATTGAATTAACTGAGTTTGCTGGAGTGCAGTGATATGTTTGTTGACATGGTCAGAAAAGATTTATCCCTTCCTTAAGGACTCTTCAGACTGCAAGAATGCAATCTTTCATTTGAGCTCTCTCTAAATTTCTCTAGCTCCCTTTCTGAAATCGTTACCAGGGAGGCAACATCATTATAAATTGTGGCCAGCAAGTAGCACATTTGTAAGACCAATCATATGAGACTAAAACAGTAATGATAAGAAATAACATGCATATAGAACTTTAAGGATTGCAAAGCATTTTTATATGTACTACCTCATTTGAACTTTGTGACAACCCAATGGACTAGGTGCTATTATTATCCCCATTTTACAAGTGAGGAAACTGAGGCTGAGACTCAGACCCTGACTTGCCCAGGGTCACACACTAGTAAATATCAGAAACAAGATTAAACTCAGGTCTTCCTGACTCCAGGTCCAACAGTCCATGTTCCCCTATTCATCTGGCTGCCCTTAACAGTTTGATGATGAGAGCATTAAAGAGAAATGTTTAATAAAATTAACAAAATACAATATATGTTCATTTGTCGTTGATATGCTCCCCACAGGGATCTGTTCCACTTGAGTTGGACAAGACTGGTTTAATGGATGTGATGTCGTCTCCAGTCCTTACCCTTTCCAACCTATCCCCTTTTTCTTGAACACTTAATCAACCACACCCTGATATAACAATTAGCATGCTTTAGCCTGGGGATAATATAATGGCATTAAGACTTGAAGTCTTTCTAGCTTGGACTATCTGTACTTTGCTCATGGATTTTGAGAGCCCCAAGTCCCTTTTAGGAGGCATTAAAGGAAGATATTAGTGGAAATCACCATCTTCATCATCATTGTCATCAAAGCTAACATTTACTTATAAAACACTTTATGGTTTGCAAAACACCTAATATGATCTCATCTAATCTTCGCAACAACCCAGGGAGGTAGGTGCTATCATTATCATTATCATTGTTATTCCCATTTTACAGATGAGGAAACTGAGATTGGCAGGATGAAGAGATTTGTCCAGAATCAAACAGCTAGGAAGTGTCTGAAGCAAGGTTCAGACTCCAGTTTTCCTGACTCCCAAAGCTAGCTCTCTATCCCTTAGATCTCTATCTTGCTGCCTCACTACCTCACCTAAGGAATCACTAGAATGAAAATTCAGTAATGTGACTCCTTCAGTGTGTATCCCCGCATCCATGTTCAGCTCAAGAAAAATAAAATAAAGCAGTTGCCAGATGCCAGCCCTTCTCTCCTCTGTACACCTAATTTTTGTGAGTACAATGTTGGCTATTACTAACCATCATCACTGAATAGAGAGGTTGCTGTGGCTCTTGGGTTGACTTCTCTAGCTGAGTTTCAAGCCTTGTTATGATGACTAGGCTGCGGAAGATCAACAGGCTTATGTTTTGTTTGCCAAACTGGTCTCAATCATGTTAATTTGTATAGATCAGATCAGTCCTGTAGTCCCCGTGGCCACCAGGAATTCTGTTAGCCCAAGAGACATTAATCTAGCCTGGGTATCTTACCTCTAATCCTCTACATGTGTGGGGCTTGGAGGCCGGCAACACAGCTGTGTCTCTGTCTAGTCTCTCTGACTACAACTGTCATCCTTCCATTTTTAAAACATACTTTGACTGTGCCATTGTAAAGCATGTAAGTGGCCAAAAGTATTTCTCCAACCACAAGGATGTGCCATGGAATTCAGTAGCTGTCAAAAACTTTCCATTCTTCAAGTAGTCTTCTTTTGTACTTCTTCATTTAAGTATTTCCTCCCCATTCCATGACTTCCAGATTAAATGGCTTATTCTCCTTTCCTTTGTCTGGGTAAACAGTCCTCTAAAATTCTTTTGTTTCATTGCTATATTTTAAAATTTAATTCCCTCTTTTATGATGCCTTATATTCAAATCAATTGAAGTGTTTGGAAATTATTATAGGATGTTATTATTTAAGAGGATACAATCTGCATTCTGGTGCAATGATGAGTAGAATTTCATGTTTATGAAAATTTACCTTTGGATTTTTCCAGTCCCTAAGAATTGACATGGTCTTCCTATGGTGCCATGGAAAGTGTGCTGGATTTGGGGTAGACAGACATCACTTGAAATCCTAACTTGGCCATTTACCAGCTGTGTGATCTTTAGTAAGTAATTCCACACCTCCTGGTCTAAGTTTACTAATCTTCAAAATGAGGGGACTGAGGATGTCCTCATTTCCAATTCTATATCCATAAGCCTATGATCTCTTTCTATCTCCACAGCATCCTGGAGAGGTAGGGAGGCACAGGCAGAGGGCAGTGAAATAGAGTGGAAAGAAAACCAAATGGAGAGCTAGGGATTCTTTGGTTCAAACCTTGGCTCTGAGGCTTAATAGCCGGATGGGCAGCTAGGTGGCGCAGCGGACAAAGTGCAGGGCCCATAGTTAGGAAGACTCATCTTCCTGAATTCAAATCTGCCCTCAGACACTTACTAGTTGTGTGACCCTGGGCAAGTCATTTAACCCTGTTTGCCTCAGTTTCCTCATCTGTAAAATGAGCTGCAGAAGGAAATGGCAAACCACTTCAATATCTTTGCTAAGAAAATTCCAATTTGGGGTCATGGTGGACGTGACCGAAAACAACTGAACAACAAAAGCCAGATGACTTTAGCCAAACCACTTAAACTTCCTCAGCCTCAGTTTTCTCACCTATAAAATAAAGGGGTTGGATACTTCACCACTAAGGTCCCTTCCAACTCTAAGCATGGATGGTCTGTAAAATTAGCATTAGCCTCTAAATCTATGATCCTATGGTCTACCTTAGTCCACCCCCTCAGCTCTGAGGGGCCCAAGGAACTTAAGTGAATCAGAAAAAGAGCTCAAAAAAGGTCATGAGTCTCTGAACCGCTAGCCCAGTATTCTTCCCATTGGATCACCCTATGCACCTGGACTGGGTTATGTACATAACCTTCCATGAAAGTTAGAGGGTTTCCTGGCAAAGAATCAGAAATTGAGGGGATGTCCACCAATTGGGGAATAGCTAAACAAGTTGTAGTATATGAATATCATGGAATACTATTGTGCTATAAAAATGATGAGCAGACAGGTTCCAAATAAACCTGGAAATACTTATATGAACTGATACTGTGTGAAGGGAGCAGAACCAGGAGAACATTGCACACAGTAACAGCCATGTTGTGCGATGACTAATGGTGATGGACTTAGCCCTTCTCAGCAATACAATGACACAAGACAATTCCAAAAGACTCATGATGGAAAATGCTAACCACGTCCAGAGAAAAAACTATGGAGTCTGAATGCAGAGCGAAGCATGTTTTTTTCACTTTTTTTTCTTTCTCGTGGTTTTTCCCTTTTGTTCTAATTCTTCTTTCACAGCATGACTAATGTGGAAATATGTTTAATGTGATTGTACATGTATAATCTACATCAGATTGTTTGCTGTCTGGGGAGGGGGGAGGAAAGAGAGGGAGGGAGAAAAATTTGGAACTCAAAATTTTACAAAAATGAGTGTTGAAAACTATCTTTACATGTAATTGGAAAAAATAAAATACCATTAAAATGCAAAAAAAAAAGTTAGAAGGTCTCACAAATATCATCTCATTAATGTTTCCATATTCCACTGGCAAAAAAACAAAATCAAAAAATGTATCTAGGAGGAAGGTAAATAAAATTAAGATACAGTCTTAGTTTGGTCAGGCAACTGAGCAAATTAGAACTACCCAAATGACAATAAATCACCAATTTGACCATTGAAAGGCAAAGAAGGTTCCCTTTCTTTAACCTCAGTTAAAGAGATCTTCATATTTCAAATAATGTCGGTGGGAGACACAGACTACATGAGAGTATTAAAATTGGCAAGTCAGGGCTGGGTCTAGGACCCCAGCCTCTTGATTATTTGCCTACTGCCTCTTCATTCCTCCATGCCTTCTCATTGACCTTCTTTCATGCAACAGAGGCTGCTGGTGCCACATCTGCTGTCTAATCACATCCACAGAATTCCATTCTGGCCTAGAATTGAACCAGGCAAAATGATGAGGTAGCATGAGGCAGAAGAGAAAGCGAAGTAAACAGAGTTCAACCAGATGCCCAAGCAGCGTTACAAACTTGGACCTGAGTCCAGGAGCGAAGGTCTTAATTTTAGGTGTTTCAGGAAGAAAGGTATACTTGTCAGTGGGTGGAGTACACCTTTTCTTTGGAAAGGAAGAGCACTCTTAATCATCCCTCTTCTCCCTTTCTAAGTTACTTTTAGTCTTTTCTAAAAGTTTAATCAGCTTTGACATGGAATAATGCCACTTTACAGGTTTGAGATCTATAGTTTGCAAACAGAGAGCAGAGGGGTGACTCAGAAGGGTTTGTCATCAAATAAAACCAGATGCCATTCACCTCTAAGGCAGTGGTTCAATTTCAGGTCAATGGAGCAGTTTCACTTAAACCATTTCATGAAATTAAAGGGTCACCTCAGCCAAGTTCATGGTCACATTGTGTCTAGAACGCAGTCTGTGTTCAGCTCTGAGCACTGGGGTGTTGGAAAGGACTTGGACAGTCCAGAGGAGCAATCAGGATGAGGAAGGGTCTGGAGTTCCCACTTTATAAGGATTAGTTCTGGAAAGACTAGATGTCTAACTTGGAAAAGAAGAGATTCCAAGTAGGAGAAGAGGGAGATCAGAAAGGGTATCAGGGCTATTTTCAAGCATTTGAATGGCTATTATGTGGAATTGGAATCAGATTTGTTTTGTTTGGCTCCAGGGGGCAAAATGAAGAGACCGAATGAGAGTGCAGCACCAACTCAGGGCCCGGAAATCCCCTGGCTGCTTCCCGGGGGCCACCACCACGTTTTTAATTGGCCTCCAAGCTAGGATTCTGGGGATAAAGTAAAGGGACTATCCCTCAGATCTCTTCTGTGCCTCAGCCCAGAAATGTAAGAATGACTGACCTACAGAAGGATGGATAGGGCTTAGGGGTGGGATTCATTTCCCCCTGCCCACTCATAAACCAAGAACTCAAGAGCTCCCAAGCAAGGCTGGGATGGAGGGGCCTGGGGATGGCTACTGAGGCAGTTCCCACCCAACTATGGCAGAGGGAGACTGGCTGAGAGGGAAACAATTAACCACAAAGAGAGACACGGGGGGGAAAGAGAGAGCCCACGTGGTGTTGAGAAGACTGGACTCAGAGAAATGAAAAGTAAACTAGCCCTTTTGTGAATATCCCAAAGAAGCTGGAATACTGGCTTGTCACGGGATTGGAATCAGTCTATGAGTCCTTATGTGGGGAAAAGAAACCTAACAAAATAAAACAAAACAAACAAACAAAAATCCAAATAACTCTTCTCGTTTCATACTTGATTCAAGTGTTTGTCCCTTGGCTACCTTCTCACATACTCCTGCTGTGCTGGAGAAGTCCAAAAATATAATTGCTTTTCATGGATCTGAAGAAGGGATAGAACTGAGGCTCTAGAAAGCCTATGAAGAAGTCAGGCAAGCCACAAGAGGAAATAAAGGGCAAGAATCGCTGTTGCCATCCAATGGTGAAAGCTGAAAAGGCAGAGGGTGTGTGTGTGGGGGGGGAGAATTAGGCTTAATATAAGAGGGAAAAAAACTCCTTTTTAACAAGCTGATCCAAAATGGAATGGGCTTCTTTTGGGAGGTAGGAGTTTCCTCTCACTGATCGGTTTTAAGGACAGGTTGGGTGTGAAATTGTTGAGAATGCCAGACTCTGTTTTGGATGCCCGTTAAACTAAGAGCCTGCTAACCTTCCTTCTACCTCTGAGATCCTGTGATTCTGTGTGCTGCTCTGAGAAAAACTACCAGTGACTATGCTACTGACTTGCTCCAATTTGGGGGTATATAGAGACAGAAGAGCACAGACTGTGATAAAAAAAAAAAACAGTAATGGGTCCCAGTGAAAAATACTTGTGTTTTCATCAACTTTATCACCAGACTCATCTATTGTGATCAATTAAATCAACAACACTTTAAAAAAACAAAGAAAAGGATGCATTTCCTGTCCTCATGAAGCTTCTAGTCTCCCATGGACAAATTGATGCAAACACTCACAGCCAAAGATGCTGAGAGAAATAAAGAACAAAAACAAGTCATTGAGAACTTTGTCCATAATAGGCTTCATTTTGCCTTTCTCTAGCAGGGACTTGACTGAAGTCACATGGTTGATTCACTGAGGCCAATGCTATTCATAATGGCTATGCCCTGCCCCTCAGCTGTGGGATCATCTTTGAAAGGACATGCTGGCAGTGTGAAACACTGCATGTAACATCAAAACCATTTCAACATATTGGGTAATTTTTCTGAGCTTTTTCTTTCTCTTTTTTATTCTTTTTTTCATGTTTTTGGAACCGCTCTCTGGGAGGGGATATAGGGAAGGATATGGCGGGCGACGTAAGTGATAGAAAAACAAAAGATAAGAATAAAATTTATTTAACAAAAAGTTTGGTAAGAGTGATCACATTTTCCAATTGTACTTGATTTCACTGCACAGACATATGTATTCTTTGCTAATTGCATGAGCCAGACAGTTCTGGATATTATTTATAGCACAAGCTATTAGAAAACTATATTCCAATACCAGCAACTTCATGACTTTCACTCCACTTAGGGAAATTGGAGTTTGGGGGTTTGCCTAAAAAGCCCACAATGTAAAAGATACTGTCTGCTTTTCTCCACCTGTTGTCCCTTATAAACACTGGAGCACATGGACTTTCAAACAGGACTGACAACCTAAATCTTTTAAGGACTCTAGGGATTGTTCTAGCAACAACCAGTAGGATGCTTGGTGGGCTGTGCACCTTTAAATAAATAGTTGAGGCATGAAA
Source organism: Phascolarctos cinereus (assembly GCF_003287225.1). Lineage (NCBI taxonomy): Eukaryota > Metazoa > Chordata > Mammalia > Diprotodontia > Phascolarctidae > Phascolarctos > Phascolarctos cinereus. The sequence continues at coordinate 29,650,846 of NW_027555847.1, forward strand.
GGGGGATAGAGGAAGAAAGACAAAAGGAGACAGAGATGAAAAAGAGAGACAAAGAGTAGAGAGATAGAGATAGTGCTCGGCAAACAGAGACAAAGACAGACACAGAGATACAAACAGGAGCAGAGAGAGAGAGACTTCTCCCTGCCAGTCAGAAAGAGCAAGAGCACTTCTCTCTCCCAGTGCTCACAAAAATCGCCTGTGATTCTTGCTGAGGCTTTAAGGGGAAAGAAGAGGTAGTACAGTCCCAAAAGGCACTGATTTTTTTTCCCTTCTAATTTCCGCTAAAAGAAAAGAATCTTGTCTTCCATACACTAGAAAGAAGAAAGCAAGCAGAGCTAAGAAGCCTTTGTTCTCTTATTCACCAGAGGAAGGAAAAAAAAAGAGGTGAGAATAAGAGTGGTCTAAGAAGATCTTTGCTTCTTATGGAAGTACTACCTGGTCGAATTAGGTCATGCACCAAATCCCCTAGTTCTTATCAGCTCTCCACCCCCTATTCTGTACTTGAGGATTGGAGGCAACATTGCAGTCTTCTGAATTCCAAGCTCTGTTAGATCTGAAGATCCCCTTTGCAACAGACAGATGAGTTCTGAATCAAGGGGACTCCTATCCTGTTAGCAAACAGTTAAGTTACACTGGCGGCCACTTTCCTAAGACACGCACTTTTTGTCAGATCCTAGTGGTGGACTGGTAAGTTGTTATGCCTCTCCCCCACTTCCCCACCCAATGCCACATAGCTAGAACGCATCTCAGTGCTCACTTTGTAATAACACTACTGCCAAGGATGATGAAGCCTACAACCTTCTAACAGTGATTCAATCAGATTACATGAAATGCCCTAGGAAAACTCACTATTTAAAGAAGCCTTGCATTAAATCCTTTTGTAAGGTAAACAACAGTACTTAATTACGAGTCTACAAATTCAGCTTTCCCCATAGCTGCTTTATTTAAAAAGAGGCACAGTTACATCAGGCACATTCTTCTCTTTCCTTAATATTCCTTCTCCCACCTTCCTTCCTACCTTTCAGGTGCAGACAGTTAATAAGCATTTATTAGGCACCTAGTATGTACCAGACACTGTGTGAAGTGCTGGGGATATAAGGAAAGGCAATGGATAGAATCTGCTCTTAGGGAGCTCACAGGCTACTGGGCGAGATGACGCACAAACAATTATGTAGGAACAGTCTATACACAGGATAAATTGGAGATAGTCAACAGAAGAAAGGCAATAGCATTAAGAGGGATCAGGATAAGCTTCCTGTAGAAGGTGAGATTCTAGCTGGCACTTGATTCATGGAATGCATGAGCCAGAAGGTAGTCCCTTCTCATGGGGCAGCTAGGTGGTGCAGCAGACCCTGCAGTCTGGAAGACTCCTCTTCCTGAGTTCAAATCTGGCCTCAGACTCTTAATAACTGTGTGACCCAGGCAAGTCACTTCACCCAGTTTGCCTCAGTTTCCTTATCTGTAGAATTAACTGGAGAAGAAAATGGCAAACCACCCCAGTATCTTTGCCAAGAAAACCCTAAGGGTTCATGAAGAGTTGAAGTCCCTTCTCCCTCTATCCCCAAAACTTTCATGTTCTCCTTACCTCTTGAGGCCAGAGCTTTGGATTTGGAGTCCTAACAGGACTTGTTTTCTAATCTCAGCTTTGCCATTTATTACTGGTATGACCTTAGGCAAGCTATGGGACTGTTTCCTCATCTGTAAAATGGTGGAGTTAAGACTAGATTACTGGAGATCCTCTCTAGTTTTAAATATATGATCGAGTGACTCATGATATACAAACAGGTACCTAGACTATAACACTTGGTTTGTAATGGGAAAGGAAGAGGAAGAGGAAGAAGAAGAAGAGGAACAGGAGGAGGAGGGGGAGGGGGAGAGGGAAGAGGAAGAAAAGAAAGAGGAGGAAGAAGAGGAGGAGGAAAAGAAGAAGAAATTAATAGCTGGCATTTATACAGCACTTTAAAGTTTGCAAGGCACTTTACACATGTTATCTTGTTTGATCTTCATAACAATCCTATGAGATAAACAAAATGATTATCCCATTTTACAGATGAGAAAGTTGAACTCTAGAGAGGGTAAGTGACTTGCCCAGGGTCACATGGCTATGAACTCTCTGAGATGGGATGTGAACTCAGTCTTCCTGACCACAGGACCGGTGCTCTATCTGTCCATGTAGGGACCTACATTGAGACATTTAAAAATATACAATAATAAGTGCGTTAAATGTACTTCTCACAAGGGCACATTTTTGGTGAAAAAAGAATCTGCTCTGCATTGGTTGTACTTTTTGTGTGACAAATTGAGTCTCAGGGAAATCTCAAGTCATCTATTAGTCACTACCATAGAAATTAGTTTTCGAAAAGACCAGAGGCATACTTTTCCCTAAGCGTTCCCATGTTCTAATGGGTCCTTCCTGGATATTATTATTATTTTCTAAAGTTTTGCACTTGGCTACCCCTTAAGAAAGGGGAAAAAAGAGAAGGTGGGAGGTGTGGGGTTGGAAACATCTGTCAGAAGAACTAATGAAAATGAGGAGGGAGTACTGGAAGGAGAAGGCATGAAGGAAGAGGCCATCCCAAGGAAGAGAACAGATCAGTGAAGGCAAGAAAGAGGCGGAGGGGAGAGCTAGGAAAACAAAAATAACCCTATTAGTCACAGTTCTCTGCTCCTACCCTGACCTCCCACCTCTGCCCTGATTGGTTGCAGGTTTAGCTTTAATATTGCCCCTTAATTGTCCTCCCTGCTCACTTTTCCCCATCTGTGTCCTGCTCATGCTACAACTCTGAGACCCTCCTTTGTTGTTGTTTTTTAATCTTCCTAATTCTCTCTGCGGTGTCAGCCAACAGATGTCTGTCCTCACTGGCAGCAGCCCTGTAATAACCCCCTTCCTCACACTGCAAACCCCTCTAGCTTTCTTTGGCCCCAGGTTTCAGTCAATACTATTTTAAGCCTCCAAATGATCTCCATGTCCAAGACAGACATTTTCAACCCAGCAGATCTCATTTTGCATCTCCTGCCATGTTAATCAGTAAATAAATTACCTCTTGATCAAGGAAAAGGTCTTTTCAAAAGACCTTTTCTCTTTCTTCTCTTATCATCAATCTAAGTAGCTGGCCAGATCATTTTTTTTTTTTTGCAATGATGTCCAAGTTATTTGCTCCCATGGGGATCGAGATACAGCCTGTTCTCTGGGAGGCTGCTAAGCCACAGTCCTCCCTCTCTTTTCCCATTATCTCAAATTCCCAGACCACTAGAGTGATACCAACAAGCAGATAACTCATTTAGCTGCCAGACCATTTTCAAGCTTTCATTAATTCCATTGGGCAGAGAGACTGGTAACATACTGTACCAGTGAAGGCAATTCACCTCTCCTTTCTTTAATTTTCCAGGCAAGGTTCCGGTCCCTCATCAGAAGTATCTGTGATGGATTGGTTTTCACCTTCATTCATTTCCCTATGCATCATGAAAGCATGCTGATCCCACCTTCTTTGATTAATGGGTCCACCCCCTGGGGGAGAGCCTTAATTCTGGTCTCCTGAAATCACTTGTTCTTACAGAAACAACCATCCACAATGTCCCTTCTGGAGGGGATTTGTTCACCATTTTCTTTCCAAGGCTATTTTTCCTTCCCAATATTGCTTCAGGATAAACCTGCCACTGAATTGTACAGATTCGTCCTTGGAGCTGGGCTGAAACAAGGATGGGAAATAGCTTTTTCAACTTTGCTTTTTTCTTGTGAAGTCATTACAGACAATTCATTTTTAAAAAAACCTTTCACTTAAACCATTCTGGTGAAATTCACTAAAAAAAAATCTTCCCCACATACACATTTTAAGCAAATTTTATTTTACACAAAATTATTTTAAAAATGTAAACTTCTTATAGCATCAAAAAGCAGTGGTTTGAACCCTAAAGACAAACAGCACATCCAGAAGGTTTCCATAGAGATGGAACATTTTACTCAGCAAAGGGGAAAGAGGCCAGTGACATTTGTTCATTCTCAAAAAAAAAAAAACTTGAAAAGCAAGGGATGAAAATACAAATCAAAGAGGTTTTTTTTTCAAACAAACCTACTTTCCTTAAATAGATCAGAGAGATAGCTGCCCAACCTTATCAACCATTAGAGAATGACACTAAATAAGATGAGATGAAAGTGCCAGAAAGAAATACTCTGTTTTTCTCTACCTGTGTAATGATCATATTTCATTTTCAAAGTATTTTTTTCTTTTTGAAAAATGTACAAAAATTAGAGTGTGGGGATGGAGAGAGTGGGAAGCAGCTGTGGATAGAGATCACCAAAAACTAGAATTAGCCTCCAAGGTGATTCCTCATCAACCCAGAATCTTCTCTATAGTCACTGCCTCACCAGGAGCAGAGAAGAGTTAGCAATGGACAGGAGGAGACCGTGAAAGCAGCAATAACAGTACAGTATGGAACAAGCATAGCTCTGGAGAAGAGTTTACATCCCACATCTGATACTGTCTGTGTGACCTTGGACAAGTTATTGAAATCCTGTGGGCCTCAACTTCCTTATCTATAAAATGAGGGGGTTAGACTAGATGACCTCTGACCTATGATTTTAAATATATATGTATATATAATTCTGAACTGAAACACCAAATAATAATTATTATCATATGCAAAATAGAACAGGAAAAGGTTGCATCTAAAACTGGGAATCTCTATTGCTTTTCCTTTTAAGGGTATAATCAATTTATCATGTATTTTTCAAAGTTTTCCTATTGGTTTGTATTTCCTTCTGTTATATCCTGTGTATTCTTTTTTTTAATGCTTCAATTCTTTTTTCCTCTTTTTTGGGAGGGAGGCAGCAGGGGTGGGGGGGTATGCTAAATCACTGTTTTCTCTCCATTACCTCCTTCTTCCTCCTCCCTTGGTAGGAAAAATCTTCATAACATATAACAAAACAAAATATGATACTACAATCCTAAGAATGGTAGATAACTTTTCTGGATAGGCAATCAAACACACTCCCATCATGGACAATTCCAGATTTCACTAAAGAAAAGAAGACAATCAATGCATCCATGGTTTAAAAGAACATGATAGGTATCTCTAATTGGATTAAAAGCACATCCCAAAGGGCATTTTTCTGGAACAGGGATTATAATTACTATGAAATGTTTGCTTGGTCCCAACACACCCCACCCCATGTTCCCTTTCAGCCACAGGGAAAGTGGTTTTGGCTCTTCTTACATCAAAAGCGACTAATGGTGCTACTTCACTCCAACCGAGTTGTTTCATGAGAGGTTTCAGAAGCCCAACAACCATCTCACTTACGGCCTTTCTCTTTTTTCCTACAAGTTAATGTAAGAGAAAGACCCTTTCCTAACCAGAATATCTCTTTAAACTCAAGCACTGTTCAGAAACTGCCATGTCGGTCCAAACGAGACAATAAAGTACTAGTTGAGAAGTGAAAAATCTTGGGCCTTTCACTTGGGCAATCGATTCTTTTGTCTACCCAAGAGCAAACAAAGTGTTCTATTTGCTAGTCTCTAAAAATTCCGTCGCCTGCTTTTCTGCTTTTGTCCAGGCTGTCTCCCATGCCTGGAAGGCTTTTCCTCCTTGCTTTCCAGCTTCTGGAATCCCCAATTCCCTTTAACGTTGGACAGAGATGAGGTTTTTCCCAATAGTGGCATGCCCCCATCCAGAAATGCCTTTATATTTACTTTGTACACTATTATTTGTATTATGTGATGTTATATAATCTATGTTAATTATAGTTCTCTGCTCTTACCTGGCCTTTCCTGCATGTCTAATTGGTTATAGGTTCAGCTTCATTTTTCTCCCTTAATCTTCTTCCACACTCACTTTTATACACATTTCTTATATATTTTGTATTCATTTATCTTTGTGCATGTTTCTCCCCAATAGAATGTACGCTCCTTGGGACAAAGAGATTTCAATTTTGTCCCTGCACTTATCTCAGTGCTTGACACACTGTAGTGAGTTAATAAATGTATTTTGAATGTTGGGGTTTATTAATCACCTGCCGCGTCCGAGGCATTGAGGTAGATCTTGGGGAAACAAAGCAAAAACCTGAACAGTTCCCACCCTCGAGAGCAAACAACGTGAATGCAAAGGAGTCTATACAAAATCCTGCCAAAGTACTTGTGCAAGGGGGAGGGGGAAGGGATGGCTAACAAGGGGAAGGGAGGCGATGCTTGACCTGAGTCTTAAAGGAAGCAGGAATTCTGAGACAGCAAGGTGAGGAGGGAAAACATTCCAGGGCACGAGGAGGAGGCTGTGTCAAATTTCAGAGCTAGGAGATGAGTTGTTATGTACAGGAGATTGCAAAGGGGCCGCACTGGCCTGTGGGGTGGGGGGAGGATAGGAAGTAAATCAGCAGAGATAGATGGGAGCCAGATTATGGAGGGCTTTAAATGCCCAGCTGAGGAACCCGTAATATCTCCTAGAAACGCTAGGGAGTCACTGAACCTTCCACCATCACCTGCTGAACTAAAACCACAGAGAAAATAATCACATTTCATACCTATGGTATAGAGAGAAATCTGGCATCTTTTGGTCCATTTAAGCAACAATAAAATTGAGAGAAAGGCAGGTAAGTGCTGCAGCCAATACGAAAGGCAGCTGGGTGAATTTTCAGGGTGAGCATTGACACTTCAGAGACTGGAAAAGTCTGTACACTGGGGCTTGATTTACTGTTCAGTTCATTGTCTAGAATTAAGGAAGTCAAGGGGGAAATGTGAATAATGCAGATTCAATTTAAAAGCGCAGCACACATTTGCAGAGAACCGGTTATTAAATTAAGTTTCATCTCTAATTTTCATTGTAGGGTTTGAAAACTATTTTAAATACATTATCTCTTTTGGTCCTCACAAAAACTCTCTGGGGAAAGTGGTATTATTACCCCCATTTTATAGATGAGTAAACAGAGGCTCAGAGAGTTTAAATTATTTCCTCAGTCACATACCTAACAAATAGCTGAGATGAGTTTCAAATACAGATCTTCGTATACAGAAGTCTTAAAATAGAGACTCCAAAGCTAGTTCTTTATTCTAGATAGATAAATAACTATTATTTATAAATAAATAATAAGTATATCTATCTACCTCTCTGTGTACCATCTATCCATAGTACACACATATGGATGAAAGAATTCCCATGTATGTATGTGGATGTACGTATAGAAGATTTCTCATATAAGGATGCATGTGTGTATACATATATTCCCATATTTGTATGTATATGTGTATATACACATATGGAAAAGAATTCTCATATATTTATGTGTATATATGAATATATATGAATTCTCATATAGTTACATATGTATATACTTATAATTCCAATATGTGTGTATATACATACATAGAATTCTCATATGTATGTGTATATATACATATGTAGAAGAATGCTCATATGTATGTCTATATATGCATATATAAGAATGTCTATATATGTATTACATATACAAATAATTTTCTTACATGTATGTATATGCATATTTACACATACAGAATTATCATATATGTGTATATGCATTATAAGTTATATACAGAAGCATTTTCATACATGTGTATATATACATATGATTTCCCATATATGTATATGGATATATGTGTAGATACACATAATATATGGGGATTTTTCCATCCATCAAAAACATTTATTTCATTCGGCAAACTTTTGTTAAGCAATAACAATGTGCCTGGCACAGTGTTGTATGCTAGGGATTTCTAGGTGGGGATGAGAGGATTATAGGTATTTTTTGGTCCATATTTGTGATTTCTTTGGTATAGATACCTCCTGGTTGAGGAAAGCCACTCTGCCAGTGCAGACTAACAACTATTCTACAACTTCTTCTCTTGGAGGATTGTCTTGGGGACACTGACAGGTGAAGGTGGCTTGCCCAGGTCAGACAGCCAAGATATGATGGGTGGGATTTGAACCCAGGTCTGTATGCCTTTGAGGCTGGGTCTTACTCCACCATCCCATCTTGGCTTTCCTTGAGTACTCTAGGAGCGAGAAAACACCATGCCACCGTTGTGAGGACAATGAGTAGAAGACGCTATAGACAATTTCCACCTGATTAATTTTGCAACTGGAAAGTCTGAGATTTCAACCTCTGAGATCTAAGGCTCTTTTCTCAGGGTTATTAGCAGTGTGCTGACAGCCAGCACATCCTGGACATAGAAAGGGGGCCACCAAATTGCCACTCTCAGCATAAGCGACATCTTTAATGAATCATCCTTCTTCTGAAAAGGTCAGTTAGAAACCACTGTAAGATAAAAAGATAAGGAGACCAGATGCTTTTGTCCTCCCTTATATGGGAGCAGCAAACTCTCAATTTGTTCTTTGGAGTCCATTCTCCATCTGCCCTCTTTTATGTATTCCAAAACGTCTTTTTCCCCTCCAGAAAGTATGAGATAGAGCTTTTTTTTTTTTGCGCTACCAGAGGGGGGAAAAAAAGAAAATTAATTTATAGGGGGGGAAAAATCTCCTTGGGCCCTGGCATAACTGCGCATCATCCAACAAAATAGAGAAGCTAACTAACTGACGCAATCTAAAACTTTTACAAATGGGGAAACTGAGGCACAGGCAGGTTAAGTGATTTGTCTAAGCTTAAAGAATTACTGAGTGGCAGAGATGGGACTAAAACCAATGACTTTTTTACTATACCTGTTTGATGTTTATCTTTTCATCCCCAGTGCCCAGCACAGTGCCTGACATACAGTAAGCACTTAATAAATGTTTGCTGATTGATTGATATGCCCCATTGTCATCTTTTTAATACTCAACTTCTTCATCCCTCTTCCAAAGAGAGGCAGCCTCTTAATGGCACAGTATCATGGAAAAAAGAAAAAGATAAGATCTCGAAGCCAGCCTTTGGGAAGCGTCTTTAAATTCATTCTGCCTCTCTATCCCTTGCAGGAAAACCAAGGGATTGATCAGGTTCTTGCTTCCCCATCCCCTGGAGGAGCAAAATGAGAAAAGGCACGAAGAAGTCAACAGGTCAGAGTCTGCCCGTGGAAGAATCCTGGAAAGTTAAAATGGCGGTATTAGTCCATCGGAGGATGTACAGCTCTGCTTCTTGGGATCCCCAACCTCCTTCGAGGCTCAGCTCAAGTGCCACCTTCTCCAGAAAGCCTTCCCTGATCCTCACCTCTCCATCCTCAAATAATCTTGCATTCACTTCTCTGTCCATACAAATATGCCTCAGTTGAATAAACTCGCCCTCAGGGCAGAAAAGACCTCATTTTTTTCTTTGTTTTCACATGACCATAGATCTGGGCCTAGAGGAGAGTTAAGAAGCCATTTAGTCTTCTGCTCCTTATAGACAAGGAAACTGAGGCCCTGGGAGGTGAAGAGATTTGCCTGAGGTCACATAGAATTCAGCATCAGAGGCAAGATTTGTATTCTAGTCCTTTCTCTACAGAGCCCATGGTCTCTTCATTGTACCATAAGACCCTTAAGTGCTCATTCCCAGTGCCCGGCCCACCATCTGACAAATAGGAGGCACTTAATAAATGCTTGTTGTGGGATCAAATTGGTAGTAGCTGGTTTAAAATTCCTTTTCCCATGCAATCAGTCAATAAGAATTCATTAAGTATCTAGTATGCTGGGGAAAGCAATGAAAGCCAAAGACAGTCCCTGCCCTCAAGGAGCTCACAATCTAATGGGGGAGACAACAAGCAAGAGAAGAGACATACAGAGAAATAGGAAGGGATTAACAGAAGGAAGGCACTAGAATTAAGAGGGGTTGGGAAGGGTCTCTTGTAGAAGGTGGGATTTTAATTGGAGCTGGAAGGAATCTGAGAAAGCCAGGCAGCAGACATGAGGGAGGAGAGCATTTCATGCACAGGAGACAGTTCATGACCAGAGCTGAAAGATGGAGTGTCTTGTTGATGGAACAGTAAAGAGGGGAAGTGTGTGTGTGTGTGTGTGTGTGTGTGTGTGTGTGTGGGTGTGTGTTAGGGGGATGAAAGGTATAAGGAGACTGGAAAGGTAAGGGTGGGACTAGGTCATGAACTGCATTAAAGGCCAACAGTATTTTATATTTGATCCTGGGGGCAATAGGGAGCTGCTGGAATTTACTGAGTAGGAGAAAGGGTGACATGGTCAGCCGTGTGCCTTAGGAAAATCATTCTGACAGCTGAATGGAGGATGGATTGGAGTGGGAAAATGAGCAGGCAGGGCACCAAAGGCTATTGTAGTGATCTAGGCAGGAGCTGATGAGGGTCTGTACCAGGGAGGGGGCAGTATCAGAGGAGAGAAGGAGGCATATTGTAGAGATGTTGCAAAAATGAAATTTAAAGGACTTGGCAAAAATTGGGTATGGGGGAGTGAGAGATAGTGGGTGACACCTACGTTGTGACAAAGTGGCGGTACCCTGGGCAGTAATAGGGAAGTTTAATATGTCTATTGGATATCTCCTTTGAGATGTCTGAGAGGTTTTTAGAGGTGAAAAGGAGGAAACTGGAATCCTTTAGATCAGCACAACTGGTCACAAATAAGGAATTGGATTTTGCCCTCTCCCCAAAGTAAATCAAAAGACAACATTTGATCTCCTGGCCTCAGCAATAGGCTATACCATCTAATACCCATCAATAAATCAACAAACATTTATTAAGGGCCTAACAGATATGAGGTCCCAAGTACTCAAAAGTAAGACTGAAAATGGGGTCTGCCCACAAGGAGCTGCCAATAAAGTCTTATACGGCTGCCTTTTTTTCCTGAGACAAGACCCCCCAGGACCAGACACATTGGCTTTTTGACACAAGAGCTTTTTGTTTGTTTGAGCCAAACTGTGGGGCAGGGGTGGGGTAGAAGGACTCATCATAGAAGGGCAGAGGGTGCTCAGGTGCCATGTGACAACGATGACATCAAGCCCCAAAGAGAAGGCTGACAAATTTATTTTTATTTGGCTTCTGTTTTCTTTGCCAAGGGGAATGATCTTTGGCCAGAGAGGAGATAGCAAGAGAGCCGTGAGCTACTCTGGAGAGGCTTATATCACCAGGCCCTGATGAATTACATCCTAAAGACCTGGCACATACTATTCTGAGCCACCTTTGGTGATTTTTGAGCGATTATAGAGAATGACAGAGGATTAGAAAGGGGAAAATGTCCCAATTTTCAAGAAAGGGAAGAGAGTGGTACTGATTCTTGGTCAAATATGGAGCATGTTATTGAAAGGATGGTTTGTGAAACTTTAGAAAGTGCTGTGCGTGGTGCTACAAACCTTTAATCCCAGCTGCTATGGAGGCTGAGGCTGGAACAGGGGTTAAAGCTGATTGGGTGTCCAAACTATGTCTAGCTACACCAATATCGTGAGCCTCCAGGAACAGGGTACAGTTCGGTTGCCCAATGAGGGTCAAATCTGCCTACAGCAAAAATTAAACAGGTCCATGCTAATTAGTGGTGGGGTCACACCTTCAAGCAGATGCTAAGCTTTCAGTCTGGATTAGTTAGGGAGGAGAAAGAGGAAGGAAGGAAGGAAGGAAGGAAGGAAGGAAGGAAGGAAGGAAGGAAGGAAGGAAGGAAGAAGGAAGGAAGAAGAAGGAAGGAAGGAAGAAGGAAGGAAGGAGGGAAGGAAGGAGAAGGAAGGAAGGAAGGAAGGAAGGAAGGAAGGAAGGAAGGGGAAGGAAGGAGGGAAGGAAGGAAGGAAGGAAGGAAGGAAGGAAGGAAGGAAGGAAGGAAGGAAGGAAGGAAGGAAGGAAGGAAGGAAAGAAAAAGAGAGAGAAAAAGAGGGAAGAAAGAGGGAAGGAAAAGGAAGGAAGAGAAGGGAGGAATGAAACAGAGAGGAAAGAGAGGAAGGAAGAAGGGAGGGAGGGAGTAAGACACCAAAAAATTCATAACAGCACTTTGTGTTGTAACAAACAACTGGAAATGAAGCAGATGCATAATTAATTGGAGAATAGGTAAATAAATTATCTGCAATGAATGTAATGGGATTTTATTACACCATAAGAAATCACAAATAGGAAGAATGCAGAGAAGCATGGGAAGATATATTTGAACTGATGCAAAGTGAAGTGATCAGAACCAGGAAAACCATGGATGTAATGGCCGCAACAATGTCAATGGAAAAAGATGAGAATAACAAAAATCACCCCAGACTGAATGCTGTGTAATTATAATAATCAAACTTGGCCCCAAAGAAGAGAAAAGAAAAAAAAGTCACCTTCCTTCCTTTTTGTGCAGTAATGGGAGTGTATGGATGTGAAACATTGCTTATACTGTCAAATTTGGTCAAGGTGCTGGTTAGTTTTTCTGAACTGCTTTTTTTCTCTTCTTTCTTTGATTCTTTGTTACAAGGCATGATTCTCATGGGGTAAGGGATTATGTCTGGAACTGAAGGTGGTGTAAAAAATACAAGATACCAATAAGAATTAAACAAAACCAAAACAGGACATGCAAGACTAATTTTCTTTTCATGCAGGTTTGGTCAGCCTATTATATATCATAAAAGTTTGTTCATTGAATGGGGCTTAGATGGGAGACAAGAAGATTCAGGGAAGACATGATAGCCATTTTCAAGTATTTCAAGGCTTGGTATATAGAAGAGTAATTATTCAAATTCCCATTGAAAATTATTTCTTCTAGATCAGATGTGGGAAACCTGTGGCCTGGAGACCACATATAGCCTTCTAGGTCCTCAAGTGCAGCTCTTTGACTGAATCACTATGAATCACAAACAAACTTCATAGTGAAGTTTGTATTCAGTCAAAGGGCCACACCTCCCCACCCCTATTCTAGAGGTTTAGAAAAAAAAAGAGAGATCTAACACTTTGTATTATAATGACCAAGCTTGTCCCTAAAGAGGAGATTAAAAAAAAAAAAAAAGGAAACATGCCTCCTTCTCTTCTTTGAAGAGCTGGGGAATTGTTTGAATTTACTCTAAGAATCATTTGATGCATTGGCTATTTTTTTAACTTCTATTTTTTTCCTCATTGAAGGAATAGAGGAAAGTGAATAAAAGCAAAGAAATGTGAGAGAACAGAATGAAAGCAGGGGATGGAGAGAATACTCCAGTTTGATTGGAGCACGCAGGATGTAAAAGGAGATTGTATGAGATGAGGCTGAATAGACAAAGTTGGAGTCAGACCTTGGAGGGGCCTGAAGACCAGTCAAGAGTTTCTACTTTATTCAGATGAAAATGAGGAGGCACTGAAGGGTTGTAAGTAGAGGAGCAATACGGTTACAGCTGTACATTAGGAAAATTACTTAACAGCCTAGCAGAGGGTAGATGAGAGATAATAGACTAGATGGAGAAGGTGCAGATAGAAGGCAGTTATAATAGTCTAGGAAAGATTAGATGAGGGCTGGAAAAGCATGAAAATGGGCAGAAAGGGCCAGGTATGAGAAAAACTGAGATAGATGAAAAAGCAAGATAGATTCAGCAACTGATAGAATGATGGCTTGGTTGAGAAGCAAAGGTCAAAGACGCCTCTAAGGCTAAGACCCTGAGTGACTGGGAAGATAGTTGTGCTGTCAACACAAATGGGAAACTTGAGGGTAGGGGGCAAGTTTGAGAGAAGACTGGGAGCTAGAAGGCCAGAATGGTAGAGATCTTCCAAGTTAGCAATTGAAATATAAGACTGGCATACAAAGGAAGCACAGTGCCCTGAGCATCACTTTCAGAGAGGTTCCTCAAAATTATCGTCACGGCCTGCTGCAGAGATTATACGCCAAGACAGAGGCTAGGATGCTTCCAATAGGGTGATTCCTCTCTGCTGCTGCATCAATTACCAGGTACTTTAAAACATCAATCCACAGCCAGTAAGCACTTATTAAGCACCCACTGTATACTTGGCACTGTACTAAAAGCTGGGGATACAAAGAAAGGTAAAAGACAGTCTCTGCACTACAGAAGCTCACAGTCTAATGGGAGAGATTACATGCAAACAATTATATGGAAACAATGGGGCAGCTAGGTGGCACAAGTAGACAGAGCACAGAGCCTCGAGTCAGGAAGAGCTGAGTTCAAATCCAGCTTCAGACACTTACTTGCTGCGTGACCCTGGGCAAGTCACTTAACTCTGTTTGTTTTAGTTTCCCCATCTGTCAAATGAGATGGAAAAGGAAATAGTAAACCACTCCAGTATCTTTGCCAAAGAAATCCCCAAATGGGGTCACAGCGAATCAGATACATTGTGCTAGGCTATGAGTTTACGAAGACCAAGAAATGGAAATAGTCCCTATCTTCAAGGAGGATAAATAGAATACAAGTTCTGTGAGGGCAGGAACTGTTTCATTTTGGGTTTTGTATTATTACAAAATGGGCAATTAATAAATGTTTCTTGATTGACTGACAGAAAAAAAAAACTCTCCTCTTGGGGAATATTGAATATAAGGAAAGGAGTAAATATAAAGCAATTTTAAGAGGCAGAGAATGCTAACAGCTGGGATGAACAGAGGTGGCACCTCAACTGAGCTTTGAAGAAAGATAAAGATTCCAGAAGGCAGTGGTGAGGAAGGAGCATATTCCAGGCAGGATGGACCACCTGGGCATACATACAGAGAGAGGCAATGACATGGCAGTTTCAGGGCATGGCTGTTGGGCTTGAAGTCATGTTGACGAAAGGTTTGATGTTCAGGGAAGAAAAAGGGGTAAAGAATAGAACAAGTAGGTCTTGTGCATTTTAATTACGAAATTTAAAAAAACTTTACCTGGAAAGAATGTAAGTTTAAAAAAAAAAAGGCAGAAAATGAGGCTCCACAGGAGCAGCTAGGTGCTATAGTAGAAGGAATGTTGGATTTGGAGTCAGGAAGACCAGAGTTCAAATCCTGCCTCAGATATTTACTAACAGTGTGGTCCTATGTAAATCATGTAACCTTTATCATCCTCAGTTTCCTCATCTGTAAAATGGGGATAATAGTAGTACTTATCTCATAGGATGCTTTTAAAGATCAAATGAGACAACATAGGCGAAGGACTTTGCCAACCTTTAATTGCTATATGAATGTTAGCTGTTGTTATTTAGAATTGGAGGAGACCTCTTTCTATTTGAGGCTTTCTATTTGAAACCTCTCATGTTACAAATGAAAAAACTAACATCCTGAAAGGATAAACAATTTTCCCAGGGTCACACAGATAGTGTCAAAGGTTGGATTTGAACTTGGGTTTTCTTACAACAGAATCAGATTTGTTTGTTTGTTTGTTTTTCCTGCTACTATGCTATGCTGTCTCCTGTAACTGGTTGTACAATCCAATGGGGACAAACCAGAAATTCCAAAGAAACCATCTGACCACAAAAATCATAGCTACCTGGTCATCATTGTCAGAGTAATTCATGAAAATGAGTTTAGGTCACACTATGGAGTAAATAGTGAAAGGGAGAAGTCATAAATATTTATGAAGTCAAGTATATTTGGGTGAAAAAAAAAACCCAATAGAGTGAATATGGAAGCCTAATGGCTTCTACTTTGTCCAGGGGTCCTTATCTACCTCAAATAGCCTTCCATCAGAGCTAGATAAATGCCTTAAGAA
Source organism: Phascolarctos cinereus (assembly GCF_003287225.1). NCBI lineage: Eukaryota > Metazoa > Chordata > Mammalia > Diprotodontia > Phascolarctidae > Phascolarctos > Phascolarctos cinereus. The sequence continues at coordinate 29,666,318 of NW_027555847.1, forward strand.
CAGAACAGAAAGTTCTAGTCATCACAACAAACCATCCCTTTATTTCTGAAACAGTTTTGGTGGCCAGAAGTTGCCCCCAGCTTAAGGAAGCCGTCCTGTGCCTTCCCTCCATCATTCCTACACGAGAGTTTATGGATCCTCTGGGTTCTGCTGCTTGACAGGTAAATGTCATCAGAGGCAATGGGAGGGATGATGGGGAAACAGACACTAGTCAGTTTCACCCTAACACCACTCTACACTGAGTCTTCTCCCTGCAGGAAAAAAAAGAGACAGACTCGCATCAGTTAATGAAAGAGAAGATGATCCCCTTGTAGGGGAGGAGTGGGTGAGAGAGCAGGAGAGGAGCACCTGAAGGGGAAAGCCTCATCAAAGCAGCAGCCTTGTCAACGGGCACTTAATGCTGCCTCTCTGACAGCTCAAAGAGAAGGGGGGGAGGGGAAAGATGTCAACATCACAGAAGCAGTACTTCATTCCTAATACATGACTGCCTGCCACCTGGAGGGATGCATGCGCTTGCTGTTTACTGGGAGCTTTCTAGCATATGGCCAAGCAGTCCGACTTCTGAGGCATAGCTAGAGCTAGGAGATGCATGGGTTGGGGGCCTTAGGAAATGCTTAGGAAATATGCCCCTCTCTGGATTTGACCCCCACTGGTTTGGACTGTTGCCTTCATGCTCCTTCCACCTGTAAAATCCACACAGCAGAAGCATCTGGTCTGCTGTAAGATGATGGAAACATTTTTAACAATAAATGCCTTTTCCCTATTCCTAAAGGTGATATGTTTCCTTTCTGTGTGTGCAAATCAGGTTCAGCCAGCTAGAAAACTTGGTTCGGGTTTGCAGATGTGGATAAACAATAACCTAATTCCAGCTCAAAGAGGAAGGAAGGGAGGAGGGAGGAGAATGAAGGTTAGGTTTAGCTGAAGGCATTCATCTAGTTGCAAACACTGAGCTGTTGGGAATTTTTAGTACAAATTTCAGAAAATACAGAGAGGCATTGTAATAGAGTGCTGGCCTTAAAAGTTAGGACAGCCTAGACTCCAATTCCACCTCACACACGTCCTAGGTGTGTGACCCTGGAACGCTCCCTTCATTTAGGGGGAACATGAAGTCCCCTAGGAGGCATTGAGAGACGATGAAAATCTTTGCTTAAATCTCAGCTCTGCTGTTTTACAGCTATGTCCCGATTGCAGAGAATAATGAATGGGTAAAGTGGTCAAATTTTTACTATTTGAAGTTATAATTATGTAAAATATGGTAATCAGTTTTAACCTAATGGAAAGATGCAGTGCAAATTCAAATAATATGACCACTTCAAGGAATTTATTATTTGCACTCATTGAAACCTAGCTATACTTCCAGTGCGACATTGATTAGATTGGTTAATCTTTCTGCCTTCAGTTTCTGTACTTGGGAAATGAGAGGGTTGCTCTACAGACCTCTGAGGTTCTCTGCAGTCCTAGATCTATGATCCTATGTTCTTATTTACTGTCATAGATGGGTTATAACATGTGGTGATGGAGGATGTTTCCACACTGGGACCTCCCCTTTCTATCCTCTCTCCCTACTATAACATTCAAGGAAACACAATGGACTCTAAATAGTGAGTGGCTAAGGGGGAAGGAATCATCTGCAGAGGTGAAGGAAATGGCAAACCAGTTCAGTATCTCTGCCAAGAAAACCCCAAATGGGGTCATGAAGTGCTGGACATGACTGAAATGACTGAAAAACAATAGTGCAGAACTGTGTACTAAACAGTGAAGAGACAAAAAAGGGCAGAGATAAAGTACTTTCCCTCAAGGAGATGATGTTCTAATGGAGGAGACAATATGTCAGTAATTAGGTACACACAAGATATAAAGAATACATGGAAGGTAGCCTGAGCTGGGAAGTCACTAATACCTACCTACTTAAGTGGCCTAGGGGACAGAGCATGGATCCACAGCCAGAAGACCTGGACTCCTATTTTGGCTCTGTGGTGGTTAAGTACTCTTTGTGATCCCATTTGGGGTATTCTTGGCAAAGACACTGGAGTGGTTGGCCATTTCCTTCTCCAACTCATTTTACAGTTGAGGAAACTGAGGCAAACAGGGTGAAGTGACTTGCCCAAGGTAACACGTCTAGTAAGTGTCTGAGGCTGGATTTGAATTCAGGTCTTCCCGAGTGCAGGCCGGACACTCTATCCATTGCACCATCTAACTGCCCTATTTTGCCCTCTCTCGGCTCTGCCACTAAGTGACTATGTGATTTGGACTGCTCATTTAACCTCTTTGAACCTCAGCGTTCTTATCTATAGAAGGAGGAGGCTGGACCAGATGAGTTCTAAGGTCCTTCCAAATTCCCAACTCTCCTTGTCTTTTTATGCTCTTTGGGATTGCATTGAGGTGTGGGTGGCAAGGGGAGGCTGCCAGTGCCAGGAATCCAACGAGGCAGGTAGGTCCTGGCAGATACCAGCTCCTGATGCTATCTCACTCTGTTTGTTTTTGTTTAGCTGGAACATTTCTGTACTTATTGACACACCGCCGATAAAGAGAAATTAATTTCACACTCCATAATGGAATTTGTGAAACTTTTCCACTTCTCAGTTGGTGCTAGGAGGTGCATCTTTCTTTGCAGCAAGCAACCAGATGAGCCTGAATGTAGCTTGGGATGGGTGCTGCAGATCTGTTTGACTGACTCTTCCCCTGCACCTCCAGGCTCCCTCTCTTAGAACCAAGCTATGCTATAAATTTCTAAGCAAATTCTTAATGCAAGCTCAGTATGGTATACTAATTATGTCAAACATATTTTATCTGAATAAGGGCAAAGCTAAAACTCTCCTAGTGCTTCTGCAGTCTTCTGTGCTAGTCTAGCGTGACATGACAAATACTTCAAGGATCAGTGATTTCCCTTAGTGGGGACATTCTCACCTTCCACCCAGATCTCAAGCCATCCATGGCTTAGCTTACTCTGTGAGTGATGCATTCAAACTGAATATGAGTATAACAGTGATTGCTCTGGCCCCCACTGGGGGACCTGAAGGCCAGATGTGTTACATTTCCACTCCTCTCCTAGGGTTTTCTGGTACTGTCAGGCATTTGGGGGCATCTCCTCTTTGCTGCTGGCTCAAGCTTCAATCAATTGTATTTCAATTTTAGGGGTCAAGTCACCCCAAGAACATTTAACCACTTATAGTCAGATTAGCTTTTACTAAGGAATATTTACTTCAAAGATATAGCAAGACTAAATGTACAATATTTGGGGGGCATAATCTCCACTATATATCTTCTGTTGCCTGGGGAGGGGAATTAGGCTCACAGATTAACTCAGTCTCTGTGTAACATTAGGTGCTTTAGGCCCTCTGAGCTTGCATCCTGGAACCCTGACTTCCTAAGTCTTCCCTGCTGGGCTGGCTGCAACATCTGGCCAGGAATCCTAGGTTCCAAGGTCCTCGTGGCCCAAGCTCCTGTGTCAGGGACTCTTCTCCCCAAACCTAGAACTAAAAAGAACAAAACAAAGCCTGGCCCAAACCCCAAGCCCTTTCCTAAATTTCCCTCTAGCTTACTGTCTGATGCCCCTGCTTCAAGTGAATGAGTCTGGACGCCATAGGAAAGAGAGAGAACTGGTCCCTGCCAGGTCAATTTAAAGACACCAGCCAGGTCCAGCTACACAGCCAATGGAGAGGCTGCTCCCAACTCCAAGGTAGGCCAAAGGAGAACGGTGCCCATGTACTGTCCTCACGCAAGCCACTCCTTGGGTCTCCTGGGGGAGTGCCTCCATCTTAGGTGATCTGGGCATGAATCTAACATGAGTCAAAAACATGTTATATAAGTTTATTGCCGCCAAGCTGTAAACAGCAGAGACGCCTTCCACATTTAGCTTTCCCAAACCAGAGTGCTTCCCATGATAATAACCAACACTTAACATCACTTGCAGTGCTATTATGTAGAGTATTCTATTACACAGAATAGAAAAATAGTATTCTGCTCCATAAGAGTATCTCATTAGAAGCTGCCAATGACCCCTGGAAGTAGGCATGAAAGGTATTATTCTCCTCACCTTTTCTATTCCTATCACTGATTACCATTATTCTCCCCAATATAATGTAAACTGCTTGAAAATAGGGACTATTTTCAATTTTGTCTTCTTAACCCCAGCACTAGTACAGTGCCTGGCATCTAGGAGGTACCCAATAGATGCTTGTTGATTAATTCGACAGAAGAAACAGGATCAGAGAGGTTGAGAGACCTACTCAAAATCACACAGCAAGTAAGTGTTGGAGGTAGATTTTGAACTTGGCTCTCTCTGGTTTCACGCTCATCTCTGTATCTGGTCTACCTGTCCATAACAATACCAGCTCACATAGCATACAGCTTTGCAGCACATAAAACTCTTTCTTTACAGCGATGCAGTGGTATTGGGGAATGCCTAAATTACCAGCCCCAATTTAAAAATGGGAAACTGAGGCTCAGGAGGAAGTCTCCTAGATCTAACTCTGTGGTTTTCCCAGGTAGGGGCTGGCATCAACCTGTAGTGGAAATGGGTGAGAGGGCGCCGTGTCCTAACACCAATGAGTGTGCACTCACGACCCATTCATTCTGTAATAGATAATTCTGGGATTCATCTCCGACATAACTACACCATCCCTCAGCCCTCAATGTGTCCCTGCTCTGTCCTCTCCCTCCCTGGGCAAACTGCCATTGTTTCCTCTTCTGAACTAGTGTCAACCCTTAGGGAAGTTAAAGCCTAAACTAATGGTTACCCATAGATGCTGCATCTGTGCCATTGGGAAGTTCTGCCCCCCTCCCCTGCTCCCAGGATCCCCTTGGGGCTGTGACACTCATCCCCATCATCGTTGTCTTTTCATTGTGGGAGAGAATAATTCACCCAGAGGGAGCAGTGAGTGGGTCAGGACAGATCATGTGTTTCATGACATTAGATTTCTACACAAATCCTCTTCCCTATTGTTTTGACCCCCTTGGGGTCATCTCTGACTCCTCACTATTACCCTCCCCCACATCCGCCTTTCTAATCAGCTGCCGGATCTTGCCATTTCTATCTCCAAATCTTTCACAAATCTCCACTCCTAGCCTGTTAACCCTGGTGCAGGCCCTGATCACCTCAGCCCCGGACAATTGCAATAGCCTGCTGGCCAGTCCCCCTGCCCCAAATCTCTCCTCACTCCAATCCATCTTCCACAAAGCTGCCAAAGTGATTTTCCTAAAGGGTAGGACTGATCATGTTATTCCTTCCCTTACTAAACTTCATTGGCTCCCCATTACCTTCATGATCAAATATCATTTCAATTTTATCTCATCATTTAAAATTTATTTTTTGTGTGTTCATAATGTACATAATTATTAGGAGAGCCATAGATGTATTTAATTGATAAATAAGCAAATACACACAAAAACGGGTGCTCTCAAACTTTTTTTACTGAATGGGATATGGGAGCAAAACAGTTTGGGGATGGCCAGAAGCTGATCCCAAAGCCCCATTGTAGTCAACTGGACCCAAGAAAGGCAACCCCTAACATGTCCTGTGGGGTTGCCCATAAAGATCAGTTCATCCTTGTTGTTACTTATACAAAGTAAATACAATAGAGAGGGATCCCAGAAGTCAAAAACGAAGTGAACATCCACCAGGCTCTGAGGGGAGGCGTTGCCAAGGCAGTGGTGATGGTTTCGTCTCACTGGCCTGTGAGGTCTTGCCTCAGCTGTTCTGCCTTGCCTGACTTGTAAGTAAAAAGAGCAATGGAGTCAGCCCAGATCTGGGTCTCACGCTAACAATCCGTGTGACCTTGGATAAGTCAAAGCTTCTCCCAGCCTCTGTTTCCTCATTTGTAAAACCATACCTGAGGTACCTACATTACAGAGCCATGGTGAGAACCAAATGAGACTGTCTATGGAAAACCCTTTGTAAACCAGAAAGTGCTTAAACGCATGTTCGCTATTAATATTAAACAGGGCTGCGTTGACTTGGGCATTATTCTATGGATCTGCTCAAAATTTCCTGAGGCAGCATCAGTGCTGATGACCATTTGTACCTGCACTGTTCAAGCACTGGAAAAGAATCAGAGCACCCAAGATAGAAGGAACCTTAGAGGTCATCCAATCCAGCATTCCCACCTTAGAGATGAAGCTGCTAAGGCCCAGAGAGGTTAACTAACTTATCCAAAGTCACACAGCAAGTAAGTGTCTGAGGCAGGATTTGAACCTGGATCTTGATTCCCCAGGCCCAGAACTCTACTATATGTAAGCTATAAAACACCAGCCCACCTGCAGGCCTGCAGTCTGTAACTCTCTGATCGGGGGCAAACCAGATTAAGATGTAATTGGTCAATATTTAACAAAATCAATAAAAGTACAATAAAGCATAGAAAATATCAATTTGTGGTTTTCTGAGTCGGTATGCAGTCCCCAGGAATCTGTTTCTGTTTGAGTTTGATGCCTGTCTACTCTACCATACCTCAATTAAGCTAAGGGAGATGAATCTAAGAGTAATGGAATGACTCGTCCAGGGTCACGAGCTGGTAGAGAATCTGAGGCAGGATTTGAACTCAAGTCTTCCTAACTCCAAGGCCATCACTCTCTCCATTATATCATACTAGCTATACCTCGAAATTAAAGATGATGAAACTGAAGCTGAGACAGGTTAGGGTAGTAAGCTACTAAGTCTCTGAGGCAGGATTTGAACCCATTTCTTCCTGACTCCAGGTCTACTATTCTATCCACTGCAGTAACAGTTGGGCAGAAAAGAATGAAAACCAATTAACATTCCTCCTTCATTGACAGGGAGAAGTTAATAATAATAATAATAATAATACTTTATATTTGTCTAGTGCTTAAAAATATTTCTACCTAGTTATGTTGGTTTTGTTCAGTCTTTTCAGCTGTGGCTGACTCTCCATGACTCTATTTAGGATTTTCTTGGCAGAGATATTGGAGTGGTTTGCCATTTCCTTTTCCAGCTCATTTTACAGATGAGGAAACTGAGGCAAACAGGATTAAGTGACTTGTCCACAATCACACAGCTAGTAAATGTACACCTAGTTATATAGGGTCCCAATAAGTCTACAAGATAAACAGAGTGGGTAGAACCCAATTTTATCGATAAACTACAGATCTAGAACCACAGATGTAGATCTGGGCGGGGGGGGAGGGGGGTGACTGTCTGGTCCAATCCTCTTTTTACAGCTGAGGAAACAGTGGCCCAGAGAGAAGGAGAAACTTTCCCAGGGTCACACAGCTAGTAAGAAGGAAGACTGGGATGCAAACCCACGTCCTTCAGCATTAAACCTGGCACCCTTCCCAGGGCAGTACATCGCTCATGCAAGAGGCTCAAGTGACTTCATCGTCACAGAGCAAATTAGTGGAAGGACTGAGATTAGCTTGAATGTTCATTGACTGCTGCTGTCTGGCTCTTTTTCTGAACTCGACACTGCCTTGGCCACCCCTGGCAAGGAATAAAATGCAAGACAAAATGTGAGTGTGAGAGGGTAGAATTAGAATGTAAGCTCAGTGACGGCAAGGGCAGTTTCATTTCTGTCCCTGTATCCCCGGTGTTTAGCTAAGTGTCTGGTACATAGTAAGCACTTAATAAATGCTCGTTGACTGATTGATTGACTCAAATAGTTTGGTCACATAGAAAATCCAGCAGCCAGAAGAGCCGGCCATTTGTCTGTGATAGAGACCTTCTGCCAGCTTTCACACAAAGAAAGAAGTGGAGCTTTGCCCAGACGTCTCAGATACACCACCTTCCAAGGGCAGATCCCCTGGTACAGTCATCTTGATGAAACAACTTGTCTGAAGCTGTGAAAACCTTTGTGAAGAATGAGCTTCCTCTCTTTGGAGCAGTTCTCTGCTGCTCTCAGTTCAAACAATCCAATTGGATTAATTTATTAAGCATCTACCACGGACTAGGAACTATGCTTGGCCCTGGGGACACAGAGATAGTTTGCATTTCATTGATGGGGGAAAGAACATGTAAAGAGATAAGTATGTATGTAAGCATTTGGAGGAGGAGGAGGAAGAAGGAAAGAAGGAGGAGGAGGAAGAGGATTTGAACAGTGTACTTACAAAGACTTTTACAATATTAACAAAGCAGTTTATTGGAGGCAGCTGATGATGAAGTGAATAGAACATTGGGCCTGGAGTCAGGAAGACCTGAGTTCAAATCCAGCCTCAGACACTTATCAGCTGGGTCATCGTGGGCAAGTTACTTAATCCTGCTTGCCTTGGTCTCCTTAATTGTAAAATGGGGATAATAATTAGTGCCAGCACCCCAGGACTGTTGTCAGGATCAAATATTTTTCAAGTACTTAGCCTAATGCCTAGCATCTAGTAGCCATTATGTGAATGCTTTTTCTCTGTTCTCTCCATCCCACCATCACCCTGAGGTAGCTATAGAAAGCTTAGCACTTATGTGCCAAAAAGGAAAAAGAGGATTAATATACATATTTAAAGGGTAGGAATTGCCTGTTTCTTTTTCGTCAATTGATTTTTTAAATCATCAAGAATTTCACCTCCCTCACTAAAAAGAAAACAAAAACACAAAATCCTTGCAACACATGCACAGTCAGACAAAAGAAATTTTATCTTGGCCATATCCAAAAAATGTGTGTTTCATTTTGCGTATTATCCCATCACCTCTACGTCATGAGGGGCGGCATTTTTCATCATCAGTCATCTGGAATTAAAGTTTATTATTGCATTGATCTGAGTTCTCAAGTCTTTAAAATTATTCAGTTGTACAATAGCAATGTTAAAGTATAAATTATTCTCCTAGTTCTGCTCAGTTCAATCTGCATCAGCTTGTACAGTTTTAAAGTATATGATAAGTAGATAAAAAAATCTACAGACATATTTTTGGAATAAGCTGATGTCTTCACCAATTAACAGGTACAGGCAATTAGGCTTGTCAAATGTAATAAAAATGGCCTATATCTGGATAAAACTAATGAAATAATTAAGACACAAGAATGGCATCAAAAGACTCTACGTGGACAACATTGGCCAAACTCTACCAAGAAAAAATGTATCGACAGAAAAGCACCCAACAGATCATTGAGTCATGCTGATTTATTTGTAGACTCATAGGAATTTAGGATGGCAATTCAGGACCAAAATGTTGCCACTGGAAGTTACATGTCCTTAGGAGCCCAGACTCAGTGCTCAATGTAGATCATACAAGGAAATTATGGAGACAGTGAAACACATGACTTCAAGCTATATACATGTAGCACCTATCAAATATCTAGCAAATCATAGTCTGGTGGCTAAAATGAAATAGTAGAGCTCTCTTTCCTAGATTGCAAAATGAGAAATCCCCATCCTGCTAATACAGACCTCAAAATATCCTAGATAAAATGAACTGGACTGAGACAGAGAGTAAGCACTATCGGGGCAGCTAAGTGACACATAAAGTGTCAGGCCTGGAGTTAAGATGACTCCTCTTCCTGAGTTCAAATCAGACCTTAGACACGTACACACTGTGTGACTCTGGGTAAGTCACTTATCCCTGTTGGCCTCGGTTTCCTCATCTGTAAAATGAGCTGAAGAGCTCCAGCTCTAGCATCTCTACCAAGAAAACTCCTAATGAGGTCACAAACAACTGGATGTGACTGAACAACAACAAAGCATTTAACAAATGCTTGTTGACTGACTGGCTGGCTGGCCCGTTACCATAGACCGTTAAACCATTACCCCCAACATCCTGGATATAACATCGATTCACCAGAATATAAGAACTACATTTTTGATGTATGTCACCATCCAAATACTCATAATCTCCAAGTCATTTGGAATGAAAAGCTTCCCAAATATATAGTTCTGACTGAGGAAATCAAAATTATGTGAGAACAGGATGACTTACATGCCATTCTTGCTGTCCTGGTTGCTACTGGTCCCCCCTTCCAATACTAAATGAAAGACCATTCCCACAACACCAATGCTCATGTTTCATGTACTATCAGGTCTTACCGACATCAGTCTGCTTTACAGCTCTGTCCAAATCAAGCCTTCTTGCCTTCCTTCTTAAAGCGACAGTCAATATAAATATGAAGAGAATTGGTCAGCACGGCTAGCAGGCAAAACCAGTGTCTTTCCCATGTATCAGAGCGACTACATGAGGATCCCAGAGCCTTCCTGTAGGAAGAAGCACAGAGTTAAAGCCTTCATTCTGACCTGGAGTCAGGAAGACTCGAGTTAAAATCCTGCCTCAGACATTTATTAGCTAAGTGTCAGAGGGTAAATCACTTAATTTTTCTCAGTCTCAGTTTTCTCATCTGTAAAGTAGGGATAATAACAGCATCTACCTCAAAGGGTTGTTGTGAGGGTCTAACGAGATATTATCTGTAAAATGCTTTGTAAGTCTTAAAGCATTAAATAAATATGAGCTATTATTATTTCTGTTCTTATTATATTTATCTAATGAAGAATTTGCTCCATCCTCCACTTTGTATACAACATGAAGCTAGTTATAGGTTCTCCCTCAAATGAGAGAAAGAATCACAGAATTTCAGAGTTGAGAAGGGAGCTCAGAGATAATACAGTCTAACCCGTACCTGCAAAAGAAGCCTCATTATGATATATTCAACAAGTTGTCAGCTAGTCTCTGCTGGAAGAGCTCCAGTAATGGGGAACTCACCACCCCAGAAGCAGCCTATTCCAATCAGGGATGGCTTTCATTGTTGGGAAGTATTTCTTCACAAGATGGACCGTCAGCTTTTAAGCTCCTGTTTGGACAATGTAACCATGCCCATTTAATCTCATCCTTACCATGGTGTGGCTTCAGGAAATGCCTTGTACAATGGCCACTTGTGCCTCAAAAACGTGGTGTCAAAGAAGATTCATATGGAACTCAAGAGAGCAATAACTACCACAATGTACATGTGGAAGTAACCGCAACAACATTGAATGTTGTATAGTTAAAATGATCATGCTTGACCCCAAGGGGAAGAGATGGAAAATGTATCTCCCTCTTCTCTTTGCTGAGATGAGGAACTATGGGTGGGCAACATTTCATGTACTGTCAGACCTGACTGTTCTGTCTGTTTTGCTAAACAGAATCCTACCCCCCCCCTTTCTTTTTTGGTCTTTTTTTTTTTTTACAAAGAATAACACATTGAGTGGATAAGGAGAGTGTGGGGTATATTTGGAAATGAAGGTCATATAAAAGCAAAAGATAGAATATATATTTATAAAATTTATGTTATATATTAAAATATATATTAAATATATATTGAACATATAACATATACAATGTAATATAGTATATTGCTAATGTATGCCACACTATTATATATTACATATAATACATTAATATAGAACATATGCTATAGTATATCTTTCATATATAATCACTATATTTATAAATTTTATATTATATACTAAAATTAAATATAACATAAGTCATATAATACATACATAATATAATCTATTAATAATCTATTAATACATAATATAGTATATATTATAATATCTTTTATATGTAATTACAATAGATAATTATATATAAAAGATAATAAAATAGAATATTCATTTATACTATATATTTTTAAAATAAGTTTATACATATACATTTTTTTAATTTTTTTTTTTTGCTTTTTAGCGAGGCAATTGGGGTTAAGTGACTTGCCCAGGGTCACACAGCTAGTAAGTGTCATGTGTCTGAGACTAGATTTGAACTCAGGTCCTCCTGAATTCAGGGCTTGTGCTCTATCCACTGCACCGCCTAGCTGCCCCCTATACATATATATTTTTAAAGAAGTTAAGATAGACTAGTCCTCTCTCCTGCTCCAACCATTCCCCATTTAGGATGTCTTAGGGTAGAAGGGGTGGTGCAAAACATTCTCCTTTCATTGTGAAAAAACTTTTCCTTTGCCCTGATGTTTTCTAATCCACACACAGATCATCTTATAGTTGTTAAGAATGGGCCAGTTGTATATGTCATTCTCCTGAGAGAGAGGCAGAGCATTTAGATGTATGTCAGCAAAAAGTACTTGTCTCAGTTTGTTTTTTATTTATGGTTTCATTTTGTTTTTTAATCTAGACTTGTGCTTTCATCAGGACAGAGCTCCCGGTGCGAAAGGTCCCTCAGCTGATGCAGATTAGCAACTCATCTGTAATTTATCATCTCAGAAAGTTGCCTGGGGATGCTGACTGGATGAGTAATGTGCCAGTGGTCCCTGAGCCACTATGAGTCAGGAAGCAGTAGGACTTGGACCCAAGACTTCCTTACTATATAGACTTTGCCTTCTACCCACTGCGCCATGCTCCTTACCTCGCGTCCCAGTACTGTTAAAAAAGAATTTGATAAATGTAACAATGAATATTTTTCTTGGGGCTCTGAGTCTGGAAGACAGTAGGGCACGTCTAAAAGCTTCTTATTTGCTGCCTACAGTCTGATTTAATCCAAAATATAGCTCTGACCCCAGTATTTCTTTGTGCTCCCTGTCAGTGAATTCATCATTGCTACAATATGTAAGAATGGGGCAGGGGGGAGTATCTTGTGTTCATTCCTTTGATCACATGATATGTCTTTCCCATTTGGACATAAGCTCATAGCAAAAAAATAAAATTAAAATTAAATTAAAGAAAGAAAGAAAAAGAAAGAAGTATCATGTGTTACAGGCTAATGGGGTTTTTGAATCATTCTTTAAGGTAAGTCAACACTTCTAGACATTTCTGACGTTGTTATTTTTAGGGTAAAAACTGAATTTAGGATTTTATGAAAGTCAGTGGTAGAGAGGGCTAGACAGATGTGCAACTGTGGTTGGCATAAATAGTGACTTTAAAAAAAGTTACGCTGTATCTTACATCACAGAAAAATGCTTAACATTTCACTATCATATCTATTGGCCTCCTGGCACAAGGAGGAAGGTCAAATTGGCATTTAATAGTTTCATTGATTTTAAGTTCTCTTCTCCTTGGATTTCTAAGCTAGCTCTCAGGTTTCTTCAAAAGTTTATTCAAAAACCAGATCTGAAGTGTAATGAGAAAAGGCTGAAAGAAAAGAGCTGACCCAGGGACATCAGGTGGTGTTTAAGAAGCAGGCTAATGACAACATTGAAATTGACATCTGTCAGCACCTTTCTTAATGCCCAGGGAGAAAGGCACTGGGGCCATTTTCCTTTTGGCATTCAACAAGATAGGGTTCTCCTGGGTTCAGCAGCAAGCTCCTTCCCTCCCCCACCCCCACAGAAGCAAAGAAGTGGATTCAGGAGAAAGAAAGAAAGAAAGAAAGAAAGAAAGAAAGAAAGAAAAGAAAGAAAGAAGAAAGAAAGAAAGAAGAAGAAGAAAGAAAGAAAGAAAGAAGAAGAAAGAAAGAAAGAAGAAAGGGAGGAGGAGGGAGAGAGAGGGAGGAGAGGGAGGGGAAGGGAGGAGGAAGGAAGGAAGGAAGAGAAGGAAGGAAGGAAGGAAGGAGGAAGGAAAGAGAAAGAAGAAGAAAGAGAAGAAAGAAAGAAAGAAAGAAGAAAGAAGGAAGGAAAGGAAGGAAGGAAGGAAGGAAGAAGGAAGGAAGGAGAAGGAAGGAAGGAAGGAAGGAAGGAGAGAAGGAGAGGAGGGAGGAGGGGAAAGAAAGAGAGAAAGAAATAGAAAGAAAATAGAAAAAAGAAAGAGAGAGAGAGAAAGAAAAGAAGACAGAAAGGGCAGAGGAAGGGAGAAGGAAAGAAAAATAAAAGAGAGAGAAGGAAGAGGGAGATAAAGAAAGAGAATGAAAAAGAGGTAAATAGAGACAGAAAAACAAAGACAGAGAAAAAGAAAGAAAAGAGAAAAAACAAAGAGAAAAAAGAAAGAGAAAAAGAAAAGAACAGAGGCAGAGAAGAAGGAAAGAAGAAAAAAGAAAAAGAAAGAAAAAGAATGAAAGAGGTAAATAAAAAGAGAAAAAGAAAAAGGAAGAAAAGAGAAAAAAGAAAAAGAGGGTGTAAGAGGTAAATAGAGAAAGAAAAAGAGAGTGAAAGAGAAAGAAAGAGAGAAGGCAAGAGATAGAGTGAGCAAGAAAGGAAGAAAGAAAGGAAAGAAGAAAGAAAGGAAAAGAAAAGAGAAAGGGTGGATGGATAGAGGAAAGAAAAAAGAAAGAAAGAGAAAGAACTGGAGGTAAATAAAGAAAAAGAAAGAGAAAGTAAGAGAAAAAGAGAAAGAAAGGAAGGAAGGAGTAAAGAAAGAAAGAAAGAGAGAGAGAGAGAGAGAGAGAAGAAGAAAGAAAGAAAGAAAGAAAGAAAGAAAGAAAGAAAGAAAGAAAGAAAGAAGGAAAAGAAAGAAAGAATGGAAGGAGGAGAGAAGAAAGAGAGAAAGAAAGAAAAAGAAAAGTCGGAACTTTGCTCTTGTTACATGCCTTACCCTAAAGGGAGAATGAAAAAAATCTCAGAGACCTAAAGCCACCGTGAAAATGAACCATTGCCGAGGACCCGTCGGGTCAGTCCAGGATAAGGAAAGCAACATCTGCTAGTGTTTCAGGATGGTCACACTGCCAAAAGACCTTCAAATAACAATGCCAGCTCTGAAATGTGCAAGTTGTGGGCTGTTTTTAAAGATGTAAACATCCCTGAGAACTTTAATACAAGAAAAAAACCTATCTGCTCAAACTTGAAATGTTAATAGTTTGACTTTACACGCCCTCCCTTCCCCATCATCTCTCCCTCAATAAAAAACAAGCATTTTAATTTAAAGAGCGATGAAAGGGTTGATTTTTCCCCCATCATGAAAGCATGAGGATTCAACGGGCTAAGCATTACATTGACCATCACATTTTAATGGGTTCATGATTTCATTAGAGGCAGCTTGACATTCTGGACAGTGCTCTGGGATCCCTGAGCTCCAGTCCCACCCCTAACACTCACTAGCTGTGGCACTTCACCTCGGTTTCCTCATCCATAAAATGAAGGTAACATCTGTAATTATGATCTCACAGAGTTGTCACACTCAAGAGAAGATACATATAAAGGACCTTGCAAATTATCAAGTATTGTATAAATGTTGTTATTATCTCATATGTTCCATCTTGTTCAGTGTAGTTTGGGTAGATATAGTGATGGCATTACTTGCTATCCTGATACTCTTTGGTAGTTAACATCCTGTGGACAATTGCACAGATGGGGGAAAAAAACTGTATCTGGCTCTAAACTATTAGGTTGTAAGCTGTAGACTCTCTGAAAACATCCCCAGAAGTGAACAGAGTAACTAGGATTTGTCTTATTTTTAAAATAAGATATTATCTATGTTTATTGTATTTTTATTTTTTTGTTAAGGATTTCCTCATTACATTTTAATCTCATTGGGAGGGCACTTAGGAGTGTTATGGACTACATGTCACCCATAGCCACACATGTTTGACACCTCTGTTTTATAGGTGCTAATTTGTTTTTCTCAGCCTGCAGTGATGCGTTACAGTTTCTCCCATGCCTTTGCATAGTCTGCACTAATCACATAGTCTAGGCTCTTTAACTGTCTAACATCTGTCATTTCAGGTGGTGATGACCCGGATCTTGCAATTATGAACACTTCCATTTTGATGCACAAATCTCCATGACCTAATCATTTGTTTGCTGCTTCTTTGTTTGACATGTTGGGGACTGAGTTCAAGGGATTGGCATCAATCTTGGGCCTTTGGATTCCCATCCTGAAGATTACACTTTATTTTATATTCAAAAAATCCATTGGAGTATAGCTACTGTCCATCCCTACTATTGCTTAGTGAAACAATGCCTACTTGGTCCAAACATGTTTATGCAGCTTTTTCATCTGTTTTCATGTGCTGGGAGAATATCTTTCAGTCTTTTCCTTTTTTGGGTCAAAATAGTATTAATATTTATATAGTTGCCTTATGGGGTTAGGTCTTACATTTTGTCAACATGGTATAGTTTTTTTTTTAAATTAGGATTATTCCACATTTTTATTGTCCATTTTATGGTTCCAAAATTATATATGTGTGAGAAGTTGATTAGGACACTTATGATCATTTTTATTTCTCCCCAGTACAGTTGATGAAATGACAGAAGGTAAGGGGCAATAAAGTATTAAGGTCTCAAAGCATAAAGTATGTATTTATACTTTGTTACCTCATTAATTAAGCATGGTGCAATTAGAGGGTCACCAAATAACTGGAAGGCTGAAGGGTTGGTCATAACTTCCATGGCCATTTTAAAAGCAAGATACATTCTCTAGGGAGTCAGTCAAGGAAAGAGATAGCTCTGATTAGTGGGAGATGTGGCAGTGGAGAAGAGGGAGAAAGGGGATTTTATTGCTTCACATACCCATGCCCCCCATTAGCCACGACATCTTTCAGCAGAATTACCTGCCTGGTAGGAGACACATTCTCAGTAGGGAACAGGCCAAATTAGTTGAGGCAAAAGACTGAGGAGTGTGAGCTCTGTGAATCAAGAAAGCCAGGCCTGGCAGTTCAAAGTTAAGCATTGAGCTACAGAGAGGAGCCTGGCTGAGTAATCTGCTCAAAAAAATTCTATGGCCGGGGGTAACAACATGATGAGGGAAAGGACAGCAGGGCCCTGCATTGTTTGAAGTGAATTGTCTGGGCCACATTGTGAGCCCCACCATTTTATCACTCCATGTGTGTGTCTCCTTTTCCCATTGATGCTGTGTGTATTTGTGAGAGAGTATTACAGGCAAGCATGCCAGTAAGGTCTTAGGAGCTACAGTTCTAAGAATGGAAACCCACAGAGCATCTTGGATTCAGGGTAGTTTCCCCTAAGGGAACACAACCTATGAATCTCACTTGGAGAAGAAATACCCTAGATGGTGCTGTGTATTAAGCCTGGCATTACGTAAATGTTAATTGCTTCAAATGTGTTCTAACTGAACTTTGATTTCAGAGAATATTAATGTTATGGTACTTTTGGAAATAAGTTTGTTCAATAGTTATCTGATCGATAACAAGCTGTTATTTACATCCTCCCCCAGTACCTTTGTGCAGACTCTGCTTGTTTTTAAGCATATATTTATGTATGATTTGTGTTGTCACATGTGGGACAGCTTGGTGGCTCAGCAGATAGAGCATGGGGCTTGGAATCAGCAAGACTCATCTTCATGAGTTCAACTGCAGCCCCAGACACTTACTAGCTGTGACCCTGGGCAAGTCACTTAACCCTCTTTGCCTCAGTTTCCTCTTCTGTCAAATGAGCTAGAGAAGGACATGGCAAACCACTCCAGTATCTTTGCCAAGAAAACACCAAATAGGGTCATGAAGAGTTAGACATGAGCGAAATGGCTCAACAACAAATATTCGTATGTTGTTCATTCCATCAGTAGTGATTGAATCTTTGCGACCCCATGGACCATAGCATGCCAGGCCCTTCTGTTCTCTGCTATCTCCCAAAGTCAGTCCAAGCCTAAGACCCTTGCATCTGTAACACTATCTATCCATCTCCTTCTCTGCTGTCCCCTCTCCTTTTGCCTTCAATGTTTCCCAACATCAGTCTTTTCACGAGTCCTGTCTTCTCATTATGTGGCTAAAGTATTTCAGCTTCAGCTTCAGAATTTGTCCTTCCAATGATTATTCTGAATTAATTTATTTAAGTATCAACCATTTTACCTCCTTGCTGTCTATCAAAGGAATCCTAGAAAGTTTCTCTAGCACGATGATTCAAAAGCATCAGTTCTGTGGCACTCAGCTTTCCTCCCAGTCCAACTCTCACAGCCATACATTGCTACTAGAAAAACCATAGCTTTGACTATACATATGATTTTCAGCAAGGTGATATCTCTACTTTTAAGTATGCTGTCCGGATTTGCATGCCTTTCCTTCCCAGGAGCAGGCGTCTTAATTTCATGGCTGCAGTCACCATCTGCAATGATCTTTGAGCCCAAGACTGTAAAATCTGATACTATTTCCATTTCTTCCCTCTCGATTTGCGAGGAAGTAATGGGACCAGCTGCCATGATCTTAGTTTTCTGTCTTGTTTTGTTTTGTTTTTGGTAATGTTAAGCATCAAGCCAGTTTTTACACTCTCCTCTTTTCACCTTCATCAAGAGGCTCTTAATTCTTCTTCATTTTCTGCTGTCAGAGTGGTATCATTTACACAGCTGAGATTTTTAATATTTCTCCCAGAAACCTAGATTCCAGCTTTGATTCTTCCAGCCTACATTTTGCATGATGCAATCTGCAAATAAGTTAAATAAATAAGGTGACAATATACAGCATTGCAGTATTTCTTTCCCAATCTTAAACTAATCAGTTGTTCCATGTTCCATTCTAACTGTTGCGCTTCTTGGCCCCACATAGAGGTTCCCTAGAGACAAGTAAAATGATCTGGAACTCCCATCTTTTGAAGACTCATCACATTTTGTTGCAATCTACACAGTCAAAGGCTTTAGTGCAGTCAATGAAGCAGATTTTTTTTTCTGGAACTCTCTTGTTTTCTCCATGAATCCAGAGAATGTTGGCAATTGGTCTCCAGTTCCTCTGCCTCTTAGAGAACCAGCCTATACTTCTGGTAATTCTTGGTTTGCATATTGTTGAAGCCTCGCTTTCAGAATCCTTGGCATAACCTTGCTGGTGTGTGAAGTGAGTGCCGCTATTTGGTAATTTGAACATTCTTTGGCATTGCCCTTCTTTAGGATTGGGATGTAAACTGATCTTTTCCAGTCCAGTGGCCACTGTTAAGTTTTCCAAATTTGCTGGCATATTGAGTATAGCACTTTCATAGCATTATCTTTTTAGGTTTTAAGTAGCTCAGCTGGAATTCAATCACCTCCATTAGCCTTATGGTTAACAATACTTCCTAAGGCCCACTTGACTACATTCTCCGGAAGTCTGGCTGTAGATCAGTCACCACAATATTGTAATTATCAGTGATGTTAAGTTCTTCCTGGTATGATTCTTCTGTATATTCTTGCCACCTCTTCTTAATCTCTTCTGCTTCTGTTAAGTCCCTACCATTTATGTCTTGCATCATGACCATTTTTACATGAAATGTTCCCTTGAAATTTCAAATTTACTCGAAGAGATCTCTTGTCTTTCCCATTCTAGTGTTCTTGAGGTTAATACTCATTGGATTATTGAATAAAGTTATCCCCATAATTTTATGTGTCAAATAGTCTTTAAATATAAATATATATGTATATATACACATATATATACACACACACACATACATATATAAAACATTATATGTTATATACATACATAATTTATATATATTTGAGACACCTTGTCAAATTTAAAATTAAATAAAAATAGATACACTGGGATCCTATATTCTCTACATCTTTTTGTGTAATTAGGAAGATGACTCCTCTTCAGAGGCCTTCAAGCAGAAGTTAGGTGACCAAATGTTGGGTCTGTTCCAGTGTAGATCCATGTTGAGGTTGAACAAGATGGTCCTTGAGGTTCCTTCAAATTCTGAAATGCTGTCATTCCAGAATGTTACCTGGGAATGAGGCCTCCACTAAAAGTGCTGAATCAACATGACAGTGTTATTTGATTGTCCTATCACACTGGTAAATCAATGGAATGTTATAGAGTTTACCTTATTTTCAGCAAAACATTTGACAGAGTCTATCATGTGAACTCTTCAGATGAGGTAGAGATACGGAGGCTAGATGACAGGGTAGTTACAGTATATGGATTCAGGAACCAATTGAACAACTCAATCCTCACAATAAGTTGTAGAGAGATGTGCATGGAAAAAAATGCCACCAGGGACTGATCTGTAGCCTTGGACTGTTCAATATATTTACCAGTGACTTGAACAAAAACATATAGAGCATGCTTATCAAATTTGCAGATAACACAAAGCTGAGAGGAATAGTTAATGCTGGATAACAAAGTTGGGATCCATAGAGAAAAGATCTCCACAGGCTAAAATGATAGACCAAAGCTAGTAAGGTGAACTTCATTAGAGATAAATGTTAGCATCTACACTTGAGTTTGAAAAATCACTTTCTTAATCCATCATCATCATCCTTCAGTTCTGTAAGATAGAGGAAGTGTTGCTATACAACAATTTGTATGAAGACATCTGGAGGTTTTAATAGTCATAAGCTTATATGAGTCCACAAGGAATGGATCTTTGTCTGAAAGCCTCTAAAAGGCACCTCCCATGAGGAGAAATGAAAACTGACTTGTTAGCTTTTTGCGTAGACTCAAGGAATTCCTCTGATTGGTTCTCAGTTACTCAGAGTCAAGGAGATGGCCTATTTTTTGAAGAACCATCCCTCTCCCTTGGTCTATAAAAAGTAGTGGTCAAACTTTTCTCCCTTGGATTTTAAAACAGAGTGGAGTACGGCAGAGTAGCCCTCCATCTTGGATGAGAATGGGAGATTTCTCAATTCTTCTATACTCCACCTCTGACAAGGCAGGCATGTAAGAGGTGAAAGGCAAAGACCTACATTTATTTCCCCACTTGGTCCAGTGTGGGATTCTAGTCTTCCAGTCAGAGAAGGGTTGTTTCTTGGCCAGTATCAACTTTGGGAATTGCTCCTGGGTAGGTCCAAATTCCAGAGTTCCTAATTGAAGTGTTCAGTCATTGGACTCCTAGATCAGAGGCTCTTAACCTTTTTTTTTGTGCAGTCTGGGGAAGCCTATGGACTCCTTTTCAGAAGACTGTTTTTAAATAATTAAAGGAAATGAAAATAAAGATGTATTTATTTTCTCCATCCAATTTCCAATAGTTCTGAGATCTATCCACAGATAGATAAAGTATCCATAGAACCCGGGTTTAAGAACCTTTGTCCTAGATGAAGATTTTTTTATAGAGCACCCTTCTTAAAGTAGATAAAAGGGTTATCTATGAAGGATCACCCTGTAGCTGCAGGAATAGGGCCATTCTGGATGGGTATGGAGAAGAAATATACTTCTTGCCAAAATCATGTTTTCCTGAGTTACTCAGGCTGAGAAGGGTCTTACTTCTTCAGGAACCACCTAAGTACTTTTGTCTTGTAATGGGAATCCATACCACAGGGTGGAACTATATATCTTGGAAAGACTGTGTAGGTATCTGAGGGGAAAGAGGACTGGACGAAATGATAAAGGGATACCCTAATAGAAATTCCAAATTCAGGTCCCATCCAGCAGAAACTGCTAGGATATTTGAGTGCTTTGTGTTTTTTATCTATTTGTGGGCTCCTGGGAAGGAGGGAGGGAGGGAAGGAAGGAAGGAAGGAAGGAAGGAAGGAAGGAAGGAAGGAAGGAAGGAAGGAAGGAAGGAAGGAGAAAGAGGATGGAAGGAGGGAGAGGGAAAAGAGGAGAGGGAGGGATAGAGGGAGGGAAAGAGGAAAGGAAGGAAAGACAGGGAAGGAAGGAGGAACAGGGAAGGAACAAACAAAGGAACAAAGGAAGGAGTGAATGAAGGGAGGGAGGGAGGATTTATTAAGCCCTAGATATGCACAAAAGCTCTGGAGATATAAATAGAAAAGTAAGACAGTATTTGCCCTCAAGGAACTCCCATTCTAACAGGGAAGAAAACACATATGGAAGGTTTGCAGCAGCAAAGCAGATAATAATACCAACACCTCTTCTCTAATGGCATTCCCACTGATAAAATCATATAATAAAATTAATAGGGCCAAGGATTTGGAAGGCTCGAACTTTCTTTTTGGGGTCTTGGCTTGGCCATAGTATCTTCAGGAGAAGTTGCCAAGCTACCTTTCCACAGGGGCTGCTTCCCAAGATGATGGCTGTGTGGGATTTGAGGCCACATTTAGGAAAACTAGATGTGAGCTCTTTGTGTTAAGACTTGTAGTTTCACCAATTCAGGGAACTCCCAGGGAGGAAAGTCGCTATACCAGTACAGATTCCATTTGTTCTACAATCTATGGATGAGAGAATTGTCTAAGATGCTGAGAGCCAATATGCTTTGCCCAGGGCCACACAATCAGCAAGGGTGAAAGGTAGGATGTAAAAGAAGCCAGGTCTACCCACTAGGCAACATTGCCCCTATATAATATGAGATAGACCATGGAGTACATTTAGAGATTTTCCTAGAGAACTCCAATTTAAGATTAGGAACCAAAGGAAAAAAATCTGACCTCTGTGGGGTCAGACTCCTGGGGTCAGACCTAGTCCGTGTAAATCTCAAACCTTTAGATGAAGAAGGAGGACCTGGTCCACAGGTTACAATAATAATAGTTCACACTTATAAAGCATTTAAAATTTGCACAACACTTTAAAACTATGATTTCATGTGGCCCTCACAACAGCTCTGTTAAGTAAGCACTATTATTATCTCCATTTTACAGTTGAGGAAACGAAGGCTGAGAGAAGTGATCTGTCCAAGGTCATACAGCTAGGATCTGGGGTCCATGTACAGACACTCTCTATACACAATCAACATTTCCAACTGAATTTGTGTTCAGACCATGGTGCCCTTGGTTAACATGTCTCTCTGCTTAGCAACATCAACTGTTTGTTGACTGAAGCAGCTTCTGGAACTTTTCTGCCTTCTCTTTATAACAACCTTTTGGCTAAATTTGAGGAAATAGTGAGAGTGGGTTGATTTCACCCATTTCTTACTTTTTTAGTTGATGGCTTGTTTAAAAAGATTGGAGTGCAGCTTTATAATTACATTCAGTGTCTTCTCACCTTCAGCCTTTAACATACCTCACATCGATTTTGGATACTCGGCCGACTAGAGTGGTGAGCTACATTTTTACAGACACCTCATAAAAAAAAAAGAGTTTTCCCAGTAACTACACTTTCCAGTTTATGGTACTTGGTCTGGATTTTTAAAACGTGATCCTGTTTGGAGCTAGCCCAGTGCATGATTTTCTGATTGTTTTCTTGAAGAAAATTTTCATGACAAACAAGCATGTGGCTTGCCAGTTACCTACAAGAATTTGGCCTTTTTCATTTTGAATGGCAAACCTTATATGACATTATTATTTTTACCCTTGGCCTTTGCACCCAGAGGCAGTGTTGTATAGTGGTTACAAAGCCAGCTTTGAAGATACAAAGATCTGTGATTCAGTTTTATCCCTGATACATCCTGGCTGTGTGATCTTGGGCAAGTCATATAACTTCTCAAGTTAACCTCTAGACAGCTAGCTAAAAGTATTAGAAAGTACCAACCTGCCTTGGTAGAGAGAGTTTCCTTACCTGGGAGTTCTCTAGACTGATGAAATCCCAAATCTAATCTCTACCCCTGTCCTTGTTCCTACTGCTGCTTCAGTGAAATCTCTGCATTTATTTAATTTGTTAGGTTCTTTGTACGATTTCACTACATCTTCATTTGTGCCATGGACATTGAAGTGTAAACTGCCATTGTTTTCCCCACGACCAGTTTGCACTCTTTAAGAGGGCTACAAATAACAAAACTTTTGAGGAATTTGCATTTCTTGCTGTAGGGCAGAATGAAATCGACTTTCTTGATCAGCTTAGCTGGTTAGCACATTCACAATCCTCAAATGATCTGATACATGTTTGTATTTTTTATGTTGAATCTCCCTGGAAGGTAAGCTCCTTGAGGTGTTGTTCAGCTGTTTCAGGCTCTTCATGACTCCATTTGGGGTTTTCTTGGCAGAAATACTGGAGTGCTCTGCCATTGCTTTCTCTAGCTCATTTTATAGATGAGTCACAGCATCAAGTGACTTGCCCAAGGTCACAATGCTAGTAAAGTGTATGAGGCCAGATTTGAATTTAGGAAGATGACTCTTCCTGATTCCAAGCCCAGTGCTCTGTACACCGCACCACCTAGCTACCCAAGCTTTTTGAGGGCAGGGACCATATTGCATCCCCACTAGCCAGGACAGTGCCTTTTAATTACTTTTTGCTAGATTCAATTGGATTAGATTATCACTCCTTTAAATTCCTTTATTCATCCCTCTCTCCCAAGAGAATCTATGAAGAATCTGAATCTAAGAGGTTTTTTTTAAAAATAATATCAGTAAGAATGTGGTTGTATTCTTCCAGTAGAATAATTATGTTAATATGGGTAGATAGTCTAAATGCTAGGCCATTAAAATACATTTTTCTCGAGGCTTTTTGCATTGGCATCATAATCATTTCTGGAAATTTCTTGCCCACTTCCTTCCAAATCAAATCCTGCCTTGTAGCTGAGGAAAATAAACCAAAACCATCCAATACAGAAACTGTCTGATATCATATTTCCAACATTCTGCCCAAGGAGTTTCCCACCTCTGTGTCTACCTTGAGGAAAGAGGCAAGTATCATCATCTGTTCTCCAGGACTATCCTTGGCTTTTTTTCACTCATTCAGAATTCACTTTCCTTTTAGTGATCCTTTCACTTACATAGCCACAGTTGTGCACATTATTTTCCTGATTCCACTTACCTCATTGTACATCAGTGTACACAAATCTCATATTTCTCTGAATTTCTCATATATGAAATGGCAGGGATGCCCACCAATTGGGAAATGGCTGAACAAGTCGTGATATATGATTGTAATGGAATACTATTGTGCTATAAGAAATCATGAGCAGGATGGTTTCAGAAAAACCTGGGAAGACTTGTATAAACTGATGCAAAATGAAGTGAGCAGAACCAGGAAAACATTGTACATAGTAACAGCTATTCTCAGCAATACAATGATCCAAGACAATTCCAAAGGACTCATGGTGAAAAATGCTATCCTCCTCTAGAGAGAGAACTGATGAACCCTGAATGCAGATTGAAGCACATTTAAAAAAAACACTTTATTTTCCTTGTTTTATTTTTTGTCTATGTTTTCTTTTGCAAAGTGGCTATTATGGAGATATGTTTTGCATGACTTCACAAGTATAATTGATATTAAATTGCTTGCCTTCTTAAGGAGGGAGGAGGGGCAGGAAGAAGAGGGGATTTGGAACCCAAATTTTTTAAATGGTTATTAACAAGTATTTTTGCATGTAATTGGGAAATATTTAATGAAATAAGTAAAAATTTTAAGAAATTCTAATATGTATCAGCTTTTTGCTGCACGATGATATCCCATCATGTCCACATACCAGTTTATTCAGTCATTCCCCCACCAATGGACACATGCTTTGTTTCCAGTCCTTTTCTACACAAAGAGTATTGCCATGAATATTTGGGTGTATGTGATCCTTTTGTGCCTCTCTTTCCCTTCTGTTAGGCATGCCCTATAGTAGGATCACTGGATCAAAGTTTCTGGAAAGATTAGTCAGTTTTGTCTGAAAATTCCACATAGATATCACTATTATCCCTAGGACTCTATACTCCCCCTTCTGTGGAAGTGTTTGAGTTGCAGCCAGGCAGTAATGTTCTTTCTCTGTAAACCCAGCTCTGCCAGTGAGCAGGTTGGAACTGGACAATCAGCCCAGTCCTTGTGAGCATGTGCACTGTCCATTTGGACTTTGGAGCATGGGCAGACATTTGCTAACTGGCTCTCTAACCAAGTGGTGAAGAGAAGACTTTTTGCTTGACTAAGTGGCCGGAGCTGGAAAAATGGGGTGTGGAATGGGACAACACTAAAATGCACCAACTAGCCATGTGAATTTCTTCACCTTGCTCTTTCCTGCCTGGATGACCTTCAAGAAAGAGGATGAGCTGCTGTGGACTTCCAAGAAGGGTAGGGCCCTCAGTCCTTCTTACCCAGAGCTGGCATGAAGCTGAGATTGTATGGTCCTTTTGTTGCTTGTGTTTCTGTTGGGTCTATTTTTTTTTTCTGCTTTCAGGTAAAGGAGATTAGAGATGGTTATGACCTTAAAAAGCTTCAAAAATTCAAAAGAATGATCCATCAGAAGTCCAAGAGCTAGAGTCCATACCAGAATTTGCCAAAAGCCAGATAGGGAGCTACAAAAAACTGGCTTGACCCAGCCCAGAAGGAACAGAGATATGGACACATCAATCCACCACGCTGCCTTTGGAAGTGAACTCGGTAGGTGCATATGCTACGTAGAAATGGATCTCAACCAGGATCTTGAACTTCTGAGGACAAACTATAGACCAGGGATCAGAGGACAAGGGTCAGATGGATCAGCATTTTATATCTCACTGAGAGGCAATATGGTACTAGTGGACAGATGACATGTCTTGGAGTCAGAAAGACCTGAGTTCAAGTCCTAAATCTGGCTCATACTAAGTGTCTCACTTGTGGCTCCAAGAAGCTGTAGAATGCATAGCAGCCACATTCTGGTAAAACCATCTAGATAGCTGGGACAAACCTGGCAGAGCCTCAAACCCATTGGTGAATTAAAGCCCTAAGGTCTTAGTTCTTGCCTATTTCTCAGGAAACCTGTGGGCTATTCTCAGAGCCCCTGTTCTTCTGCCTCCCAAGGCCTGTACAGTGTCATGTCTATATTATATGGCCAACAGATTTCATTTAGTGATAGTCAATTCTTAATTTATATCCATTCCTTAGCAAAAGCCACAATCTCCAGCAATCTGTGATAGGATATCTAAATTACCCACTATGATTACCATATTCATATCCAAATGGGAATTCCGCAGTATAAATCAGCTCTAAATAAACACATTCAGCTCCTAGAATCCTTAAGATATATAAATGATGGCAAATAACCCAGTTTACAGATGACAGTTCAAAGCCTGAATATTTTTCCTCCAGTGAAAAATAGAAGATAAATTTGTCCACAGTGAAATCATTGTTAAATGACCAAAGGATGTCCAAAGAGGAGAAAGAGTTGTGCTTGACATGTTTCAGCCTCTCCCTGAAACAGTGCGCACATCAGCAAAACAAAAATATCATCCATAAATTAGTTTTCAAGAGAGCAAAATTCCAATTCCAATTCAATTTCACCATTGCATCTCTATTAACTCCTGTTCTTACTATACTGGCACCTTCCAAGTGCGTTAGAGTTAAGGCAGTAAACAGTGAAAAGAAAAACTTCCGAAAACACATTTTCAGTCACCGATTTAAAAAAAAAGTGATTTTGCAAAGATGAATTCATCAGTAATTATAAATGATATTTCTTTGAATTGAGACCTGGAAGGAGCCTTAAAGATCCTGTAGCCCACAAATTGGGGCTCAGAGAGGTAAGGACACATTGGTTCTTAATAGCAGAGCTGAGATTTGAATTGGGGGCCTCTGACTCTGTTTACTGAAAGTGTCTTTGCAGGACTTTAGATGAAGACTGCCACTAGAAATGAGAAGCTTGGAGTAAGTGGTCTCTGAGACAGTTTCTAGATCTAATATAATGAATTATGTATTAGTTTATAAGTTTTCCTAGGGACCCAAGACTCTATTCCTAAAACCTCCCTGCATTTCACCTTATCTCCCTCAGAACCAAGCCTTCATATTGTTTCCTGGCCAAGTCTACACCCCACAGATACTACCTTTTCACTCACCCATACTTTACTGCTTCCTTTTGTATTTTCCCTTTTATATTATCAGAATGTAACCTCCCTGAGGGCAACCAAATGACTGAAGTGGAGAGAGTGCTAGAAGTAGAGTCAGTCTAACTCTT
Source organism: Phascolarctos cinereus (assembly GCF_003287225.1). Taxonomy (NCBI): domain Eukaryota; kingdom Metazoa; phylum Chordata; class Mammalia; order Diprotodontia; family Phascolarctidae; genus Phascolarctos; species Phascolarctos cinereus. The sequence continues at coordinate 29,693,632 of NW_027555847.1, forward strand.
GAGTTCAGATCTGGCCTCAGACACTTACGGCTATGTGAGGCTGAGCATGCCACTTAGCCTCTTTCTGCCTCAGTTTCCTCATCTGTAAATGGAGATAATAATAGCATCTATCCCTCAAGATTATTGTGAAGACAAAATGAGATAATATTCATAAAGTGTTATATAAATGCTATCATCATCATTATTATTTTCAAGGGCTATCTGGCTTACTTGTATTACTTCTGGCTTATTTCAAGCACTTGGAACATTTTCTGACATATAATAAATGTTTCATATATCTGTCTCTCTGCCTTCTTTCTAGATGATAAAAAAAAAAAAAAAAACAAGACTAGGACAGGTAGCCGTGGTACAGTGGAAAAAGTCCTGGCTCTGGAGTCTTAGGATTTCAGTTCAAATCCTGACTCTTTATATATGTGACCTTGGGCAAGTCACCCTTAATCTCTCTGGATCTCTGGTTCTTCATTTGTAAAATGAGGAATTGGAATAGATGTCCTAGAAACTGAAAGGAGAACTGAGCTTCAACTGATAAGGATGAGATTAAGGTAGACCATTAGGACCCTAGAAGTATCTTGGAAAAATAAGACTGGAATTGAAAGCTACTGGTTGTACTTGTATCTTTTCAAGATCTGAGGGAAATTCCCGAAGATCTACTTTTCCCCCAACTTGCCCTCCCCACACCTCTCCAGTAACTGGCATAATAAATAGACTCAACTAGCTTCTTCCACCTAAGGGTTTTACAAATCTTGTCTCAAGTAAATAGAAGACAGTGTTAGTTAGAAATACACAAACTTTAAATTAGGGCACAGAGCTCAATCTTTGTCTGAATGTTTGGAATTTTCCTGGCTGAAGGCTCTGAGATACTCTGACTGTATTAACAAATTCTATCTGATATAAACACCATAAAATAGCAGAAAAGGGGAGCAAGTGAACTTGAGGGCTATCATACCACCCTTAGACTAATTGTTGTAACAGATTGTGACATATTATATCATTTTGTTCAGTCATTTTTCAATTGCGTCTGACTTTCTGTAACTCCGCTTGGGGTTTTCTTGGCAAACGTACTGGAATGGTTTGCTATTTCCTTTTCCAGCTCGTTTCACAGATGAGGAAACTGAGGCAAACATGGTTCAGTGACTTGCCCAGGGTCACAATGCCAGTAAGTGTCTGAAGCCAGATTTGAACTCGGGAAGATGAGTCTTCCTGACTTCAGGCCGAGCACTCTGCGCACTATGGCGCCACCTAGCAGCCCCAGATTAGATCACAAGATCTTGGATTTAGAAGGGGAAGGAACCTTAGAAGTTGTCTGGTCCAGTACCCTCATTTACAGATGAAGAACTGAATCCAGGAAAGATTAAGCATCTCACTCCAGTAGGAAATAGGAGGCATGTTTCCTTGGCTTCCTAACTTCACCTCTAGCACTCTATCCACTAAAGCTCTCCAGAGAGAGGAGGGGGTCATTGAGGGGAGGGCAGTGACCAAAGAAAAGATTATACCCTAAACCATCTGCCCTGCCGAGGAGATAGATCAAACCCAGAGAGCATTCAGCTCCAGCTCTTTCTAGAAGGGAAGAAGTACCAAAAAGGACAGACTGTTAGCCAGCCAGCTGGACCCTCCACAATGACCCTCACCCAGTGTTATACCTGACAGCTGGGGAAAAGCTGGAACAGAAAGGGTAGGAATTGGGAGAAGTCCTGAGACCACCTATAAAACAGGAGGAAGATCAGCATCATGTATTGGTCAAAACCGAACTTCAGTGCAGTTTAATGATATAATTACACACTGCATTCTGAGTCTTTAAAAAAATTATACAATATGGAATTAACAACAATTACACAGAATTGCACGGATTACATATTTTTAAATGAATTTAAACTACTTGGTGATTCTGAATAAATATGTTTACACTAAATGCTAGTGGGAATGTGAAATGTTTTCATGAGTTCTCTGCCTCTCGAGAACCTCATTGCCTGCTATATTATCCAACGTGAGGAACCATTAATCATCTCAGAAAATAAAGGCAAATTATGAGCAGTGACCCAACGGCTTTAAGACACATACTCTAAAAAACCTCAACCCCTTAGCCGTGACAGTTATGTTCTACCAATTGTCGTGAAAATTAACAGAGGGAAGAGCAAAGTATGGTGGATTGTCAATGCTTGTACCTAGATATTCACTCAATTTAGCTAGGCACCCAGGACGGGGAGTACTAGACCAGGAGTCAGCAAGACTCGAGTTCACCTCCAAACTCAGACACTTATTAGCGAGTCACTTTAACCTCTGTTTGCCTAGGATCCTTCATCTATAAAATGGGGATAATAATAGCACCTATATCCTAGGGTTGCTACAAGGAAAGAATGAAATATTTTGCAGCTCTTCCTGAGTTCAAAAAAGCTTCAAACAGATACTAGCTGTGTGGTCCTGGGCAAGTTGCTTAACCTTGTTTGCCTCAGTTTCCTCATCTGTAAAATGGGGACACACTGCTGAAAGAAATGGCAAACCATCGCAATATCTGTGGCCAAGGACACCCCAAATGAGGCCACAAAAAGTCAAACACAACTGACAAATGACTGAACAAAATGATATAATCTGTCACAAGGCTTTGCAAACCTTAAAGCACTGTGTAAATATAATTGCTCATGTTGTTATTATTACATTTGGGATCCACATTATTATGGGAGGGATCCATATTCTCCCTGTGAGATGGAGACATCAGCATTGCTATTCCTATACTGTTTGGTTTCAGACAAAAACATAAAGAAGAAAACTCGCTGAGGCTACCTAGAGAGCCAGCCTATTGGTAGCTCTTCTGAAGCTGATTTGAGTCTTTTAAGGGGGTTTCCAACAGAAGCCTCCATTCCCTAAAGGGCCATGCTAGCTCTTTCTCATTGTATGACCCTGCTCTGCTCCTATAGACTGGAAGCAAACTAAGGTTCCAGTCTGAGATCCAAGCTGGCTTTGAGGAAGAATAAAGGTGCCCTGTATTCCTATTTGATCCAGCTAATTGCTGGATGACATTTTAATAGGCACCTAAGGGAGGACAGACCTGCTATTTATATTAAAATGAAGCCCAGCTGGCAGCCAAGTATTTTGGATATAGATTCCAGCAGAAACGCCTCGATACCAAGGCATAATAAGGGGGAAACACCCTGAGAAGTGAGCTATATTGGAGTCAGTGAAATAGACGGATCAAAACCCAGTTTTCCAAGCTCTACTGGTGAGGGTGGGGTGGGGTGGGGTGTCAGAACCCAAGGCCAACACACTTAGAGGATTCTGTCTACTTGGTTGCTAGGAAGTTAGGGAAATTACAGCCTGCGGACTTCCAGTGTTGGCTGCATTATGAAGGTTTTTATCAGAAAATTTTATACATCTGTAGTCATTCAGCAACCATGTTTCCAGATGGGCTTTTTCATCTTTTCACTGGCTCTGGGGCATATGTCAGGGACAGAAAGAAGCTGTATATTCTGTGAATGAGGTCAAATGATGACATTTCTTGGCTTTTGCCTCACAAATATCCTTCCATACCTTCAAGTGGTATACTTTTTTGAATGGCAGCCTCAGCCCCCAAATCATCCCCCAAATCACCACTACTAGTCTTCACCTATGGGGAAATTGATAGGTTCTTTCAGGAAGTCCAAAGGGTGCTACTCAATTAATAAATGGAATATGCAAAGAAAGTCAACAGAAACTTTCTTGGAAGAGAGGAACACTCAATCATTGGGCTTTCTTCTCCAAAGACAAAACTCTGTAAGAAAATGTCTAGGCTGCAGATTTGTAAACATGGTATGCATATTTTCTTATTTGATGCATACAGAAACCCCATAAGATGGGTGCTATTGCCATTATCCACTTTTACACATAAGAAAACTGAGTCTGGGAGAGGTGGCTTACCCAGAATCACACAGTGAATAAACATCATAGGTAGGTTCAAACTCAGATCTTCCTGGCACCAAATCCCAACATCAAAATGATGGTTATGCATTGACTTCCCTATTCTTTGTCCTGCTTCAAGCCCCTGCTGAGGGGTCATCTCATTTGGGCCCGGTGGGGGATACACCTTCGTCTCTAGTTATTACCCCATAACTATTTGAAGATCTACAAATATATTGTGGTAATAGCAATGAGTCACATGTATATAGAACTTTAAGGTCTGCATATTTAAAATAGCCTTGCTTAGAGTCACACAGCCAGTAAGTGTCTGAGGCAGGATTTGAACCCAAGTCTTCTTGACTCAGATATGGAGTCAGATGTCTCTGGTCCAAATCCTAGCTCTTCCACTTACTCCCTGTATGACCATGGGACAATTGTAACCTCACGGGGTCTATTTCTTTGACTGTAAAGTGAGGATGTTTGTCCTTCAAGGTCTATCTCACCTCTAAGTCTATGGTCTCATCAAATTCCTGTAGACAGGTACAATAATAACAACGACAACAACAGCAGCAACTCCCGTTATATACAATGCATTGTGGTTTGCCAAGGGATTTATATTTATTTTGATTGATCATCACAACTAACATAATCTCCATTTTACAAATGAGGCTCAAAAAAGTCGGCTGACTTGGAGGAAGGTTGTTATAGCGTGGGAAGTACCAGGAGTGGTTGCAACCCCGTGTCGGATGTTTACTTCTAGGTACCCTTAACTCTCAATGTCCCAGTTCCCGATCCATGAAATGAGGATACCTTCTGATGTCCCTTCCAGACTGTTACTTACCCGTGATCAGTTAGCAATGCCCCCTACTCACTGAACCAGCGGTTCAACTCCAGGATCAGACACAAAATTCTCTATTTGACCTTTAAAGCCCTGCCTTTCCACTCTCCTCACACCTTACTCCCCAACACACACTCTTAGATCCAGCCACACGGGCCTTCTGGTTGCTCCACAAACAAGGCCCTCCATCTCTCAGCTCTGGGCATTTCTTTGCTGTCCCCCATGCCTGAAATACTCTTCTCCTCATCTCCACCTACTGGCTTTCTTTAAGCCCCAACTAAAATCTCATCTTCTACAGGAAGTCTTCCCCAACCCCTCTTGATTCTAGTGCCTTTCCTCTCTTCATTACTTCCATTTATTCTGCTTATAACTTTTGTACATATTGGTTTGCTTCTTCTCTCCCCCATTAGATTGTGAGTTCTTTGAAACAGGAACTGTCTTCTTCTTCTTCTTCTTCTTCTTCTTCTTCTTCTTCTTCTTCTCTCTTCTTCTTCTTCTTCTTCTTCTCTCTCTCTTCTTCTCCTCCCTTCTCTCTCCTCTTTTTCTTCTCTTCTTCTTCTTCTCTTCTCTCTTCTTCTTTTTTCTTCTTCTTCTTCTCTTCTTCTTCTTCTTCTTCTTCTTCTTCTTCTTCTTCTTCTTCTTCTTCTTCTTCTTCTTCCGAAACATTTAGCTCAGTGCCTGTCACATAATAGGCATGTTTATTGACTGACTGATTGTTTGCCCTATGAGAGCTAGTGTCTAAGGCAGGATTTGAACTCAGATCTTCCTTATTCTAAGTTTGAATCCACTAGGCCAGGCTGTTTTTCAGGGTAACAGAATTACTGCAGGACGTGAAGCCAGAAGGCTTGGGGACAAGACCCAGTCAGCTCTCTCCACTGGCCTCTGTTTATTATCTAAGCTCTATCTCTCCTATAGGAGAGAGCAGAGAAATTTGGATCACAATAGGCACATGTGCAATGAACTGAAATGTATTTCTTCATTTTTAGAATGGGGGTAATGATTCTATTTGTTTAATTTCAGTTGTCTAAGCATTACTGATGCTTTTTGCTTTGGCGTATTCTTTCCTTTACATAAACAATCATTTATTAGGCACTTGCTTTTTGCCAGAAACTAGACCAAGCACCGGAGATACAAAGAAAAAGCAAAAGTGATTCGCATCTGTGCTGAGGCATCCCTTATAAAAATGGAAAATGAAATTGTGTATCCCAGGGCAAATGACTTAAAATCTCTCATCTTCATCTGTAAATGAGAGAGTTAAATTCCATGCAGTCACTGAATCTGAAGTAGTCAGCATTCCTTACCAGTAGACCCCCACTTCTCTACTGAGAGGAGTAAGGTTCCTTTTATGAGGTTTTCCCCAGGACTAAAAGTGGTTAACTGAAGTTAAAGTTTTGCCACTTTTAGTGTTTTCCAGCAAGGATCTCATAAGTGGAAAATGCTAGGAGGAGGATGTCAGTCAGGTCCTCTCTGATGGGACAGAGAAGGAAATACGAAGTAATTTCAGGAATGAGAAAGCATTAATATCTGGGTGGGTGGGAGGGATCAGCAAAGTCTTATATAATTCCAATACATTTTGAGAAATGTATTTAAGGATAATATAAAGGAAACATGAGTGTGAACATCTGAAATCCAAGATATATATATGTGTGTATATGTATACCAATATATATATATATATATGATATATATTATATATGGATATATATATATATCCATATATGTATATCCATATATATATATATATGGATATATATATATCCATATATATACACACGTATATATACACACATATACATATACACACACGTACACATACATGTACGTGTGTGTATATACACATATGCACGCGTATACATATATTCACATACATACATGTACATATGCGTGCATATATACTTAAAGCTTGTGTTATCTTCTTTCTCTTCATATATTTGTACTCAAAGCTTGGATTTATAAACACACATACATACATATACACATATATGCTTAAAGCTTGGTAAACATACTTATATTTATATTGACATATACACATACACATTTTATATATATATATATATATATATATATATATATATATATATATGTTTGAAGCTTGGGTTTCAGAAGTTCACTGATGTTTTTCTTCATATTGTCCTTAAATATATTTTGAGAAATGTATTGGAGTTATGTAAGACTTTGCTGATCCTCTCTCCCCACTACTCAGATATTAGTGAGCGCTCTCTCTCTCTCTTTGTCTCTCTTTCTCCCTCCTTCCCTCCCTTTTTCCCTCCCTCCCTGTCTCTCCCTCCTTGTCTCTCTCTCTCTGTCTCTCTCTTTCTATATATACATACACACATATATACATACATACACATATACTAAGGTACTACAGAGAAAAAATAATTAACACATGGGAAGTACTATATACATTTTATATACATATATACAACCCACATAAAACATATATGTATATATATATGAGCTATATGTAATATGTATGTATGTGCTATAGATAGGTAGATATAATATAGTGCTTACTATGTTCCATGCACTATGCTGAGAGCCTTACAAATATCCTTTGATCCTGACCACACCCTGGAAGATAGATGTTATTATGATCCCATTTTAGAGTGGAGAAAACTGAGACAAAGAGAAGTGAAATGACTTGGCACAGATAGAGAGGGCCCGAAAAGGGCGGGGAAGGACCTTCCAATATTGGACTTCTGAGTGTCATTGGTCAGTGATCAGTCAATTCACAATAGGCTCTAATAACACCTTTTGATTTTGTCACTGTTATTTCTAAACCCAGTGAATCAGTTAACAAGTCTTTATAAAGGGGCTGATCATGTGCCAGGGGCCGGGCTAAGCACTAAATATGAAAGGAGGACCTTACATTCCAGTGTGAAAAACAACATATACATAAGCATGTACTTAAAAGATGTATGCCAAGTAAATGGAAAGTCCCCAAGCTCTAGTGTTATGGAGGTGAATCCGTTTTGTCTGCGTATGTTTCAAGAGCTCTTAAGAGAATGATTTTCTTCTCCACCCTTCTTCCCTTTGCTTTGGGCCATATTTTGAACTAAAAATGTATTTTCAAATTCCTTAGTACATGAGAACCCTTTCTACAAACAAAGATGCCAAGAAGGAGACATTGCCCTGTGAGTCTGATCAGAACATGCACCAAAGCCCGGGCAGGGAGTTTTTGAAGGCGTTATTTAATATCGTCAATAAGGGGGGCACAGTTTAACGTGTCAAGGCCATCAGAATTTTAAAGAAATATTTAGCACTTGATGAATGGGAACAATAACAAAGTAATGACATGGTGGGGGGAAAAGATGTTAATTACCTACAGAAAAAGGGCATAGCTCAGCTGTGAAGAACAGTCTCCCTGCTGAATGATAGACGTGACTGAAAAAGGCCTAACCCTACTTCAAAGCCCAAACCAAAAATTAGCCACTCACCCTAATTTCAGAGTAAAGATTGACGGCTGAGCCGCCCTGACTTCATCTCTTGGCTCTTTTTCATCGAGACACTGACGCCCCAGCAGACCGTCATTTGCAGTGTGGCCCCGTGGATCAATCAGATTTGCTATCAGAGATTTTACAACTTCCTGCATTTAGGGAACAAAGTTCCTGGAAAATGGGAGGTGATTTTAGTTACTCACGCTCCTTTCAACTCCCAAACTGCATATTACGTTGAGTCAACAAAATTTGGTAATTAAAACCACTAATATTTACTACAAAGGAAATGTACAGTATGATGAATGGTATGTTCTCCCCTGTCTGAAGGTGGAAAGTTTTGGGGTGGGAGAACAACTGTATTCAGGCTGTTTTGTTTCCTACCAATAAAAAAAAAAATGAAAAGAAGGCATCTGAGGAAAACCTGGCAGAGATCTCCGGAGTGCCTTCCAAATAAATGATGTAGTTTGTCTGTTATATAAACCTTCTCAATGTTAAGTGAACCTGTTCTAAAGAATACAGAAGTGCTTAATAAATGTTTGTTCTTTGATTGGGGGCAGTCAAATTAATATGGAATGGTGGTCCAGGAATCATAAAGTGCTGTGCAAATCTGTCAGATTTATTATTTTCCTTATGCAGAGGTTGAAGAGTCTGGGCCTCAGTTTCCTCTTATATGAAGTGAGAGGGGTGGGCTCCACTATCATTGAAATCTCTTCCAGGCCTAATCATAAGATTCTTTCAATGTACAGGTTGAGCATTTCTCAAGGAGAGATTACACCATTCATAACATCAGTCCTGAAGACTATCTTCTTGTCCATCCCGATCAAGAATCTTGGGTCTTCTTTGAGGGTTTTCTTTTTCCATCCCTCAAAGTCTTACAAAGTGCCTTCAATCAGTCTAATGCAGGGTATCCCAAAAGTCTTGGTGTGGTCTGAAGCAGTTAAAGTTTTAAACTGTACAAAGACTTTTGGAATACGCAGTATACAGCTACACGAGCATCTATTTATAAAGAGCAGTAGTGAGAGATTGGCCTCAAAGTTGGCAAGATCTAAATTCAAGTCCCATCCTGACACAGACTGGCCATGGAATCCCAGAGCAAGTGATTTCAGTGCCATAAGGCAACTGTTGAAGACCATAAGGGGGTCCAGAGGGAGTTCTTCCCCACAAGCTCCCTATTCCAAGGAAACCATAGTTTCAGTCCATCTCTCTGTGTATGCAGAAATCTAATCCTCATACTCAAAACCTAAGAGTGACTCCCAGTTGCCTATCAGTTAATCTCAATGTGACATTCAAGTATAGGTTTGTGGTTCTGTACTTCTTACCTCAAAGATCTATCTGGAACATGGCCCCAGCTCCACATACTAGTTTGGAAAGAATCAATGGATTTGAAACTAGAAACATCTTCCTTTGTATCCTTCCCTCATAATACTCTTCTCATAGCCTACACTCTAATCAGCATGTTGCTCCACAAGCACATTCTGTATTTCTTACCTCCGTGCCTTTGTTGACACTCTTGTCTATGAATGGAATGCCAACTCCCTACTCCAGTCCTCCCTCCTACGCCCCCCATGTCTTCATTTGTTGAAATTCTATAGATTTTCCAAGACTGAGCACAAATGCTGGCATCCCCATGAAGCCTTCCCTCATCTCCATGCCAACAGTCAGAAATGTTCATAGACTTAGATCCAGAAGAGATGTTAGACATTATCTGTTCCAACTGCTTTATTTTGAAGTTGGTGCATTTGAGCTTCAGAGAGGTTTGCCCAAGGTTACAAAGGTAGAATATGGCAGAGCTTTGATCCAAGCCCAGATCCTCTGCCTCCAACTCCATTGTCCTTTCCATTAAACCATGAAGCCAAGAAAAAAATTTAGCCCTTATTTTACAGATAAGAAATTAGAACCAGAGAACAGCAATAACTTGCCCAGTGTCACATGAATAATATAAAACATTGCAAGCATTTTAATGCAGATCCTTTTTCCTTGTCTTCCTTCTGAATTCAGTTAGCACTTTTATGTACCTTGTTTATTCCGTATTATAATTATATGTGTAACAAATTTATCTTCTTTATTAGTTGATAAGTTCATCATGGGTTTGTTATAAGTTCATTATATATACAATGTACATATATATAACTTACATAATTTTAAGTTTGTTAGTTCATAAGTTCATTATATAAGTTCATGATGTTTACAGCATAGTAAGAATTTTAAAACATTTGTTGAATTAAATTTAAATGTGAGTTGGAAACAGGGATGGCATAATAAATCCATCATCAACTTCAGATTATTACAGCAGCACAAAGCATGTCCATGTTTGAGGGACCAACAAAGATGATGGGATAGAAGTAAGTAGTACAACCTAGCCTCTCTACGACTACTCCAACAAAGATTTAAGAAGAGTACCAGAACAAGGAAGTGATCAGTAAATCTAAGAAAAAAACTATAGTGGGTCATTTTTCTGCCCAAGATCATAAATTCATCACACAGTCAAGTGACCATGTAGGATCCATGAAACAACAATGGGCCCATAGCTCTGTCATTCTTACTTCATAGCTATATCTAGAACTAGGTCCAGGGCTGAATGACCAGACTAGGAACCACAAGGTCATGGGTTACTTCAAAGGCTTCCAGCTATCTGATAAAGGCTAGGTAGGGTAAGCAACTGTCTGCTGGAGTTCCACCCAGGAGTAAGTCTGCATTTGTGTTACCTAGATTCAAAATATGGACAGGAACCTGGAAAGTCTAGGAAGGTAGAGATCAGATCAGTCTCTGTATTGGAACAAGTAAGTGCTCCTTAAGGTATGCAGCTGTCTGGTCTAAGCAGCCCCTGTACACCTTTAAGAAGTTCATATATTGTAATGGAATACTATTGTGCTTTAAGAAACAATGAGCAGGCGAACTTTGGAAAAACCTAGAAAGACTTGTATGGACTGATGCAGAGTGAAGTGAGCAGAACCAGGGGAATTGTGTACACAGTAACAGCCATGTTGTGCGATGACTAATGTTGATAGACTTAGCCCTTCTTAGCAATGCAAGGATCTAAGACATCTCCGAAGATCTCATGATGGAAAATGTTATCCACATCCAAATAAAGAACTATGGAGTTTGAATGCAGATTGAAGCATACTATTTGCTATTTTTTCTTCTGTTTTGTTTTGTTTTCTCTTTCTTGTGGTTCTTCCTATTGGTTCTAATTCTTCCTTACAACATCACAAATGTGAAAATATGTTTAATAGGAATGTAAATATATAGCCTATATCAGATTGTGTGCCATCTTGGAGAGGGAGGCAGGGAGACAGGGAGAGAAAAATTTAAAACAGAAGCTTATGGAAGTGATTGTTGATAAATCAACATAAATTAATTTTTAAAAAAAGAACTTCACGTATTAAGTAAATTATTTATTAATTTTAATATAATTAATATTATTTATTTTATTAATTAGTTAATGAACGGTAACATAACTAACAGTATTGATCTATTAATTATTAAAATATTAATATTTTAATAGAATTCAATAGCAGAAGAATATAGTTGTTATTGTTAAGTTGTTTTTCAGTTGTGTCTGACTCTCAATGATCCTGGTTTGGGGTTTTCTTGGAAGAGATACTGGAGTGGTTGGCCATTTCCTTCTTCAGCACATTTTAGAGATAAAGAAACTGAATCAAACAGAGTTTAAGTGACTTGACCAGAGTCACACAGCTAGTAAGTGTCTGAAGCCAGATTTAAACTCATGAAGACAAGTCTTCTTGACTCCAGGCCCAGCACTGCATCCACTGTACCACCTAGCTGCTTAACATAGTAACAAGAGCTTAATAATACAGAGCAACACCACTAGGACTCCAAAAGTTAATGGAATTTGGCCCTAACACAAAGCCCCAGTTGGGAAGTAAGGCTTGAAAAATGAGTGAACAAGAATGGCCGCATTCGCTATTTAGCCTGTCTATACATATGATGGACAGAATAATTCAGGAATCATTTTACTCAGAATTCCTGGCTAAGCCAATTGGTAGATTCTTTATGTGGCCATAGGGCTAGAAAAGACCTGGAATGTGGTCATCACAGTTGTATCTCTATGTATAGCAGACATAGATGAGAGCTAAACCAAAAATCATGCTCTGTATGGATTGAAGCTACCCCAAGACTGCTTTTCCTCTGGTAAATGGGATCTATTGGTAATGTTAGTTGACAAATCCATGCGAAGGGCTGAACTCTAAGAAAATTAAGAACACATCCACATAATTTTACAATAGATGCCACTTAGAGGTAAGCCATTCACTCAATTGAAAAGTTTGTTATTATTTATTGTTTATTATATGCCAGATACTGTGCTAGCCACTATTGATACATGGAAGTAGTCCCTGCCTTCAACAAGCTTACCATCTAGGTGATCGTGACAACCAGAACATAAGAAAACACATACAGATAGATATTAAGTGGTTTAAGGGAAAAGCATGAGCATCTAGAGAATAAAGCAAGGGCTCATGTAGGGGGCACTTGGACCAAGCCTTCAGGTAACTAGGAATTCTGAGAGATAGAAGTGCATACCTGGCATGGAGACGATCAACAAATAGACATGGAGGCAGGAAACGGAGTGTTCTTGGGGAGTAAAGTGACTTCAAAGATGGAAGACTACAGGCTGCTAGTAGTTTCACCCTTTGGGAAGCCAGAACCAAGTGGTCAGAGAAGTAAAAGTATGTATCTATAGAAATAAGAAGGGTAATTAGAGAATTAACTAGATAATTAATCTCTCCTCCTTTATCACTGAGCTTTTAGAGCATGAAGCAGTCATGTCAAATAGACAGTTGCTCACGATATTCCACAATGGTGGTTAAATAAGATAGCAACAAGAATAAAGACAAAGACAGGATCTCATTTTGCATAAATATAAGGGGTTTTGAAATCACCTGAAGAGTGTTCTGTTTGTGTCTCTGCTGGTACTAAGTAGCATCTATGTATGTGCAGTACAGTTGGTCTCCATCTTAGAGGAAACAAAGTGACTCGAGGGATGTATCTCTACATTCTTACTTATTGGGAAAGATGCAGTATTCCTTGGAAGAAATGCTTTAAGGAGGAAACACAGAAGAGAGAGAATATAAAAAATCAAAGGATGAAATAAAGAGGATAGAGAGAACCAACAAGAAAGGAAGAAGACTTATCTGGCTTCCTAAATCATGGACAGCTAGTTCTAGGTAGGGGGCCTACTGTATAGTGGCAAACCGGATCATCTAAGGAGACCTCAACTTCCTATATCACTTTATTCATACAACGACTCTGTGAGAAAGGTGCTGTTATTATACCCATTTTACAGATGAAAAAAACAAAGCAAAAAGAAGTTGAGTGACTGGGCCTAGGTTACCCAGCTAGTATCTGGGTTGGATTTGAATTCAAGTCTTCCCGACTTCCAGCCCAGTGTTCTAACCACTGTACCACCTAGCTGCTTATAAATATCCTTCCTAAACTGTGGTACCCAGATTTGAACACAATACTCCAAATAGGATTTGTCTAGGGCAGAATTCAATGGCAATATCACCACCTTATTCCTAGAAGCTGTAACTCTTAACACAGCCCAAGATGATCACATCTTACTGCTGATTCATAGTAAGCGTCTACTTTCCAATCTCGTTAGCATTGTGTAGTTGTATTCTGCCTATTTGGCAGTCCAGTGGTTTTCCCATTCTCTATTTTCTTACCCCATTTTAGTACAAATCCCCTTCTTCTAGGCAGTATGATAGCCAGGAGGGCATGCTAGATTTGAAGATAAGGCATCAATAGCTTCATAGCTCTAGAGGTGGAAAAGGCCTCAAAGCCTCTAGTCCAACTCCTCATTTTATAGATAAGGAAACTGAGGCCCAGCTTGGTGAAGTGATTTGCCCAAGATCACATGGGTAATCAGTGGCAGAGCTAAGATCTGAACCTGTGTCCACTGCCAACAAAGCCCTTCTTCCCCTGCGCCATATTGCCTCGGGTAGATCTGGTTTCAAATCCTACCTTTTACAGTTATTAGCTACAGTTACCAGTTACTAGTTACTAGTTATTAGCATGACCATATACACAGATCACTTCATTCTATTGGCCTTAGTTTCCTCAACTATAAGGATACCAGTGCCTTTAGTACCTTTTTCACTGGGTTATTGTTGGGATGGAATATGAAACTGTTTGTAAATCACTTAGCAGGGCTTCAAGGGCTATATCAATGTCAGTTACGTGACTCAATTTGTTAAATGCCTACTATGTGCACAACATAGTGCTAGGCTCAGGGATACAGAGGAATAAGCAAAATGATACCTTCTAAAGAGAAATTTAACATCCGTTTGAATGGCATCAGTTCTACTTGTAGATTGTAATTATTGTTTTAAGAAAAGAAACAATAAAATCACTGTAATTGTCAATTTTATTTTAATCTGAGGGGTAAGTAAGATATAGTGGACAGAGAGCTGGTCTCAATGCTAGGAAGATCTGGGTTCAGTTCTCAGCTTTAACAAATACTGGCTGTCACTCAACCTCTCAGTTCACCGGGCAATTCTCTAAGAAGACAAGGTGCCAACCTGTACTGGAGGAGGGAGTTTCTTTGCCTAGGAGTTCCCTATGCTCAGTGAATCATAGATCCGGTTTCTAGGGCTGTTATATCTAGTACTAGGCATCATTAGCATATCCACCATTTTCTAAACCCTGAAATGAGACACCACCTCTGCCTTGCCTTTTGCCTTCAAAAAGCAGATAAAACAAAGCTACAAGCCCTCACTTGTTTTTTTTTCTTTTTAAACAAGTGTTCCGGAGCTATTACACACACGCTGATGCTTGTAGCATCGTCGTACTAAAAGACACAAAGTCGTAACAAAAATGCCCCTCCCCTTCCCTTCGAAGAGTCCAGACGCTGGCTCATTTGTGAGCTCCTTCATCGCTCTCCAACGTCAAACCAAATTGCCATCTGGGAAGACATGTAATTTATGATAGTGATTCGTTTTCATTTATTTTTATTTTCAGTAAAACCATCATTCGATGCTCAGGGGAGAGGTCTACGGTCCAGTGCCAGAAACCGAATACTCAAACCAGCACTCCCTCTGGTCAGCAAGGGATAGAATCGTTGATTAGGGAGGCTAGAAGAGGCCCCTGAGACATTCAGTCCGTTCTCCTTATTTTATAGCAAAGAAGCAAAGGCCAGAAAATGTAAATGATGTAATCAAGGTCACAGAGCTCACAGACAACGTGGGGACTCCAGGTCTCCTGATTCCCAGTCCAGTATCCTTTCTGCTCCTTCACTCTATTACGGCTCAAGTGGAATTATTTTGAAGATAGTTAGCTTGGGAGTATATATCTCTGGGTTTGTTCATGAGCTCATAAGCATAAGGAACTCCCAGTGTGGGAACTCCTTCCACTGGTATAGATTGCAATTCTTCGGCAACAGAGTCATTAGAGAGTTGTTACCTAGGGTATTGAAAGGGTAAGTAACTTACCCAGGGTCACATAGATAATCTGGGTCAGAGGCTGTTTGCCCAGCTCCAAGGCTGGTTCTTTCTACTACCCCAAGGATGTCTCTCATAAAGAATTAACCATTACTCTGAAAAATGTAAACAGATAAAGCAGCCTGACTTTGATGTTATCTCCCCAAGATCCATTTACAGTAGAATTAGTAACACAGACACTGGTACTGGTTTGTTTTTTTTTAAGGGGGATGGGATTACAATTACACTGTAGGTTTGTTCTGTAGAAATTCTTCCCTTCCCTTTCCCCTCCCCACTCCCAGCTCAGAATTGGAATTAAAACACCAGACTACAGTGAAGCTATTATGTGGCTACTGTATATGTCATGAATTTGGAGCCAGGGTGGTCTAGAAACTACAAGAAAGGTTTGGGATTCAGGGAGCCTGGGTTCCACTGAAGACACTTTCACTCAATCTCATAACAATATCTGACACGTCGCTTGATTCCCACCAACATAAAGTGGATCGTGGTACACTGAATTTTTTTCCTCCCTCTTCCCACTGAAAGCTGGTCACCCTATGAGCAAAAGGGAACCAATTCCGGGGAGGGTGGAAATGGCCAGCTTTTGGTCAGCTCAAGCTTTCAAAGTGCTTGCCTTTTTGGACCACCTAACAAAGTGAAGATACTGTTATTCTGAGATAGCTTGGTTCCTTTCTAATCGTATCATAATCTTCTGTATCTGTCAACCTCTTCTGTCTGGGAAAATGTATCTAACTCCCAGGATCTGAGTCACTCTCTGCTGGTACATTAAGGAACAAAACACAATTGACTTCTTAGCTTAGCTAGTTTCATCATCACTGACCAACTTCCCCAGCGTAATGGTGACCTTCTCTGATATTCCCACCAACTGTGCTCTTCAGAGCCCATATTTCTATTAATTTATTAGGCTATGGCTGAGTCATATGTCAAAGCAAGTTCAAGTTATAGCATAGAGGTTAGTACCATTTCCTGATAAATCAGCTAACAGTTCCTGAGTTCTAACTTACAAGAAAATTTAAGGGAGAAATAGGCTGTTAGCCAATTAAAGTGAACCAGGGTATTTTTGGAGATCATTGGTCCCTAGCTTAAGTCAATGAAAGCAAGTACTTTCACTTTGACTAAACTCAACAAACACTTGGAAAAAAATTGTATTGCTATCTCTTTTTTTTCCATCAATTGTATTCCTCTGTGCCCCTCCCCTTCCCTCATCCCAGAGAACTGACCCATAGAGCAAAAAAGTTTTCAACAAACTCTTTTAAGCTCTTCCTGGATCGAGGTCATAGTGCCTTCCATGAGTAAGACACAAAAATCAGCTAAGACAGAGTCGTTGCTCTAAGATGGTTTCGTTTTTGTCTTTGGGGCCTAAGCCTATTTCTATACAGGCTGCCTCCATTAGAATGTAAGCTCCTTGAGGGCAATCACTATTTTTGTTATTCCTTTGTATCTCCAGTACATAATACAATGTCTGGCACAGAGTAAGCCTTCAATAAATGTCCACTGATCAATTGATTACCCAACACACTATTGGTAGAGCTGTGAAATAGTTCAACCATTCTAGAAAGTGATTTAGAATTATGTGAGAACACCTGGTAAACTGTTCCTATCCTTTGATCCAATCACCCTACTACTACTGGCCTTACATTTTGAGAATGTCAACAGCAGAAAGAAAGATTCACAAGGTGCCAAGATATTCAAAGCAGAACTTTATTTTTTTTTAAGCAATGAAAAGCTGGGAACAAAATATGTGCCAACAGACTGAATTGTGGTGTATTCGTGCAATTAGGTGTTGTTGTGGCCCAAGGAAAGATGACTATGACAAATTCAGAGGCACACAGGAAGGCTTGCAGAATCCAGGACAGAGTGAGGAAAGTAAAGCCAGGGAGATCACATGCACAATGCTTATAACCATATGAAGGACAACACAATACTACAGCAACAGGCAGATTTGCTGAAGTGGCCAGGTCTGGCAATCACTTGGTTTCAGAATGTGTTTTGTCAGTTTTATTGTTGTTTTTGCAAGGCAATCAGGGTTAAGTGACTTGTCCAGGGTCACACAGCCAGCGTCAAGTGTCTGAGGCCAGATTTGAACTCAGGTCTTCCTGACTCCAGGGCCAATGCTCTATCCACTGTGGCACCTGGCTGCCCCTGACAGTTTTGCTTAACTGTTGTTAAGGAACTGTACTGAGCACATTGTCAACTACATAGAATCTTAGAAGCACAGATTTAGAGCTGGAAGGCCTTAGCGACCATTGAATCCAACTCCCTTATTTGACAAATGAGGAAAATGAGAAACAGAGAGGTAAATTTACTTGCCCAAGGTCACACAATTAGTAAGTAATTGAGGTGGGATTTGAAACTGGGTCTTCTTAACTCTAAGTGCAGTGTGCTTGGATTGGACTAAAGGGTCTCTAAGACCCCCTCCAACTCTGAAATCCCATGATTCTATAATACTATGGGTAAGGTCTATGGGTAGGGATGGGAGATTATTTATTGGGAAGGGATAGTTTTGTCAAGACAGAAGTGTGTCAATAATTTAAAAAAAAAAGTCCCTTTTTCTGCACATGCTCAGGACCCTGAAAGATGGACCAGAGTCTATCTAGAAAATGTTTCATTGTTTCCAGACCTTGAGTTTCCTGTGGTCATTTCTGTATTCCCATTTCCCTCTGATCTCTTCACTCCGTGGCTCAATAATTCTTTTGAAACCACAGCATTCAGGAAAAGCCCCAAGAAAAATTTTTCAGAAGAATCTCCCTTGGCACTATGAAGGCTCAAGTTACAGTCTTTCTTTCCAAAGCCTGGCAGTGTTCATTTTTTTTAGCAGCATCTTTTCTAGCAGCCCTCGAAGTTTGGCTGGGTCGGCTCACAGGGCAGTTCAGCAACAAGGCTAGGCCTGCCTGGGAAGGCGGATGCAGCTGGCCTCAGAAACACAATGTCCCTGAGATCTATACACTGAACAGTGGCCCCAGGGACCCCACCTACCTTTCTGATTAGCCAAGCCTTTCCACAGGAAAGCAAGCTTTGTCTCTGGATCTGCTCACTTCATGGTGCTGATAACTTTGTTCCAAGTCAAACCTTCTGCAGTAAGGGTGAGCCAGTTTGTGGCCCTGGACATAAAAGCATCACCTTCAAACCGGTTCATGATTCAGCTCAGCTCCCCAAAGTTATTATGAGTGTTTTCTAAACAGAGCTATTTGTGCAAGACTGCAAGACTGGGGAAGTAGGCTTGGACAATTGGTTGGGAAGGTCCCATCCATACGATCATATTAACTGTACAAAATTTGCAGAGAACCAGGCTCTTGCTACCTCAGCAAGCAGCTACCACTCTTCCTCTCCTCTCTTCCTCCCCTAAAGCTGCAGTCCATTGGACAAAGATTCCACTTGCCCCTGAGGGTGTGCTTCATTCAGCCGAGTTAAGAGACAGCTTTGGGGGGATGTGTTAGTTTTCTTCAAGACTATGAAGGGCTGCCATGTAGAATAGGAACCCACAAAGGGTAGCCCTAAAGGTAATGGGTGAAGGTTCCAAAAAGGCAGATTTAGGCTTACTGTTAGGAAAACTGGTCTAACACTTAGATCTGTCCTCATTTAGAAGGCAGTGGCTTCTCGCCTTGTTGGGGATCTTCAAGCAGATGCCAGACGACTATCTGTCAGGTATTATGTAGGAGGGATTCTTGTTTGGGGATGGGCTAGTTGAGATGGGCTCTGAGGTCCCTTAGATCTCTGTGATTCGAGGATTCTGGACAGAACCTAGAGAGATGCGTGTAGTTTAGTCAGCTTTGAGGATGATGAAAAACAGGACCAGATGTGTCCTCTGATGCTCTCTTCTTCTGTCCATTAAAACATAGACACAGGATTCGAGATACCACATGATGTCAGCCCTGCTCCCAGGCCAGCTGGCTCTAGATGTACTTGGCGGTGTGATAAGAGATACTGAATGCACCCCCTGTCTGTCCAAAGAGGCCTTCACACATTCTCTTATACCTGGAATTCCTACCCTAGGGGGTTGAGGGAGAGAGAGAGAGAGAAGTGGCGAGGAAAGGGTGGGAGAAAACAGAGATAGAAAGAGAAATGGCAGGCCTGGGGAGAGAGACAAAAGGGAAGGGGAGGACTGGCTAGTCTCAAAAGGAGGTCACGGAAAAAAATGTCATCAAAAAGAGAGAGGTCCATAAAGCCTAGGAAAAGGTCTTAGTGACTTAATGGCTCATAAGCACTAGACTTAGTCCAAGAAAAATCATTTATTGCTCAGACTAATCTCTCACAATGCTTTTACATAGTAGGCGTTCTATGTAAGGGAGGTAAGGTAGAGTAGGGTATAGGGAACTGGTCTCAGAGTCAGGAAAAGTTGGTTTGGAGTCCCACTTATGACATACACACAGGCTTTGGGACCCTGGGAAGTCAGTAAAATTCTTTATACCCCAGACAGCTCTCTAGGACTCTAAGTATCAGGATAAGTGGTGATCTGCTCTGGCTGAAATACTGATCATCATAAAAAAAACCCAAACAAATCTGGCCTAAAAGATGTCATTGAAATCCATTAGAATTGTCATGTGTGTGTGTGTGTGTGTGTGTGTGTGTGTGTGTGCCTGTCTGTGTATACACACACACACATACATATACATATATACAGTACAGATATATAGATAGATATAGATATACATATGTGTGTGTGTATGCGTGTGTGTGCGTGTGTGTGTGGTCCTAAATCATTTACCCCCTGGACACAAGTGCCTTCATTTGTAAAATGAAGGGATCACACTGGGTAGTCTCTGAGGCTCCTTACAGCTCAAGATCTAAGGTCCTAAGTCATTTTCTTTGTCTGAACCTCGGTTTCCTCACTTGTAAAATGGAGATTATGGATCCAGTTACCATGAAGGTTCCTTTCGACTTTACAGCTATTATCTAACAATGAAAAAAAAAATCCCTGGACAGCAATCTGACATTTTCCATGCTGAATAAATTTCCATTTGCTAATATTCTAATGCATTTCTCTTTTAATTGTATGTTTTAAACCACAAAATAGTCCAGTTACTAAGAAGAACCAGCTCAGTGTGACATCATTAATATACTGTTGCTGTTTTCAGGCCCTTTCAGTCATGTCCAACTCTTCATGGCCCCATCTGGGGTTTTCTTGGCAAATGTGCTGGAAGGGTTTGCCATTTCCTTCTCCAGCTCATTTTACAGATGAGGAAACTGAGGCAAACAGGGTTAAGCAATTTGCCCAGCTAAAAAATAGCTGAGGCCAAATAGGAACTCCAGAAGATGAGTCTTCCTGACTCTGGGCCCAGAAGTTTATCCACTGTGCCACCTAGCTCTAGGTGACCATTAATATAAGAATGGGTTTGAGAGCAGTTGGATTTAATGAAGGTGGAGAAGAAAGCAATATTAAATTTACAAAATGCCAAGATTTCTTCAAATCTGGATTTCTCTTATAAAAATATGACCGGAAGAAAAATTGAAGAGTACTCTGTGCCAGCCTCCTGATAATTACTCAGGGGTGTTATTCTATGAGGAAACCTCTTCTTGTTAATATGCTCTAGAGTCCTGGGGTAAAGGGAGGAAGAATGCACAGATCAATTTCACCCCATGATACATGGCAAAGGTCTTTATTAGATCTGTAATTGGTTTTTTTACTCCCTTGTTTCCATTTATTGGTTAAGGACCAATAGCTGACTTGGCCAGGCACCAGATCATGTCTGGGACATAGAAAATGAATTTACAAACAATTTTATTTTGATGGAAGTGGAGAAATAGGCTCATTCTACCTTCTGGCTCTCTGCTTTGCTAGGGAGGTTTAACCTGAACTGAATATTATTTCTATGTAAGTAATATAACAGTTCCTGAACTGCTACTGAGATATAGCCTCTGTGAGCAGGAAAATAGTCTTTCATTCAGAAATTGTTCACAAGTCACTGCTCAGATCTTACCATAAGAAAGAAAGGACTAGACACAATACTTTGTCATTGTTTTCTTACTGACAGGCCCTTGAGAAAATGTCATTTCACAGAATCAAAGATGGAAGGGACCTTAGCATCCGGTGCAACTGGTTCTTCTGACCAAGTATCTAGCTGTGTGACCCTGGACAAGTCACTCATCATCCCTGTGCCTCAGTTTCCTCATTTATACAATGAGGAATTTGTGCTTGATGGCTTCTAAGGTCTTTTCCAGCTCAAAATTTATGATTCTATTGTAAGTGGTAGGGTTCCACACCCCCAGCCTCAATCAGTGTAATGTAATCAATGCATGTGAGTGATGAAGTTTCAAACAGATGAACAGGAAGGTTTACATCATGTTATCCCTTAGGATGTATGACTTTCTTTCATTCAGTTACAAAGAGACAGAAGTGACTGTTATGTTTGGCTGACTGAAAATGTTGACCGTTCCTCAGGGGCTTTAAATAGCTGAGGAATTTCAGTAGTTGTTAAGTCCAAAAGCTGAGCAGTAAAACTTTGGGAGCTTCCAGGCTTGAGAGCACTTTAAGAAAGGATATATTTGTGCCTGTTCTAAAGGAGAGTAAGGGTGAGAGAGCGAGTTCAGAGGCAGCGTTACACCCCTCCTCACAATGACCATGTTGTCAGAGAGACTAGATTACTTGGAGCAACATATCCAAATAGGAGTAGAGAGAGATATACCAAGGCCACACACAGACACAGGATAATGCAGAAGAGAACTACTTAAGCAAAGAAACAGCTCCAAGGTGTGCAGCCCCTCGAACCAGAAAAGTGTGCTAAGGTTCACAAAAGGACTTCCAGGGTTTCAAGTTTACCCTTTGGCCACACAGGTGCCTCACTACCATTGTACTATAGGTACAAGTCCACTCTTCCTCCGAACTCAGTATATACTTGTGGAAAAGTGTGCCCCAGGCTTTTTGGGGGAAATATTTTATATCAGCTGCTCTTATTTAACTTTCTTTGCTAAAAGCTAGTGGAGACTACTGACTGATATATAATAGGAAGCATACTGATGGGGGCTCAAGATTAATAATACTAAAATTCCTCACTGATCCTCCCCTTAGGACTTTGAAGGTAGTAGTAATATTTAGGTCCCCTCTCCCCCAGGGATCAGCCTGTCAATGAGGGGGCAGATTCAGTGAAGGGTGTCTACACTATGAATGTGCCCTCTAAGCGATAGTGTAGCCTTTGCTTCATGACCTCTAATGAGAGGAAACCCACTACTTCCTCAGGAATCCCATTATACTTTATAATAATTCTAATTCTTATTATACTTGAAGATAATTCTAATTCTCAGAAGTGAGAAGTGGTATAGCATAGAGTCCGGTTAGAGTCACAAAGTCCTAGGTTTCAGAGTCACAGGACCTGGGTTCAAGTCTAGCTTCTGATGCTTACTCCCTGTATCACCTTGAACAAGTCACTTAACTTTCATGGGCCCTAATTTCTTCATCTATAAAATAAGGCTGTTAGACTAGATGGTCCTGAGATCTTTTCCCAGAGTATAAGTCTGAGGGTTCAAAATTAGGTGTGTTAATGAAGGCACCTCAACTGTTTCAGCTTTGTAAGGTGGCTTGCATTTGAGACCCTCTTCTGACACTGACTAGTCAGGTGGCCTTGGGCCGCTCCTTCCCCTTTTCTTTGCCTCAGTTTCTTCATCTATAACTTAGAGATATAACTCAGAGGTGTACTTGCACTCCCTCCCTCCTGGTGGGGCAGTCAGTAGAATGCCAGCCTTAGAGGTAGCTGCACATAGTAGGTGCTCAGTAAATGTTTGTTGCTTGACTGACTGGATAGAGGCATGTCGGTTGAAGAGTGGTAATGAGTTGAGAGTCAGAAAACACGTTCAGATCTTTGTGATTGTGAGCAAATGATCTCTCCTCTAGCAGTTTCACTTTCCTCATCTATCAAATGAAGAAATTCAATTAGAGGACAGACATCTTGGAGAACCTTCCATCCCGAAAGCTACAAAATGAAGACTGTGAGATCTGGAAGATGGGGACCGAACCCCACCCATGATGCCAATCGCTGGGTGACCCTGAGCAAGTCACTCAGCCACTCAGAGCTTCCTCGGCAAGAAGATGGGGCCAAAAATCCCTGTAAGGATGACTTCACCAGGTTGTGGTGAGGATCAAAGGAGATGGCAGGTGGAAAAGAGCTTGGGAACCAGAAAGCATTAAGTGACTGCAGTTATGGCTACTGATCCAGACGCTGTCAAGTCCATTTCATCCGAAATGGAAGCAACAACAGCAAAACAAAATCTAATTAAAAAGGTTCGGGTTGCTCAAAATTCATTTTGACTCTAGATTAGGAAAGTATTTAACAAGTAAGGCCCTTCTTCTCTCCAAAGTTTCTCATCTGTAAAAGGGGGGAGATAATAATAATATAATTATGTATATTTGACACACACATATGATATATATATATATGCATATTATATATATATATAGAGAGAGAGAGAGAGAAAAGAGGAACTATATAGAAAAATAATGGGGAAATATATATATATATATGTATACATATAAAGGGAAATGTATGTGTTTTAGTGTGTGTATATATATGCATATATGCAGGGCAAATATATATGGAATATATCTGTATGTAGGATATATATAGAAAATATACACATACACTCATATAAGTATAAAGGGGAATTAATTATATGTGGGATATAAATAGGAAAACATATACATGGGGAATATGTATAATAATATAAAAAAGATATTTATATACATATACATGAAATATATACAAAGGGCAAAATATATTTTACATGTATGTATATGTGAAAATTATACCTTTATTTCACACCTTAAAGGGTTTCTGATTATCAATTGCTGATTAATAATAGTAAAAAATAATAATAATGCTAAATATCTATATAGTGCTTTGAAATTTGCTAAGCATTTTGGAAATGGTATCTCTTTTTATCCTAACAATTCTGGGAAGTAGGTGCTATCATTTTCCCCATTTTACAGATGAGGAAAATGAGGTAGACAGAGGAGTAGGGGAAAGAGAATAAATACTTGCTAAGCTCTGTACAAATGTTATCTCCTTTGATTACTTGTTACAGATTAAATGACCTGTCCAAGGTCCACATAACTAGTAAGGGTAGGAGGCAGGATTTGAACTCAAGTCTTCCTGACTCCATGTCCAGTGCTTTTATCTACTTGAGCCACCTAGCATGGGCTTTACAAACTTGAAAACACAATAATCAGAGATCATAGACTTAGAGATGGCAGGGACCTCTGAGGCCATGTAGTCCAATGCCCAATTTTACAGATGAGGAAACTGAGACCCCAAGATTAAATGACTTTCCCAAGAACACACAGACACTAAGAAGGACAACTGGGATTAATCAAAATCCTCTGACTTCAACATAAATATTAGTTATTATTCCAACATGATGATTTATCATCCCTCTCCCCACTCAATCACAGCACTTTGAATAAAAAGCCAAACCAATCATTTGCTTTTTTTCTCCACAGCCCTTCCACGGGACATACTAAGTCAACCACTTTCAAATCTCCCTTCCAGCCTCTCCATTAATGAAATGACCTTGAAGCAGCAGAGCAAGGGAGGCCTCCCAATCAAAAGAAAAGATCTCCCCCTGCAGCCCCGATATGACTCACAACATCAATGCATCGTCCAGTGAAATACAGCCAATGCCTAGATGACACAGTGGGTTTCCCCCTTGACCTTTCCGGTTACCATCTTACCCTTGGCATTTCAGAGGAGGAGGAGGCAGGGCAACTGAGGAGGGAGTGGAATGCACCACATACTGCCAGGGGAAATCTGTAGCCTTTCTCAGGTGCCCAGACAATTTTCAGAGAAGATACACTGCCCCCAAAAGCATCCTCTGGGATTTGTTCCCATTAATGGCATTAAGTGAGGAGATAGCGCTTTATCCCAGGGAAAGACAGACTCCCTCCCTCACTTCCCAGGAGAAGCTGGCAAGGACAGCATTTGTCATATTTCCAAATTCCATAATTCCCCAATGACATCACTGGTTTCCCAGCATGGTCAGCCACACACTCGCTTCTCCATTAGTGACATTGTTGGGAATGGACCATAGCTTTGCACGTCAGCTCCAAACTCGGCTACCGGGCACCAACGTATTGGCCCTGAGTCTTGAGCCAGGGGAAGCCGCTGATGATGCAAGTGCTGCTGGGAACTGCCTGCTAGGAAACATCCTGTCCAGCTCCAAGGACGAGCAGAGTCCAGACATTTAAACTGGATTGAGTCACTGCAAATCAATCATCGGGCTGAGGCTACAGCCAGGTCCTTCAAAGCAACCTCAGCAGTATCCCTGGCTCTGCCTAGAGTCCTTCCTTTTCCATATTGGGTTAGTGCTCAGATCCCTAGCTGTGTGACCCTGGACAAGTCACATAAACTCTCTGGCACCTTCCCTTTATTTGTAAAAGTGATTTGGAAGTGTAACTTTAATACCACCATAGGATGGTTTTGCTAGTCCAATGAAATGATGGGTTAAGGCCTAGCACAATGCCTTGTCACTGGTAAAAGGCCCAAATAAAGGCTTATTTGGGTTGAATTAAGTTGCTAGAGCTTCATAAGTCTTAAGATATAATAATAATTATAATAATAATAACACTTTTCACGAGGTTGTTGTGAGGATCAAAAATTCCAATATGCATAGAATCCGCAGTCAACCTTATAGGCTACAGAAAAGTGAATATTTATTGATCTATTTTATTTATTTATTAATTTTGGTTATGTAACAAAATATGAACTACGAAGCTCATATTTAATCCCATATTTGACAAACTATGGGAGACCTATGACTCCCCTGAAGTGATCAATTCTTGGTGGGGAAATTTCCCTGACCAATGAAGACTTGCCATGTTTTTCCTCTAGTTTATAGTCTTAGACAGATTCTTGGGCAGCTGAGAGGATCAGTAACTTTCCAAGTGTCGTACAGCTGGCACACGTCTGGGCTGGACTCAAACCTAGGTCTCCTAGACTCCAAAGTTGACTTCACAAGTCTTCCCCTTCTCTCATCATCATCATGGCTCATCCATCCTGGGTACAACTCTAGTACTAAACAGGAAAATGGGGATGATATGTGTTTTCATCCCATTCTCATGTGATTTTAATCCCTCTGCTAGGTCTTGATATTTTAAGAGTTTTTATCCCACATAGTTTGGAAATTATAGCTGCTTTGCCAAAACCTGTTAATAAGGGAGTAGCTAGGGGGTGTAGTGGATGGAGCACTGAGCCTGGAGTCAAAAAGACCTGGGTTAAAATCTGGCCTTAGACACTTACTAGCCATGTGAGCCTGGCAAAGTCATTGAGCCCTGCTTGCCTCAGTTTTCCCATCTGTAAAATGAGCTGGAAAAGGAAATAGCAAACCACACCAATATCTTTGCCAAGAAAATCCCAAATGGAGTTACAAAGAGCCAGACATGACTGAAATGACTCAAGAACAATTAATAAGATTCCTCTTAAACTTTTTGTGGATCAATGTTATTCCTGGGTCGTTATGGGCAGCACTTGTATCTGTGATAATGCTCGGATTGCCATGTGCTATATTTGTTGCCTTCTCAGAGACATTTTGAGGGCTATATTGGCAGTACGGGGATTTGTCATAGGTATATGAAAGTTACTGAACTTCTTATGCATGATTCTAGTAGACAATGGGTCACATCTTGCTAGGTATTCAGTAGATGCTAAATTTATGTAGCCTGCAGTGGTATATTGTACAGTTTCTTTCCATTTCCTTGCCTAATAGGCCTTGATCGCTAAGTTCAGGCTCTTCAAGACAGCTTGTTTGTAATTTCCTGTAGTGATGATCTGAATGAATTTCCATTACCAACCTCTTTGTTACTAGAAATCAATCCACAAGGAGGGCAAAGTCATTTGTTCAGAATGTCTTTGTTGGCACATTGTTGGTTGAGCTCATGTGGGTATTGCCCATGAAGAACCTTTTGATTCAGCTCTTGGGTCTGAGGCATTTTGTTGGTTCCATCCATAGATGGAACTCATTCAGAGACACTTGACAAAATGATTATTATTATCTTGTTCTCAGCTTTTTTGATGGTTTCAGATCTTGCTATCACTAACCTAATATTATTCTTTATATTTGTTGTTCTTAGACTACTGAACAGGATAGCTGGGTTTTTGGGGGGGTAGTGGAATAGATGAAGTAACCTTATACCAAGTATCCTTGGCACAATTCCAATGTCAGAAGGACAGCAGGGATGATGCAGACCTCATTCTATGCCTGCATGATTTTTATCTCCCCTGCTAGGTCTTTATTATTATTATTATTACTATACAAATGTCAGTTATTCTGTTCTACACTGAAAAATAGGCACAGTAGCTATTCTTCTACAGATAATCAATCCATATTTCAAAGCATACCATCTGCTGAAGTCATCACCTTGCAATGAGAGGGGAATTGTAAGGCATAACTGAGACTTAGAAAGATACATATATATATATATGAATAAAATCAAGAAAAGCCTGTCAATGCCAATGTAGTAAAACATGCTATCTTCATTGATTATGTGAGCAATCAGACTTAGCAAAGCCAGGTAGACTATGCCACTATTTCATTAGATACGTTATAAGGGCATGAGAGTTATGGGAGATAAATTATTAAATAGCATAGTATTCTCCACCCAACTCCAACATTAACTAGCCAAGAAAAATCACTTAAAACAGCCAAGTAATAAACAGCGAGGCCCTGAATTTTTATCCAAATGGTGTATAGCTTTTAAAGCGACCAACCACCTATTGAAAGAATGAAAGAATCATCTACAAGATTACATATTTGTCCAACTCAAAGTCAACTTAACCCATTTAAAAACCCTACCACAATTAATCATATTCTTCCCCTTGCCTCCTATGTTTTATATGTTCCCCAAGCACAGTTCTGATTACCACAGGCATGGCCATCAGGTGGTTATTTTGGTCACAGAAATTAATTAAAACCACCAGAGTTGACCCTTTCTGAGATAGAACTTGATAAATTACTCCTTTGGTGGCTTCCCTACTTCCTTCTCAGCCCCCTTTTTTGTTACTTAGTGACCCTGACCTTCCAAACTAAACCCATGCTCAATCTAGCAATTAATCAATGAGGATTTACTGTGTGCCAGATACTCAGCTAAATGCTGCCAATACAAAGAAGGTAATAATCCAGTCCCTGCCATCAAGGAGCTTGTATTCTAATGGGGGAGGCAAGATTCAAGTATCTATTTATATACAATATTGATATTAATAATTAACACTTATATAGTACTTTAAGATTTACAAAACACTTTTCATGTTATCTCAACCTTACAATCACCCTATGAGATAGACGCTATTATTACCTCTACTTTACAGAAGAGAAAAATGAGGGTGGAAGGGGTTAAGTTACACTTGCTTAGGGTCACATAGGTAGAAGATATCAGAAGGTAGGATTTGAACTCGAATCTTCCTGACTCCAAGTCCATTACTTTATCCAGTCTCACCTCTCTGCCTTTGTAAATGGGAAGTAATCCGAGAGGGAAGGCACCAGCAGTGATGGAGATCTGGAAACACCTCTTGCAACAGGTGAAATTTGAGTTGAGTCTTGAAGTAATCCAGGATGTGAAGACAAGGAGGGAACATATTCCAGGTATGAGAAAAAAAAAATCCAGAATCAGAAGATGGAACACTCTGGGAAAGGCAAGGCAAGGCCAGTGTCTCAGGATTATACAATGTAGTCTAATGATACAGGAAAGAGAACAAGAGGCCAGATTGTGAGGGACTTTAAAGCCAGAGAATTTCCTTTTTGATTCTGGAGGTAAGAGGGAACCACTGGAGTTTATAGAGTAAGGTCAGACCTACACTTTAGGAAGATTTCCTTTCGCAGTGGAAAATGGATTGGAGAGGGAAGAGAGTTTTGTCAGGTAATGAAAATGTGGCAGCTGTGGGAATGAAGAGAAAAGAGTCTTTAGGCAGAGGTAGACTGGTAAATATTTAACAACCATCTCTCCAGGAAGGCGAGTAGGGAAAGAAATGTACATCCAGAACATTTTAAAGTTTACTCTGCATGTTTGACATTTTCCCGATCACTTACTTAAGTCTGGACAATCAACAGGCCAATAAATCGAGCTCGGATCTGCAGCTGGCCGATTTCGGAGGTGCAAATGCTCACACTGAAAGCTCAACAGTCGACTCTCATTTGGAGGTGTGAGTTCGCTCCAGCACATCTAGATCTATTAGTTTTGTCACGAAAGTTTAAACTCCGAGACTTGAATATGTTTGGTGAGAATGAGAGAAGATTTGAGGAGGACACTATGGTTTGGAGTTCGGGGAGAACAATGGTTCCCTCGACCAGTTCATGGAATTTTGGACCGGCAGAAGGTGTGGTGGAAGGAAGCGTGGAGGCAAAGTCCGGTTCTGTTTGGGGCACAGTGAGTTTGCCTATTGCAAAAATGATTTGTTCTGTGTCCCATTGCCCCAGCGCCCTGTTTTCTGCTCTCTCTGGAGGAAGCCACTTCTTTTTATCCTAACAGGTTAGTTACAGTTTCATTGCAGACCCTGTGGAGGAGATATTCAGGATTGGAACGTCTGCCAGACCTTTTAAATCCCTTCAGGGATACTGTGACCCACTTAGCCTCCACAAAACTTGGCACCCTGTTACTTACCAGCCAGAACTATCCTTATCCTATTCCTGGGTCACATGGCCGCCCAGGATCACTAGCCAAGGCACTGGGACCACTTCTCAGGGATGGATAATGATTTCAAAGCCAGTAATAGGATCTAGAACTGGAAAGTACTTCTGAGATCATCTAAGGAAATCCCTCCTTATATAAGATGGTTCTCTGGGAGGAGAGAGGGGGAGAGATACAGGGAAAATTTAGGCAATATAAAGACAAAAGATATCAATAGAATTTATTTTGAAAAGTCACCGATAACATGACTATAAAATTGATACTATCTTCCTACTATGCCCCTCCCCCCAAAAATAGAGGGATTGGCCTTGTCAAGTTTCAAGCACAATCATCTTTTTTTTAATTATACTCTGTTATGGAAATGCTTGTCTTATTCCATAAATGAAAAATAAAATAAAATTTTAAAAAAAATTTAAAAAGAAAACAAGGACAACTTTGTGCTCCTCAAAAACTGGAAGCAAATACAAAGGAATGGGAATGGTATAGTAAGGTTATGAAATGTGGACTCAGGGCTATAGGGCAGTCAGCATGGCTACTCTGTTTTCTTGCATCAAAGGATGCCAGGTCATTTGTTGGAGAGAAGGGTGCGGTTTGTCAATACGAGAGAAGGGAAGGTTTGGAACAGTAGCTTAAGACACTGGGCTAATGAATGAGTCAAAGAAAATTGCCCCACATTAGTGAGACTCAGTTTACAAAATCATTGTTGTGGAGCTGGAAGGGATTTTAGAAGCCTTCTGGGCCAATCTTTTCATTTTGCAGAGAGGTTAAGTCACTTGACCATAGCATGAATATAAAGTAGATTCAATTGGTGAATTTCACTAGGGGCCTTCAGCAATCCAAGAAAAAAAAAAAGATGAGATGGTTGATAGCAGAGAGAATTCAGGTCTGGGGATTGGCAGGTGATGAATGATGGGAGAACAGGAGGGCAAAGAATCCAACACTGGAGCATACATTGTAGAACCCATAATGTTTGATATTCCTGTAATTCACAGAATCTTAGCACCTGGAGCTGGCAAGGACTTTAAAATCATTTAGTCCAATTCTCTCATTTAAAAGAGTCCAACAAAGAAAAACTGACACCCAGAAAGGTTAAGTAATTTGCCCAAGGCCACAGAAGCAGATTGTAACAAGAGGGGTGCTAGGCCCTTTCTGCCTATTCGCTCTTTCCATGACATGAAGCTGCCTCCTGTGCCAGTGACTCTGTAGGAGAAAACTCATTGCCCCTTTGAAAAAAATTGATTTTGGTCCTCCTGGAAAGCTAGTTACTATCTATATCTTAGATCTCCATTTAAATGTTTTCCTTTCAGAGAGAGGATTTTGTTTAACTTAGAAAGTAGAATAAAAATTTAATTCCATACAGATTAGCCAAATATTCAACATACGCAACTACACTCCAAAAATTTAAATCTCTTCCTATTCACCAAAATGATTTCTGCAAAAGATGTAATAAAAAAAAGTTCCAAACCCTCAAACCCCCATAGTCTACAATCTGCATGTATAAATATACAAAGTATGATTTTCTTTTCTTGAACATAATCTTTTTGTGTTGATGTTTCCACTTTGAAATGATTTCTGATAAGAGTCTGAATAGTGCTGAACATGTCTAATAAAAGCTAATAAAATGTATTGGGAAATGCTTTGGAATTGAACAGTCTTGTGCACTTTGTGTTTTCATATCAAGTTATGGAGCTCATTAACCAATGTCAAAAATGAATCCCCTGCTACACGGTCTCCTGTCTGAGGAGAACTTTTCTCATTTTCTCGTGAAGGAACCACACTGTAATGGAAAATGTGCTGAGAGAGCTCTCCTACCCTTATTAAAGCATTGTGGATTTAGAGATGCAAGACCCTTCAAGGCCATCTTGCCCAATTGCTTTATTTTGTAGATGATGAAACTGATGCCTAGAGGATGACTTGACCTTTAGAATGTCACACAGGGAGTAAATGGCAGAGTTATGTGTTATAGTAGATCGAATGTAAGACTGGAGAGTCAGGAAGACCTGAGTTTAAATCCTGCCTCAGACACTAGCTATGTCACTTTAGGTAAGTCATTTTACCTCTCTCTGCTTCAATTTCCTCATCAGTAAAATGAAGGGGCTAGACTAGATGGTCTCCATTCCAATTCTAAGATTATGATACAATCTATTTACTATCAAGCTTTCTAATTTGATCGTCATATATGACCGTATGAGATAATTCTTCAATCAATAATTCCAAGCCAGACCTTTCTGCAAATAGACCCAACTCCAGTCCCAGCATCTTTAAATCTCCATTGGGCATCTCTACCTAGGCATGGCCCATAGAATTTTACACTTAGCATATTTAAAAAATAATTTACTTTTTCCATATTCCATCCATATCTAAAAAAGAATTCACTTTTTGCATTTCCATCTTATCCTGACTTCCTAAATGCTTTCCCCAGCACCACCATCCTCTCACCAGCCAACATCAAAAATTGTTATTGATGATGTCCTATTTTCCATCATCCCCATGTTAATCCACCACCAAGTTCTATCAATTCTTCGTGTCTCTACCACCAGTCTGTTCCTTTCCATTCCACCCTCTTTCAATTCACTTATGACAGAACAGTGTTTTCTAGTTTCTCCCTATTAGTCTGTCCTTGTGCCCTTGTATCAGATTAACCTGCTTAAAATCAGTCGATTAACATTTATTGATCACCTGCTAAGTACCACACTGTGCTAAGCACTCAGGATACAAAAAAGATGGAAAAACAGTCCCCACCCTCAAGAAACTCCCAATCGAACAGGGAAAACAACAACAAAATAAATAGATACAAGCAAGCTATATACAGTATAAATAGGAAATAATTAACAAAGGGAAGGCTCTAAAAGTAAGAGAGGATGGAAAAGACTTCCTGTTGAAGTTGAGTTTTTAGAGACTTAGAGGAAGCCAGGGAGATCAGTAGAGCGGAGGAGGGAGATAACGCCAGAGAAAACTCCAGAACAAGAGCCGTAATAAAACAGCATGTACCTCCCACCTACCTTGAGCAGTTCCATAATGCCCAGAGGCTATTCAATATCTCCATCTGCTATTCTAAGGCCTATCCAGCTTTTGTGTAAGAGCTGCTATCAAGCCATCTTTAAGCTTCTTCCCATTATTTTGTTTCACTGACCTAAGGCCTTTACATTCATCTATAAATTGTGAGGCGGCATAGGTCAGCTCAGACTGAGGTTTGGGTTATGGTTCTTCCCCTTGCTAATTATGAGACCTTGGGCAAATGACCTATTTTCCCAATTTTCCTCTATATAAAATGAGAGGTTGGACTAGATGAATTTAATTCCAAATCTATAATTTTCCCATCTCTCTCCAATGATAATTTGATTCACTGAATCACTTTGTCCTTCTTTAGGTCTTTAGGTTCTGTATTTTGTTGTCTATGGATTGGGATAGGGGCTTAACTTGTGATTTCTTCCACGTGAGGAGCTCCTTCATGAGAAAACTCTCTCTACCAACGCAGGTGGACACCTTCACTGCAGCTTAGTCTCTACAGCATTTCCTAGAGCTCAGAGAGATTGGAATTCACACAGGGTCACATGTTCAGTATATGTCAGAGGCCAGGCTGGAACCCAGGTTTCCCTGGCTGCAAGTCTGGCTTGTGCCACGGAATTGCAGATTTAGATGGGAACTCTAAGTTTGCCATAATTGCTAATAATAATCACTAGCATTTATATATTACTTTAAGGTTTGCAGGACACTTTATAAATTTTATGCACTTGAACCTCTGGGTTCAACTCTGGGGAGGAAGGTGCTATTAGTATCCTCATTTCACAAATGAAGAAACTGAGGTAGACCAGGTTAAATGACTTACCAAAGGTCACACAGCTAGTAAGTATCTGAGACTAGATTTGAACTCTTCCCAACTCCAAGCCCAGGGCTCTATCTACTGCACCATCCATCTGTCTCTTCTGGATATCTATCTAAAGTTCACATGTGCTATCCATCTTCCTGCTAGACAAGCCTACCAACCTAACAACAGCAACAACAGAAGGAAGGGAAGTTAATTTGGTGTGACTTGTTTTTACCAGTTTTATTCTTGATCCTAGGGATTAAATCTAACCACAACTGAAAGTAGCCTTATCATAAGATAATGAGTTTCCCATCCCTGGAAGTGTTTTAGATGAGGCTAGATGGCGTCTTTTTAGAGACATCATGGAGGGGCTCATTCATCGGGTAGGAAGTTGGATTTATTCATCAGGTAGAATCAGAGGCTCCCCATCACCTTCCCCTACTGTGGGAGTAACATTTGGGAAACATTTCCTAAGAGTCTACAATTTCCACACACTGGCTGAACTCTGCCCTTAGGGGCTGAACTAGACAATTCCTCCTCCCAACAGAAGGCCTATGAGTAATTAAAGACTTTTATCATTTATCCCCCCCCGAACTTCTCTTCTACAGGACTAACACACATCCATTTCTTTCATCACTACCTCACTCTTGGGTGCTTCACCTCCACAACAGCTTCCTTGTTCCTACTCAAGCACCCTCCCTCCATCATGCCCTTTCTCCTCCCACTTTCCAACTCCCTTTTTTGTGTTATCTTCCTCCATTAGAATGTAAGATTCTTGACAGCAGGGACTGTCGTGCTTTCTTATTTCTTCATGCCCGGTGTCTGGCTCAGAGTAAGTGCTCGATAAATGCTCTCTCTAGATGTCATCTCTCCATCAATCCAGATACTTACTGATTTTTCTTTAGGATTGTATCTAGTTCTCTCACGATCCCAGTCAATTTCTTCTGGATAGATTCCTAAATGCATTATCTACTTATTTTTTATCAAGTCTGCAGTCATGACATAGGCTGCTCTAAGTCCTAGACAAAAAGAAGCTTCTCAGTCAAGATGTCCTAAATTATGGTTGACAACACTGAATAAATGACTTCAGATGTGGTCTGATGAGAGAACTATGCAACATCGCTTTCTCAACTTGTCCTAGATACTAGCTTTTTTGACAGCCATATCACACTGTTGATTCATTTTAAGCTTATTGTGAACTGAAATTCTGATTTTTTTCCCATTAACCATCTAGCCACCACTCTCCCATCTTCTCTGTGCATAATTAGTTTTTTGATCCTATGTGAAACCTTACATTCATTCTTACTCAGTTTAATCAGATTGGATTTGACATAACATTCTGGCCCATTGATCTCATTTTGGGTCCCAAGTATCATCCAATGTGTTAGCTATCCCTGACAGCTGAGTGTTGCCAGCAAATGTGAAAAATCATACCACATATGACTTCATCTAAACCATTAAAGAAAATGTTGAACAGCATAAGATCAAAGAAATTCCTGGTACATTTCAAATTCACATCAACACACTGATCATTAGACATTCAACCAATTCTAAATTCATGGAATTGCACGATCATCTGGCTCGTGTTTTTCTACATTTTATGTAAGGATGAGGTGCGAGACAATCCCATGCTTCGCTAAAAATGATTTCTTCCTTTCTTCCCAACTCTAAGTAAGACTCGGATCAAATTCCTTGTTATAGGAGATGGCTCTCTGGGAGGGAAAAAGTGACATAAAAGCAATAGATATCAAGAAATTGTTTTTTTTAATATCTATAATCATTGCTTCCCTTAAGTACTCCAAAAAATCAATTTAATAATCCACAAAGATGAATGAGAAATACCAGTTAATAGTTTGTGGAATCCACCTTCCTTCCACTTTTGAAAAACAAGATATTTGTCCTTCAACACCTCTCCTCTTCTTGGTATATCAGTGATCCATATTCTTTCAGTATCTCAGAAAGTCAAATCTTATGCCTTAGGAAATACTTAAAATATAGTCAATCAACAAGCATTTTATTAGATGCCTACTATGTGCCAGTCAGGTACCATGCTAAGTGATAGGGACACAAAAAAAGGTAACAATAAAAAATCCCTGCCCTCAAGAAGGTCACAGTGTAAGGGGAGAGACAACATGCAAACGGTGACATCAAAACAAGATATGGATAGGATCAATTGAGGATGGTCTCAGAGGGAGGATACTAAGGTTAGGGAGAATTGGGCAAGGTTTCTTGCAGAAGGTGGAAGAATAGCTAAGTATTCTCTACCATCTACTCAACCTTGTTACATTTGATCTCTGTTTCCACATTTATTCTACCCTCTCACTTTAAGATGAGAACACCGAAACAACATTTGAGTTCATCAGCCCCTCTTTTCATACACTAATAGGCCAGTATCCAGCCTAGTCCTTATTTTCTCTTTTTGTTTTGCTCTGAACATACCTTTTAAAATTTCTTTGTTGTTGTTAGCTTTTTCGTAAGCTTCAACTCATTCTCAGCTTCCGGCCACTCTACTTGGTGTTCTAAGCCACCCTTTTTTTTATCCTCAGATTCTTCACCCTCTTTCACATATAACGTCTGAGCTCATCAGAAAGCTCCCTGTACAGCCCCATAGATGTCTTTGTTAGCCTTTTGTTTTTGAAATTCTTATCACTTTTCTTATTTATCTTTCATTTTTAAGTTTTCGGCCATGTGATCATACCCATTATCTCACTAGGATTTTTAAAATCTACTTTCCTTTCTTTTGTTTTTCTTAATACTATTTTATTTTTTTTCCAATAACATGTAAAGATAATTCTCAACATTCATTTTTATAATATTTTGAGTTCCATATTTTTCTCCCTTCTTCCTCTCTACTTTCCTTTCTTTTTTAAAATTTTTTTTCTCTACTTTCAAGTGAACTGAATTGGTTTTTTAAAAACAGCTCCTGCTATTTTTATTAATTTGGTAGTTTTTTAGTCATGTCTGACTCTTTGTGACCCCATTTGGGGCTTTTCTCAGCAAAGATCCTGGAGTGGTTTGCTATTTCCTTCTCCAGCTCATTTTACAGATGAGGAAACTGAGGCAAACAGGTTCAGTGACTTGCCCAGGGTCACAAAGCCAGTAAATGCCTGAGGCTGGATTTGAACTCATGGAACGGAGTCTTCCTAAGCCCTGGCACTCTGTCCACTGAACAACCTAGTTGCTACTAATACATAAAACTAACTCTTTGCTGCCTGATGCACTGATGATCTCTTAATGATACAGGCTGCTAAGCTGATGTCTTCTTTTCTTTCTATCACATATGCCCTTCTAGTTGGCTTAAGTGTGAGTGGTTAGTACTTAGCACTAGAACCCTCCTGCTCAGTTCTACCCAAATTACTAGACAGTTACTAGATACCAAAGGTAACCCCTTCAGAAGCCCCTGCTACTGCTGAGGGCAAATGAAGCTCTCACTCATCACATCCTTACCTATTTTCTGAACTGCCCAATACTCATGACTTCCTAGGATTCTGCTTCTGATAGAGCCCTCAGAACCTAGGGGACATTCTTCTTACCTTTGGCCTTACCTTCTTACTTGTGAGAGCTGACTTTGAGGTTTCTCATTGTCTGGATGTTGAAGCAGCTGATGGCATGCCTGCAGATTGGATAACAATAAACAAAAAAACAAATAAATAAATAAATAAATGATTGAATGAATGAATAAGTGAATGAATAAAATCCTTATCTTGGAACAGAGGACATGAATAACTCCCATAGTGATCTAAATCAGTGTTCAAGGTGGAAAGAGGAGAGCAAGAAGGTCCAGGTCTGTGTAATTATACTCCTCTTCCTTCTGAGTGCCCCTCTCACTTTCTTGTTATTTAAACTCAAGTCCATCATTGATAAGGTGAAATATGGAAATAGTTGGTCAGTTATAGGAAAAGCACCTGTTATCCATTGAAATCCAGCTTTCCTGTCAAGTAGAACCAACAGTGACCTCTCCCCTCCCTGCCCACAGCCCCCAGTTCTTTCTAAAATGTGTTAATGTACAGTTTAATACAGGTTCAGAAATTTAGAGCCCGAAAGGCCCTTAGAGGACATTTGGTCCAACTCCTCCCCCCAACATTTGACAGCTGAGGAACCTGAGGCTAGCTTTGGGTGACTTAGTGAATAAACTAGAGTGATGTCCTTAGAAGTCAGGCAGTCAATAAGCATTTCTTAAGCACCTTTTATGTGCCAAGGATTGTGCTAAGCACTGGGATTACAAAAAAGGACAAAAGATAGCCCTTACTCTCAAGAGGGTCATCAAGGTCATATAGTCCAACTCTCTCCTTTTAAACCAAGGAAACTGAAGCAGAGAGAGGTTAATTAACTTGCCCAAGGTAGTAGTAAATGGCAGGGCTGGGATCTGAACCAAGATACCTTCAAAGATGGGGGCACAGGGAAGCAGGTTCAGATTGGGAGCAGGATGTGAGAGAGCAGAGATAACGCAAGAGAATTTGAAAAGAAGTAAGCTCTGAAACCAGCAGTGACCTTTGTGAGACTAATGGCTAATTTACATGGGGGAAAGTCAGCTTAGAGGAACACGGCCAGACTGCCAATAGCTAATTCTATTAGCACAGCCATATGATATTGGGGTACTGTGTCTAGAAAACCACCCCCTCCTTTTCCTCAAGAGGCCAAGCAACTGAGGCATCTCGCATGGTGCCAGTCCACCGGGGGCCTCAGCTGCTTACCTGGGGACGGGTGACAGACCAGCTTTGCAACGAAACTTTTTTAGGCCCATTCCAACACGCAGAAAGAGAGCCCTGCCGGCAGCATCCTTTGGGAATGAAGAAGCAGCTGCAGGCAGCAGACAAATAAAGCCTACCAGGGCCTCCTTAGAATTCAGTATTTGGAGACGATCATCTCTCATCGGCCACCAGAATCTTCTCACCATGATCTGGCTATTCCCACTGCAGGATACAGCACGATGTCTTGCACTTATTATGCCAACGAGACCTGATAGGAAGACCCACTAGGGAAATCTGAAGGAATGTGGATGTTTCAATAAAGACTTTTTACAATGGGAAAAAAAATTGATTATCCTCCTTACCAGAGGCAATAAAACCCATAAACAGGAAATGTTTCATTTATTTCTTCCCCTGCCGTGCAAGTAAATTTAAACAGATTCAAGAATGCCATCTGGGAAAAGGGCAATGCATACGTTGTTAGAGGTGGTGGGAAAGTCTAGAGGAGCCTTTCCCACCATGAAAATGGAAAGGGTCCTCTTGGAGTGCCCTCTACCTACAGAAGTCTTTGAAACTGATACTGGAGACTGGGCACAGATGCTCAGGGGTCCTTCTCCCTTATGTCTATTGCTCCAGAGGTCAATTCTTTCAGAAGTGAGGTCTGTCCAATAGGAATGAGGATTAACATAAGAAACAACAGGCTCACGGGGCAAAATTCCCAAGTGGCTAACACAATCTATTTTTATATCCTATAGCTTCAGCTCTTTTCTCCCTGACCCCTTGCCAGAGAGCAGAATCAACTCCTCCCTTGAAGAAGACAAAGTCTTCTTCATGGATTAACAGGAGCTTTCTAAAGAGGCACAAGGGTTAAGTTAGAGCAGCCTGCTGCTCAGCTGCCCCCCCCAACCCTAAACCAGCCTGCAGGCCAGCAGTGCTGTAGTACGAGGCTAAAGAAATAATTTTAGAGTTTTTTTCCCCAACTTTGCCCTGCTCTATTTAAATGAGTTCTTTAAATTAACTTTTATTTTTTATGAACAAAAGTCATTCTCCCACCCTACCTCTTCCCCACCCTCATTGAAAAACAAACAACAAAAACTTTTCACCAAATATTTACAGTCAAGCCAAATAAATTCGTTCATTGCCTATGTTCAAAAACTAAATGTCAAAGTCTATACTCCAAGCCCATCACTTCTCTGCCAGGAGGTGAATAGCATACCCCCCCCAAGAAAACCAAATATTAAATGCTGTCTCATTATAATGACCAAGCTTTACCTTACCCCCCAAAAGAGATGAGACAATCTGCTTCTCTCTCTCTTGTTTGTAGAGCTTGAGGGCTATGGTGCAGATCACTGCATGACCTGTCAGACTCACTTGATGTGCTTGGCACTTAGGCTGGCCTGACAGATAGGCAATTAAGAAATGTTTGTTTATCAATTGACATGTTGATTAGTTTTGCCAAATAGCTTTTTTCTCCTCTTCTTTTTATGTTTTGTCACAAGGGATATCTGACTAGGGAGGGAAGAGGAGGGTTATATTTAGAAAGGACAAACCAAATATATCAGTAACAATTAAAAATTATAAAGCACTTATATGAATTTATTATAACATTTGTAGAATGAAATTATTGAATTTTGGAAATGGGGGACAAGTTAAGTTTTATAAAGAAGACAATGATCTTGGACAACTCAGTAAACCACTCTGGATTTCATATAAACCTCCATAAAACTGTATATAACTATAAAATATGGAAATTGGACTCAATAATCTCCAAGGTCCCGTCCATCTCCAATCATCTGTGAAAATCTATGAATTTTTAAATAGCCAAAAACAACTTAATCCTGGGACCCTATAGTTTAGTACACATCTGTTAGTCCTAGATAAATGGTGGACATGTTTCGAATGTGTAATTTGAGAAGAAAATAAAATTAGTGAGGCAGCTGTGAAGTTCACTTTCCATTGGCCAAAAGGCTATGAAGAGGAAGCAACGATCACTTTCAGGGTGCATGGCTGTGATCTTCCCATCACCCTCCACGGTGTGATGAACTGACTGAGAGAAAACATAGGGAAGGCGACCTAAGACTTGTCCTCATCGGTGCTGTGACACAAGCTTCCAGATGTATTAACCACAGTTGAATTCGGCTAGGCACATCTAGAATTTCACCAGTTAAGAAGAGAACCCAAAGAGACTGGAAGGTCATTTTTTAGATTCATATGAATGGATTGAACCTGCTTCCATAGACGTTCGATTCAAATGTACACACCCATCTCAGAGCCATAAACAAAGCCCTGTGAATGAAGAAATGTTCAAGATGGGACGGCTGAGTGCTAGCACTCTTAGTCACAGATTAAAGAACAAAGGCCTGGGCTCTGATCCGGACTCCATCTTGCTGGGTTCACCCTGGGAAAGTGAGATAACTTTGTAGGCCTCCGGGTTTCATCTTTAAAATGAAAGGATTGATACTGAAAAATTAAAAGATGATGAGATCAGGTCAGTTACACACCTATGAAGCAAGGGAAAGATTTCATAAAAGATGAAACAGATCATTTCAATGATAAGAGATTGAGAAGCTTTTGCATGAACAAAACCAATGCAATCAGGACACGAATTGCAGCTGTTGATAGAGGAAAAAGAAAATTCTTTTCATCAAATCTCTGATTAGGGTCTGATCTCTGAGAAATAGAAGAAATTAAATCAAACATGTAAGACTATTCCCCAATAGTTAAAAGATACTAACAAACAGTTATCAAAAGAAGAATTATAAACTCTAAAAGCCATAAGAAAGATTACTCTCACTAAATGAAGGGGTCGGACCACCATGATCTCCAAGGTCCTGCGATAAAATGTTTCAAGCTAAACTTAGAGATGAGATGGAGAGATGTGGACTAGATAATATATCTGGCAGTAGGTGAATAGCAGGACCCAGAACATAGTTGCTAGTGATTCACTCTTAACTTGCCAAGACATTTCCAGGAGAGGACACAAGGAATTTGTGCTTAACCCTGGGCCACTTAAGATTGTCATCAGTGATAAAGATAAAGTTACCAATGGCATGCTTATCAGATTTTCAGAAAACACAAAGCACAAAGCTGGGAGGGGTGGCTAGCATGCTGGATGACAAAGTCTGGAGCCAAAAGGATCACATAGACCTAGAGCTTCAGGGCAGATTTAATTAGTAAAATAAGGATAAAATCTTATTCTTGGGTTCAAAAAAATCAACTTCCTAAATTAAAGAATGGAAGGATATGATTAAGATTTTGTCCAAAAAACATATGTGACTTTGGTTAATTGTAAGTTTACTATGATTTAGCAGCATGATGGGGCATCCAAAAATAGCTAATGTGATCTTGGATTAAGAGATGCATAACTTCCAGGATTAGGAGGTAATAGTCTATCTGTACTCAGTGCTATTCAGAAAACATCTGGAATATTGTTTTCAGTTCTGGGCACCGTAGTTGATAGAGGACATTGATAATCTGAAAAGCATCCTAGTGATGAGTGTATGCCTTATGGAGATCATCTGAAGGAACAGGGAATGTGAGAAGGCTCACAGGCCACGTGGCAGCTGTGTTAGGGAAGAGACATTAGACCAATTCTATCTGACCTCAAAGGGCAGAAAGAGGAGTAACTCATATAAATTTTGGAAACAAATTTAGATTTTATATGAGTTTTCTGACTATTAAAATTAACCAGAGTTCAGACAGTTAGGTGGAGCAGTAGATAGAGTGCTGGGCCTAGAATCAAGAAGCCCTGGGTTCAGATCCAAACACAGATTCTTCCTTGCTATGTGACCTGGGGTGAGTCACTTAACCTCTCTTTGCCTCAGTTTCCTCGACTGTAAGATGGAGATAATAACGGCATCTGCCTCTCCAAGGTTGTCATGAGGATTAAATGGTAGCATTTGTAAAGCACTTTAGTAGGTGCTATATAAATGCTTATTCTCTTCCTTTCCCCCCTCCCTACATCAAAATGGAATGGGCCCCTCATTGGAGATGTTAAAGCTGAGACTGGATATTTGGTGGATATACTATAATAGGTCTACTGAGATCCCTTCCATCTTTGAAATGCCACTACTCTGTGATTCTGTGATCCTTTCCTGCACTGTATTAATTCTACAATTAATGATATGCCTGTGTTGCTCTAAATTATGTATTGGAATTGTATTTAGAGCTGGAAAGAACCTTAAGAGTTATCTGATCTATTTCTTTCATTTTACAGATGAGGAAACTGAGGCCCAGACCCAGAGAAAATTGATGACATCCAAGTTCATTCAACTTCCATGGGTTCAACGATCATCTCTTGAAGATGACTCTCAGTCATTATGTCTGCCCTTTGTTTCTCTAGTCTGCCACTAGCCATATTCTTCTGGATGTCCCATAGGCATCTTGAATTCAACATGTCCCATACTAGTCTTATTTACCTTCGCTTCTAGCCACCCATTTTTATCACCTTGGAGTCACCCTCCACTCTCCCCTTTCCCTCATAATTCATATTTAATAGTTGCCAAGTCTTGTCAATTCCATCTCTATGGTTCAGGACCTTGCTACCTCTCTCTTCTGCTATTGCAATAGCTTCCCAATTGGTCCAGAGTCCTCACACAGCTATGGCGTCTGCCTCCTAATCATTGCCCTGCCTCCAGCTTCTCTCATCCACCTTCCACAGAGCTGCCAGATCTATATTCCTAAAGCACAAGCCTGACTGTGTTACCTTCAGCGACTCTGCATCCTCCAGGAGAGGACACAAACTCCTCTGTCTGACATTTAAACCCTCCGAAATCCAAATCAAATCTATCTTTCCATCTTGATTTCACATTATTCCTCCTCTCCTCAACCTTACATTCTACATGCTATTCTTCACACATGATGTCCCAGGTTCAGTCTCTCTTCCTTTACCTGGAATGTTGTCCTTCCTCACCTCAGCCCTGCAGAACTCAAGAGGCAGCTGGGTGGCAAAGTGGAGAGTGTTGGACCTTGAATCAGAAAGTTCTGAGTTCAAATCTGGCCTTGAACACAATAACTGAGTGACCCTGGGCAAGTCAATTAATCCCTATATGCCTCAGTTTCCTCAGCTGTAAAATGGAGATAATAATAGCATCTTCCATCCACATCGATTGTGAGGATCAAAGGAGATAATACCAGTAAAGCATTTAGCACAATTTATACTCAATAAATTGCTCTCCCTTCCTAACTCCCTGCAAGTTCCATCTCTTACAAGTGGCCCTTTCATATATACATATATACAGTATGTGTATATATGCGTATATATATATATACACACGTATTGTGTACCTAGGTGTATATGCATGTGTGCATGTATATGTATGTGTATATGCATATATGTATTGTATGTGTATGTGTGTATTAGATATGTGTAGATATGTAGATTACAGAGGTATATGTATATGTATATAGATATATGTGTGTGTGCACATATGTACACATACATAAATATACACATATACATGTATATATGTAGATGTGTGTATACACATACATGTATTCATTCATGTGTGTGTGTAAATGTATATATGTGTATGTGTGTATATATCATATATTTTTAAAAATATATCATCTTAACTTATGTGTATACACGCTATATCTCTCCAGTAGAATGTAAGCTCCTTGAAGGCAGGGACTGAGTTATTGTTGTTCTGGTACCTCCAGTTCCTAACACAGTGCCTGCTATAGGAAAGATGTTTAATAAAATGTTTTCAATGAATTTAATTTAAAAGATCATTTTTTTATTATTTTACCATGGAAGAAGATGTGATTTCTGTTTCCACCCAATGGCTAATACTTGCTATATAAATTAACATGAATAATTATAATATTGCGTTTTACACCTATTCACCACAGACCATCTTTAT
Organism: Phascolarctos cinereus; assembly: GCF_003287225.1. Lineage (NCBI taxonomy): Eukaryota > Metazoa > Chordata > Mammalia > Diprotodontia > Phascolarctidae > Phascolarctos > Phascolarctos cinereus. Next base: position 29,738,199 of record NW_027555847.1, read on the forward strand.
TCTAGCCTTTTCAGGAAGGGAAAGGAATATAATAATGCAAAAAAGGGATTGCTGCATTATGATAATTATTAACACGGTGAGAATTGAATCACTAAGTTACAAATTCAATCTCATTTGGAGGGTTTGTAGTTGTGGAAGGATTTTTTCCAAGAAGCATCTGCAGTTGAAAGTCATAGGAAAAGGAGGCTCATCTTAAAATAACTCATTATATGCCTCAGTCCAGGAAGTCTCTATGGTAGAAAGAGCACCACCCTTGGAATTACAAAACAAGGGTCAGATATTGGCTTCAGCACTTATTAACTTTCTGACCCTGCGGAAATCACTTTGTGTCAGTTTCCTCATCTGTAAAATGGATATGATAAACCTTGTACTACCTGCTTCATAGGGTTGTTTTTGGGAAAGTGCTTTGTAAACCCTAAAACACTGCATGAATGTGAGCTATTTTATTTCTTGTCTCTAAAATGGCTAGGTGACCCCAATCTGTTCATCATATCCCTCCCCAGCTCTAAAGCCCAACTGGAATCCTGAAACCTGACTGGCTCTGCTTCTGCAGGAAATGTATTAAGTGAATTTAGCCCAGGAAAAATAGCCCAAGGAGCAGCACGACCCTTTGTAAATGAAAACTCACACACGCCCAGCAGGCTGTCATTTATTGGATAGTACCTTTTCAATCAGTTACTCAAAGAGCAATTATTAAGCACCTACTGTGTGTTGGGGATTGGAGGTACAAAAACATAAATGACATAATCTTTGGTCTTAGGAAGCCTATATCATTAGAAATTAATTCTCAAACACAGAAATGTTTCCTGGTAGTTCTAGCAATGATATAAATGAGGGTAAAAATTCCCATTGTCGATAATTCAGTTAAATATATTATTAGTGGGTTTTTGGCTATTGTAATATTTTGTAGCAGCATAACATCATCAGACCTGCTACTGGGGGTTTGGATTTGCCTTATTATAAGTGCACCAGCAGCTTAGGCACCCACAGACAAAAAAGGAAAGTAGCAAGTGGGAAAAAGCCTATCAAGATTTTTGCTAATTAATTATGCCACTTTTATTGCACAGCCTGGTGCTGATAATATTAATTCAGCTAGCATATCTGATTCTATTTCTGGTGTGAAAAATGCCAAATGAATATCTCATTTACTTTCTTATTATTCTGTTTCTGAACAGCATTCCATGTGAGTTCTTCTTTTTCAAATAAGTCACGCTGCCTTGCTTCAGGGTACTTGGTTCAGGTCAATAATACATAGTAAATGCTTTTTAAACTGTAATTTGTTTTAATTTTTAGGGGGTAGTGTGCGGAAAACAATTTTTCTTAAGATGGTTATTCCATAAGACACCATGATAGGAAGCTAACTTAATGTAACTGGAAAAATATATAGGGAGCATGACATAGGCATGAGTGACTTTTCTCCTCCTCTCTCTTGTCATTATCTTCTAGCCTGTTTGTGACAGTCTCACAGGCTTTTAAATTGGGGGTGCTAGAGGCCTGCCTACCCACTTAGTCTATGCGAGGTGACATCGCCACACTATGGAACTTTCACACGCATTTTTGGCTTGTGTAGCCCGTAGACAGCTCCCTCTGCCCCAAGAACTGTGTGACTATGGATTCCTTGCATAGACACACTGCTCTCTATCTGAATGATATATTTTGCTGTTGTTCGTCTTTTGTTCTCAGAGAGGACCAATGACGTCAGGAGGGCGACGTCTTGACTTGCAAGTGCATTAGATTTAAACGAAGCATTGATGTTCTTAGTCTTCAGCCTCTCTATCCTCCAGAGTCATTAGAGTTCAGTAGCAAGACAGAGGTCAAGACAACTGCTGATGGCCCCTTGAAAATCACCACCAGGGTGAACTTGTACTTGAGTTCATGACATTGGGGTGGAGGGAGAATAAGAGATAGGAAGGACGCTCGTCCACACTAATCTTTCCCCGCACTGAACTCCTCCGCCTCCTGTTTCCTGCACCCTAGAATTCAACGTTTGCTTACCCATAGTACTCTGTTGTCCTCTTTAAGGTTTCGTGTACCTTTTGTCTCTCTAGTGAGTCAGAATGTAAGCCCCTTAAAGTCTCAAACTTCTTGGGATCCCCAGAACACTTGGAGTAATTGGGCCCTTCACAAATTCTTGATTACTTGGGCAGACGCTATGCTAAGAGGGTGATAAATGCCATACATACACAGAGTTCCATGTCACACCCAGGTATCCTCTCCTGTCCACAGAGCAGCCATGGAGATGGGTTTTCTTCGGTGCTCTCAGGCCAGAATGTTGGTAAGGAACAGCAGTTGCCTACAAATGTTCTGATCTTTGGTTACTGCCAAAAAGGATCACGCCCAATCAGGGCTAATTCTTCTCTTAGCAGTGGGGCTTTCCTGGGTGAAATATAAAGACACACCTTTCTCTGGCATCATTCTTCACTCTTTTCTTCAGCTGGGCTTTGCATGGGCTCCGAGAGAGACATTCTCCCTGAACAGGGGCCTTTGAAGTTCCTAGCACAACATCTTTTCTCAGGCAGCCCAAGTGGTAGGAATAAAAAAGATCTATAGGAACAGGCCAAGAAGGAGAGGTGCTTGTAGGGCAAGCTTTGAGGAGCATTGAAAAGCCCTAATCATTCAATCATCCTGCTTTCTTCTGAAATTCTCAAAGTCAGAATTATTCCCTGAAGGGTAAGCTTTTACCTGGTAGGATATGAATTAATAAGGGCAGTTAGGTGGTATAGTCGATACTGTGCCAGCCCTGAAGTCAGGAAGACTCATCTTCTTGAGTTCAAATATGGCCTAAGACACTTCCTAGCTGTGTGACCCTGGGCAAGTCACTTCACCCTGTTTGCCTCAGTTTCCTCATCTGTAAAAATGAGCTGGAGAAGGAAATGGCAAGCTACTCCAGTATCTCTGCCGAGAGAACCCCAAATGAGGTCACAAACTTTTGCCAAGAAAACCTCAAATGGAGATGCAACTTAAAATGACTGAAAAACAATAACAAAATAAGTTGGCAGAAATTCATTGATTGAATTAACCTTTTACCTCTTATTGTCATCTTAAATGTTCATCTCCCCTAAAAAATTGGGTTGAATTGTCCAGGCAAATCCTCTAGAAGTTGATTATTGGCTCCAGGAATTCTATGTTGCCCCCAGGTGTCTTCCATTAAATAGCAGAGGTGTTTTTCCCTGTGGTTACCTGACTAGAAAGTAGGCCCTTCTGGACTCAGAACATAGGATACTAAAATTCGGGTGGAGGTTTGGAACCTGGGAACCCCAGGGGTGCACCTTAGAGGTCATGATGACACTAGGCCCCTGCTGGTGGAGGAGGGGCACCAAAAGAATCTTCCTCAGTTTTGCTTAGAGGAAAATGTTATGTAGGACACAAATGTCGGATGGATCACTGACTAGGTCACAGACACAACCACCTACACACACTAGTCACACTCCCTTTTGATACTAAGCAGAACAACTCTTGCGCTGAGCCGAGCCGTTGCATTCTTGGAGGAGTGACGACTAGCTACTCTCCTTAGATTTTCACTTCTGGCTGTAGCATAAAACCATTTCTGGGACAACTGAGATGAAGTATCTAGGAAGAAAACTATTCAACTTTGTAAGATATAGCCAATCCAGGCATCCTCAGAACAGCCTGCTGGGCAAACTCTCTCTTTCAGAATGTGGATGCAGTTCAGATGATTGGCTGAGCCAAATGAGATAAGAAATCCGTGTACATCTGTCCAAAGTACCTCAAATTAGTGTTCAGTTGAGCATAGCTAGGACATGCAAAAGATTAAACTGTACTCACCATTTTTCTTCTTTTCTAAAGAGTGAACAAGAGCCCTTTGTGAAAATGATTTCTTTCACATAGACCAAGGAGGCATATGATGGGATGAAAACAAATCAAAATTAAGACAGGGAAAGAAAGAGAATAGAAAACGTGTGATCAAAACGAAAGCGCAGCTAATGTTGAGTGTTTTTAATAACTAAACCCAAATCTTTACAGACCCCTAGCCGCATCACTGATATTTCAATATGACTTCTTATGGCTGATGATTCTTATCAATTATCTTTCTTGTCTTGCACAATGCCAGATGGAATTAACTCAGGGACAAGTGTTCTAGTAATATATGTTTGGCAGGTAGACTTGGGGAATCAACCTCATCATCAACCTTCTAAAATGCTGGTATAACACAATTCCACTTTCTCAGCTGTCCTCTCTTCCAGAGTTATCAAATAAATAACTATAGAAAATCAGGGAGTAAAAAGTACTAGAAGGAGACACCCAGACCTACCTCCCAACCTTAGGAATAAGCTCTAAAAAAGCAAGTTTACCATATCATAGTAACAGAATAGGATTCATTACACTCCAGATTCAGTAAAGGTCATTGAGTCCAACACTACTGTTTTACAGATGGGGAGACTGAGGACTAAATGGTAAAGTGATTTGGCTAATATCACACAGCTAGTAAGACCTGAACACATCTTTTGATTTCAACTGCAGCATATTTTCCGCTGTCCCATGTCCTACATGAGGGAGAATACAAGATCTCCCTCCCTCTTTTTACAGCAGTTTCACAGTCATACAAGAAATTTCTTCAGAAATGATGTTTGTTTTTCTCACTTCTCTGTCCTAGAGAAGGAAGTGGCTTTTATCCCTGAAATGCTTGGATTCCATGAGTTTTTTTCATGCTAGTCATTTTTAAAGTATAGATTTTTGGTTTTGTTTTTTTACATAATAAGACAAGAAGCCATAAGCTCACAGAGTGTTGACTTGAATTTATCGGGATTTAGCTTGGCTTAATGAGCAGGAGGAAACTAGGTGACACAGTGCATAGAGCACTGGGCCAAGAGTCAAGAAGACTCATCCAGCCTCAGACACTTACTAGCTGTTGACCCTGGGCAAGTCACTTAACCCTGTTTGCATTAATCCACTAGAGAAGGAAATGGCAAACCACTCATATCTTTGCCAAGAAAACCACTTAGGGTCACTAAGAGTTGGACACAGCTGAACAACAACCACAATAATAATGACCAGGAATCAAGGATTATACTTTTTATTCCAAGTATTACCATTCTGGCTCAGTAACTGATAAGGCAAACTACTTGATTTTTCAGACCTAGCTTCTACTTTCAGGATGGGGGACCATTATCAACATCAACCAAAGCAGAGCTGTGACGTAGATGAAGTCTTTCTTTAGTGCCTTTCTCCCCTTTGCTATTTGGTGCCCTTATTGCTACCCTCATAGAACTCTGCCCAAGACACTCTTCCACTGTGTTTGACAATTTCTCTCCTCCACTCCACAAAAAACCCTCCTCAATCTCCTAAAATGAATTCCCTTAGTGATCTGATCTGACCTCTCCCATAGACAAGAAGGTAAATTGAACAACTAATTCATACTGAAATGCAAATGTACCAGAAAGTCAGCCAAAAAAGCAAAGAATTTTTCTGACCATGGTGATACATGAAATGCATGAAAGACCAAAATGGCCCTCACTCTTATGTGATTTCTATGATTTTGTTCGGTTTTTTTTTTTTTGAGATTGGCAAAAAGGGGAGCAGGGTTTTAAATGGGAAGCAGGGTGCTGAAGTGGACTAGGTTTGGGATCAGGAGTCTGGGTGTAAGATGCTATCTCTGTAATCTAGTACCAATGTAACCTTGAGTGAGTTCTTCTGCATCTCTGAGCATCAGTTTCCTCACATGTCAATGTGAGGGTAGCCAATGATCCCTATGGTCCAAGTCAATGATCTCATAAAGGCTAACAACCACATCCATTCACCCTAATGACATGGATTCATGACATGGCATGACCTGGGTTCTCTTGAACCCAAAGCTCTCAGTTCCATTCTCACATGCCTACATCATTCTAATTAATTTCAGGGGGTTCTCATTCATTTCCTGAAATGTATAGTCATTGTAAGACTGTGAGGACCTTTTATTTGCTAAAATTAAGTTGTGGTACTGACAACAAAATGCTATTGGTTCCATAGAAAGAAAAATAATAATAATTTTTTTAACAATAGAATGAGCCGACACCATTTCCTCAGAGGAAAAATGAGAGCTTTGCCTTTGAAATTCTGCCTTTTATCTTCATGGGAAATACAACTAAGCTTACAAACCAGAAAATAAGTTTCCATTTGGGTATATCCCACAGACCGTGGCTCTAGGGTTTTCTCACAGGCTTCATTATTTGTCACAGTGTGTGACCCTACTCAGTGAAAAATTTCAAGTGAAAAAAGTTAAGGCTACTTGCCCTTGTCTCCCTTGCTTTCTGCCTTGAAGAGAGCTCATTATGCTTCTTAGGATCACATATGATTTTGCTAAAATCTCAACAGTTACAAGCCTTTTTTTTTGCCTTCAAACCACCTGATTCAGATTTTCCTTCACCATAAATCTGAAATATTAATACATATTATCTGGGCCTCACAACAGATGGGATTAAGACCAGGCAGAATACAATACAAGGAAATGAAAAAGAAAATTATTGGGTTGCGGCTAAATGGAGATGAAATGATTCTCAGATAAAAGGGAAAAGAGAGTTCTTACTTCTAAAGGGAAGAAAAAGGTCTGAAGACTAATTCCATGCAGGAAAAGCTTTCTCTCTTGAATAAAATATTTTTGTTCGTTGTCCAGTAATGTCTAACTCACTGTGACTCCATGGACCACACTGTCCAGGAGGTTTTCTTGGCAAAGATACTGGAGTGGTTTTCCATTTCCTTCTCCAATGGATTAAGACAAACAGAGGTTAAGCCCAGGATTACACAGCTAGTAAGTGTCTGAGGCCAGATTTGAACTCAGGAAGATGAGTCTTCCTGACTCCCGGCCCAGTGTTCTATACACTGAGCAGTCTAACTGCCTCAAAATAAAATATGCCCCTCCAAAATCTATAGAAGAAAATAAGAATTTACATTTAAAATGATTGAAAACTACAATAAAAAGTGGTTTCACTAAATTATATGTCAATGTTTCAACGTATCTGTAATTTAATTGTAGTTCACTGACATAGATGACTGGTTCTCCGTGCCAGTAAATATGGTAGTAAGTAGATAGATAATCTCTATGAGTATTGTGGCCAAAAACAGTTGCTTCTCCAACTAACCCTTCTCCTCAAAGATCTCTTTGTCCTTGGATAGCATAAAAAGCTATCTTAACTTCATGGGATCACAGATTTAGAGCTGAAGGGGATTTTAGAGGCCTCCTAGCCCAATATCCCCATTATGTAGAGAAAACTGAGGCCTAAAAACATCAGATAACTTGACCGATTCATATAGGTAGTAAGTAGAAGAATCAAAATTTGGACTCAAACATTCTGATTCTAAGGGCAGCTAGGTGGTACCATAAAGCATAGCATGCCAGGGCCTAGAGTGAGGAACTCATCTTCCTGAGTTCAAATCCAACCTCAGACACTTACTAGCTGTGTGACACTGAATAAGTCATTTTCCCTATTTGCCTCGGTATCCTCATCTGTCAATTGAGCTGGAGAAGGAAATGGTAAACTGGTATCTTTGCCAAGAAAACCCTGAGTGGAGTCATGAAAGGTTGGACACAACTGAAAAACAACAAAACAAATTTTGATTCTAAAACCAGTTTTCTTACCATGGTATCATTGACTTTTATCCACTGAGTAACATTTATGAGGTATTTAAGTGATTTTTTAAAACGATATTTGTAGAAACTTTCACTTCCATGCCATGACTGGGTCTTGGAGTATGAGTTTGTATTTTTCTTTGAGGGAGCCATAATAGGTTGGCTCTATTGAGCCAACTTCTAAAACTGATCTTGATTTCAAAGCTCTCAGTTCCATTCTCACATGCCTATGTCATTTTAATTAATTTCATGGAGTTCTCTTTCATTTCCTGAAATGTATAGTCATTGCAAGACTGTGAGGATCTTACAATTGTTAAAATTAAGCTGTGGTACTGACAACAAAATGCTATTGGTTCCATAAAAAGAAAAAAATATTAATTTTTAGAGGCCCCCTAGCCTCTAAACTGGTCTACTGAAACTGATCTCCCCAAGGTTACCAATGAATTCTTAACTCTTAAATCCAGTGATTTTTCTGAGTCCTCATTCTCCTTGACTTCAGGCTTTAGCTTCTGTTGTCTATGTGCTCTTCCTGGGTCAATCAATTGAAAAACATTTTTATATACTTACCATGTATTAGGTGCTGGGGACATTAAGACAAAAATGAATCAGTGCTGCCCTCAAAGAGCTTATATTCTATCAGGGAAACAACATGTATACAAATGATGATGATAACATTAACAGCTAGCATCTGTATTGTGCTTATTATGTGCTATATGTACAATGCCAAGCACTCTGTAAGTATTACCTTATTCAACAACCTTGGAACGTAGGTGTTATCATTATCCCCATACAAGTAAATACAAAATGCGTACCAAGTCAAAAGATGGTAATTTCAGCAGGAGCAGAAGAACTGAGAAAATCTGGGAAACTTTAATGTTGAAGGTCAAACTTGGGCTGAGCTTTGAAGGAAGGTAGGGAATCTGAAAGTTGGAAGTGAAGAAGGAATTCATTCTAGGCAAAGTGGACTACTGCAAAGGTCAGGAGATGACAGATGTGTGTAAATAATAGAGTAAGTAAGCCAGCTCCACCGAATCACAGAGAAGAGAAATATGAGTAATGTGTTTAGAAAGCTATATTAGAATCAGATTATGAGGGATTCAACTGCCAAAGAGGGGAATTTACAATTTATTCTTGAGGCAACAGGGAGTTCTTGTAGCTTCCTGAGCAGAAGAGTAACATGATCAGACCTGGCATTTAAGAATTTTACTTTGGTGGCTTCATGAGCTAGCCTCTCTGCTTATATAACACTGCTCACTCCTTGTTCTCCTACCTGTCAGAACAGTCTTCTTCAGTTGCTTTTACTCATTTATCATCCATCTCTGACTCAGTAAACCTGAGCAATCTTCAAGGCTCTGTCTTCAGCCCAATTGACCACTTTTCCCCCTCATGACCTAATAAGCTCCTATAGATTCATTTATATTTTAGAATTCTAGAGTTTGAAGGCATCTTTGAGGTCATCGAGTCCAATCACATCATTTTGCACATGAGGACACTGAAGCCTGGAGAAGCCATGTCTTGTTCAAGGTCATACAAGCAATAAGTTGTAGAGACAGGATTTGAACCTAGATTCTTTGATTCCAAAATGAGTACTCTTTCCACACCTCCTCCTTCATGTCTCTATCTCACTCCCAAATTTATATAACCAGGCTTAAACTTTCTCCTGAACTCCAGACCTGTACTGCCAAACATATGTCAAAAAACTCCACCTGGATATACTTTGGGCACCAAACACATCAAATCTGAAATGAAGCTCATCATCTCGCCCATTAAATCCATCCTTGAGTCAAACTTCCCTGTTTCTATGAAAGCATCACCACAGTCCCAGGCACCCAGATTTACAACCTCAGGGTCATTCTTGGCTCTTCTGTCTCCTTTACCCTCTCCATTTAGTCTACTACTAATACACTTACTAGCTGTGTGACCGTGTGCAAGACACTCAAGCTCTATTTGCCTCAGTTTCTTCACGGAGAAATGAAAATAGAAGAATGGGAAATGGGATTAATAATATCACCGACCTCCCAGGGTTGTTCTGAGGATAAAATGAGATCATATTTATAATGTGCTTTGCAAACCTTAAAGTGCTATAAAATGCTAGCCATAGTCACCATCATCATCACCATCATAGTCATCATCACCATCATCATTATGAATCAATCATCATCATCATCTCACCATCATCATCGCCACCATCATCATCACCACCACCATCATCACCACCACCATCATCATCATCATCATCATCATCACTGTGACCCATTGACTCTGCCTCCATATCATCTGTCATGTCACTGCCCTTCTCCACTCTCCCATCTTAGTTCAGGCCCTTATCAAACTTCTTGCCTGGATTATTCTATAGCTGCCGCCTAATTAGTCTCCATCCTTCTGGGATCTCTCCATTCCAATTTCTCCCCCTCACAGATCATCCTAGCTTCAAGACCCACTCGCTATTTCCTGTACCAAGTTGTCTTTTTTGTTACTATCATGTTAAGCTTAATGTACTTAAAAGAAACTATACATAACAAAAGTTCTTAGTTTCATATCAAACTTCCCTTTCTGTGCTTTTTTATTAAAATGTTCATATTTGTTGATACGAAATATTGGAAACTTGGACTCCACTCTTCACTCTCCCTGCTCTGTTAGATGAGCTTTTTACCTTACTTGCTTAGGCCCCAAACTCCATGAACCTTCTCACAGGATCCTCACCATTCCCCAATTAGGATACCCTCCCTCCCTTACTTTCTAGATCCCCTCTCTGTGTAGTCTTCCTGCATTAGAATGAAAGCTTGTAAAGGTAAGAGACTCTCTTGCTTGCTTGTAATTGTACATCAACCTTTAGCTCAGTGTCTGACACATAGCAGGCACTTAATAAATGTTCCATACATGTATCACAATAAAAAAATTTTTATTAAAAAAAATAATGTAAACCCTTCTTTGTTCAATCATTTTTCAATCCTATCCAGCTCTTCATGATCCCATTTGGGGTTTTCGTGGCAAAGATGATGGAAGGGTTTGCCATTTCTTTCCTCCAGTTCATTTTACAGATGAGCAAACTGAGGAAAACAAGGTTAAATGACTTTCCTAGGGTCACACAGCTATTAAGCACCTGAGGCCAGATTTGAACACAGGAAGATGAGTCTTCCTGACTCCAGGCCTGGCAGTCTATCCACTTTATCACCAGGGTCTATTTCATCTTTGTATCCCCAGGACCTGCATAGTGCTTGATAATTCACTATTGAATTGAAGCTTACCCAAGGATTCAGAACCACAGCCAATCTTTTTGGAATGTCAGGCTCTCTGAGGTTCATTCACCACCAGCTATTTGTGTAAACATGAATACTGTCACTGAATCCAAAATGTTAGCTGGCTCCTAGCAGTGGGACTTGAGTGACCTTCAAATGAAAGTCCATCTTTGCAACAGGGACCCTGTTCACTCATTGCTATGCTGCTATGTAATAAGATTATCTGTTCTTTTTTTCAAAGGAAAGAAAAATCAAATCTCACTTGACCCCAAGAACCACATAAATAGGATGCCAAGAGAAAACTGGCTGCTGAATGCACACGTTATCGTAATGTAATGCCTCCATTGTCGAGAAAAATCTTGTTGATAAACAGTTGAGCATTCTTAGAGAGAGAAAAAATATGTGCAAAATGTTTGAAAAACTCAGGATAGCTTAGAATGCTTCTGTGGACACATTACATAAGTTGATTTTTTTCATTTTGCCACTGAATCTCCCAAAGCTTTGGACATACTCAATGACTCCTATTACATTATTCATCATTTTTAAAAATCCTTTTGAAATTGGTCAAAAATGCCATGTCACTCTTTGGTGAAGAGGCCAAACTCCCATTTCAGAGTCATCTGAATCCTTTTCCACTGACAGTTAAACACCAACAGATAAGTATGATTTTATGCTCACTTTTTTCTTCAACCTTTGTCTTATTTAAGCAGTACACACTTGACAGAGAAACGTTTTCATTAAAGAAAATGTTTTATGAAACAAGATGAGGTTTGGGGGAGAAGTTGTGAGAAACATTAGTTCTTTTCTGTGCTGCTGCTCAGGACTCTTTTTCCACCTACAACAGAGAATAGTGATGGAGGTACAGAGTAGAAAAGCCTCTGGCCTCTAGGGGATCAGGTAAAGGTTATCAGGTGGTGGTATTTGTCCTTCATTCTGGAGGAGGACCATGACATCATGACAGTCTTATGGTCAGTTAGAAGATCGTGGGATCTTGCATCTAGAGCTAGAAGGTATTGCCTAGAAGGGGCCATTTCATCCAACTCCCTAAATGTTCAAAGTGGGACAATATACTGGATAGAATGTAAGCTCAATGAGGGTAAGGACTATCTCATTATCTTTGTACTCTCAGCACTCGGAATAGTGTCTAAAACACAGCAGATATTTAATAAAGGCTTGTTGGTTGACTGATTGATCCTACAATTTCTGCTTGGGGATCTTTGATTTACAGAATTGTATTTTAAAAGAATAGATTTAGGAACCTGGAGACATCAGAGTGTATTGTTTTTGGACTAAGATCTCTCTCTCTCTCTCTCTCTCTCACACACACACACACACACACACACACACACGGCACTGACATTCAGAAAGGTACAAAGCTGGGAAACATGGCCTGATCTCCAGAGAAGCACAGGAAAATTTCTATGACTTGATGGAGAGTGAAGCAAGCAGAATCAGGAAAACAACATATGCAATGACCGCAATGATGGAAATGAAAGGATAAATGGAATTAAGCTAGACACTGTGTAATTATAATGACCAATTTGGCCCCAGAAAAGAGATGAGGAAATGCACCTCCCTCCTTTCATTGGAGATGTAGGGTGGCTATAGGTGTAGAGTATCTGTACACACTGTCAGAGATGGTAGATATGTAAATTTATTTTGTTTAATAATTTTTTTTCTTTCATTGTTGTAAAGGAGAACTTGGAGGGGGAAGGAATGTGTGTGGAAATGAGTATGATGCATAAACAAAAACTATCAATAAAACATTAAAAACAAATTAAAATATGATCTCTCTGTGCCTGAAAAGGACAGTGTGGGGTGGGGGCATGCCCCCAAAACAGCAGCAAGGTTGACAACTACTTGTAGCCACCACTTCTTCATGTCCAACTCAGTTCTCAATTCTTTGCAATTTGCTCTGCCCTCCCCAATAGGATGTAAGCTACTTGAGGCAAGGGACTCCTTTTTTGTTGTTTTTTTTGTTTTGTCCCCAAATGCTTAGCAACCTACCTTGCATGGATGAGTCATAATTGTTTATTGAATAAAACTGATCTCAATAAAAATCCAGGCTCCATGTGAGCACCCCTTCCTTTGACAGAGATCACCACCCCCAAAAGCTTTAGCAGATGGTTTTTATGAGTTGCTAAGGCTAATAAAAAGAATACATCACCTGGTACCCAACCCTTTGGTTCCAAATATAGTTAGATGATTCTTCAGAAGAAGGACACATACTCTGTCACTAGTTTCTTATGTAAAGAATTTCCAGTTAGGTAACACCTTCTGGAGATGGCATTTTATTGTAACCTTGGAGAACTTGGGTTATGTCCATGCTGTACAAGATTTTATTGGAGGAATTATGTTAATGATATAATTTTGCATTTATAAGAGACTTTCTGGTTTTCAATGTCCCTTTCTGTATATGATCTCTAATCTTTGGGCATATGCCTCCCCAAATCTCTGAATACAGCCCTCATGTCTCTTCCAAACTCCAGTCCCACACTGCATTTGCTATTGCGTGAAGATCCCAATTCAGACTGTGTTCTCATTTTCCAGATGAGAAGAATGATGGTCTGAGAAGTTAGGATCCAAAACCACACAGTGGAATAAGAATTAGAATAGGACTCCTCTGACTTCTAATTCATTATCACATATTGCTCCCTCCAGTCAGTCAACTAATATTTATTAAACACTTTGCACAATTTACCTTTTGCCCTTTTCCAACCATTAGTAACTCCCATCTCTCTTTGCATGCATAAGTATGTGTATGTATATGTACATCCCCCCTACACACACACACACATACACACACACACACACACACACACACCCCAAGTTTGTTTGGAGCTACATCTACATAAAAAACAACAATGATAACGACTCTGCTTCATTTGTTTCTCTCTTCCCTCTTCCCTTTCTTTTAGAATGTAAGTTCCTGGGGGATGGGGATGGTTTTCTTTTTTCTTTGCATCCCCAGTCTCAAACACTCCTATTCTCCCTCCCCCATCAAAACATTAGTGTCCTGTGTCCCTTTTCTTGAGGTCATTCCCAAGTGACAGGGTCTAAGACAGACAGCTCAGCAGCTATACAGGATGACTTATGCCTGAACAAGAATGCCTGCTAATAAGAGTGGTTCACATTTATATGGTGCCTTAATGCTTGCAAAGCACTTTACAAGTATTATTTTACCTTTACAACAGCTAAGGGAGATGATTATTATCCCTTTTTACAGATGAGGAAACTGAGGCAAACAAAGTTGAAATGACTTGCCTAGTGTCACACTACTAGTAAGTATCTGGAGTAAGACTTGAACCCAGGTCTTATGACTCCAGGCCCAACCTCTACCCAATGTGCCTCCTGGCTGCCTCTACATCATACCACAAAAAATGGTAATAAAAATAAGAAATAGCACCAATCCAACCACAGATCCTCAGGTACCTCACTGGAGACCTGACAAAATGCCATGGAGACACTAATGAAACGCTCTTTGAATATGCCCATTAATCTGGGTCCATCAAATTTTGTTATCCTGCAGCCTGTCTTTCAGCTCCATCTTTCCCACATGAGTAGTAGAGGATAATTGATCAAACACTTGGTTAAAATTTAGGTTGAACATATTTATAGATTCTCCTAATTAATTAGTTTGGTAATTTACTGGAAAAAATAAGATTAGTGTGACATGACATCTTCTTGATGAAGACGTACTGATTTTTTGTGATCATCTCCCCCCATGCCTTCCTTTTTTTTTTTTTTGGCTAGGCAATGGGGTTAAGTGACTTCCCAGGGTCATAGCTAGTAAGTGTCAAATGTCTGAGGCAGGATTTAAACTCAGGTCCTCCGTGTGCTCTATCCACTACACTACCTAACTGCCCCCATGCCTTCCTTTTTCACATGTTCAATAACCATCTCTTTAATAATATACCCCAGTATTTTCCCAGTAAAAGAAGTTAAGTTTTCTTGACTTCTATAGTTGGCAGACTCTCTTCTCTTCCCTTTTTTGAAAAATCAGAATGACATTTGCCCTTCTCCGGTCCTGGGACATCTCTCTCATCTTCCACTGCTGTAGCATCCTCCAGTCTGAGAGTATAACTCATCTGCACCAGATGATTTGAATTTATCACAGGCAGCTAACTGTGCTCTTACTAATTTATCTTGAGTACCAACTTCTATTAGCATATTCTTTTTCCTGGTCTTTCCAGTTCACAGTTATTTTCTTTGACAGAAAAAAAAAAGCAAAATAATAATTAAGTAGCTTCCTTTTCTCTGTTATCAGTTATGATATTCCTATTCACCTCAAGTAGTGCTTCTATCCCTACTTTCATCTTTATCTTTTCCCCAAGATAGCTGAGAATTCCCTTGTTGATATCCTTAGTAGCTAGGTAACTTAGTGAATAATGAAGCATCAGACCTAGGTTCAAATCCAACCGTTGTCTGACATGGCGTCTTTGGATAGGTCACTTAGCCTCTGTCTGCTTTTATAAAATGTGGATCATAATAGCACCCAGGGTTGTTGTGAGGATCAAATGAGAAAATATTTGTAAAGTGCTTTGCAAACCTGGAAGCACTATGTAAATGCTAGTTACTGTTATTCCTCAATAGCTCCAGCTCATTCCGAGCTTCCACACTCCTGATTATTTATACGGGTCCCCGTCACACTCTTGTATTCCTCATCTCTGGTGTATCCAAGCTTCTGTTTGCTGCACATATCCTTCTTTTTTTTCAATCTAAATTAGTGAGATCTCTGTGGATCCACCTTGGTCCCTTTACACAACTTCATATTCTTCTTTCTCATTGAATTGTTGCTCTCGGTGTCCTTCTTGAGAACTTATTCTTTCTGAGCTAAAGTTAGTCCTTGGGATCCTACTCATCTTTGTTCCAAACTCTTTGGGATCTCCTAACCTAAAGTCTAAGGTATTTGTCAGATTATGCTTAGTTTTCCTTTCACCCTCTATCACACACTCTCTGGGTTTACTCAACCACCTTCAAAGATTTGTGTCACTTCTTCTCATTCCATTATCACTATTCAGCAATAAGTTCCTCTTGGTGAAAATTGGATCTGCAGCAGCATTTATTCTAGTTGATTCCTCCACCTGTCAAAGGATGAAATTATCATTGTGGCAAGATAACAAAATTTTAACTGTTTTGCTTCTGGAAGAAAGAGAACTTCAGTGAATATCCAGATATTTGAAGTTCCTTCAGCACTATTCTATCATGTCTCTGTACTGTTGTTTCTAAAATGTTTCATCTAGTTCTTCCTTCAGCACAGGTGGTCTGAAGCATATTCTAATTGTCTATTCTGTTTTGGTTTTGCTTCTACTGATCTTCACCCAAATGCTCTCCACCATATTTTATCCTTCAGTCCCTCAATTTCCTCATATGATTATACACTTCTAAACACATAAGTCTTTATCATCCCCTTTCATTGCTCTGGTTCTTTGTCTCAATGAATTGAAGCACAGCCTCACTCAACTTTTATCTGACTACAAGCTTTACATCATAAAACACAAGTGAAACATTCACTTTCAGAAAAAGGAAACAAGGAGACATGTGTTTGTACTTCACCAGCATTCTTGATTACCAGTATTGGTCTCTTTCTGGGAAATGAAGCCACACCACTAAGTGCAACCCAGGAAATTTGTCCTATCCAAACAAAGGATCAAGTCAGAGCAGTCCAAAACACTTATGGTCTGTGTGTTTTTATACCATAGACAGATAGGCGGAGGCTTTTATAACTACGTGTATGTATGGCCAACAGACCTCAGCCATCTCTGAATACTAATCATGAGGTCAGATAAGTAAACACAGGAACTGGTGGAATTCTTCTGGTGTCAGCGCCTGCATTTATGGATGTGTCTATCATTCTAGCTGTTTCTGTCCACATGGCCCAATCCATCCTTCTGGAGGAAGGAACTTGGTCTAACTACCTTGGATCATTCTTTTGTTATATATTTCCAGCAAGGTATATCCTTCCAGAGTCACGTCATCCCAACAAGTCTCAGTGACGTAAGGTCAAATCTACCTTCTTGAATTAAGAATTCTAATTTACCTTTTCTGTTATCCATAGTTTGTCCCATTTGAGTGTAGATATCTGAGGCCATGGATTTTGTCACTATCTGTTCTTAGACTTTGTCTCCTTTGAATTAATGAGTGTCTCACTACATTAAAGCTACTCTCTCTAGTATTTACCTTGATGCACATAGCCTTAGATAGTTTTCTCCACCTCTACCACCACCCACTTTTCCTTCAGTTTAAATCCCTTTTGTATAGTTCTACAAATCTTAAGCAAATAAATTCTGCCTACTCTTTTTTAGGTTCACTCTATCCCTGAACAGCAACCTGTTATTCCTATATTTTTAGCCATGATCCAGACATTCAAATCCTATTCTCAGATACCATATTCTTAATTAGCTGCTCATTTCCCAAATCTGCCTCAGAGATCCTTACCCTGGAATGGCAGCAGAGATGAAAATACTATTTATGCCCATAAGGTCTTCAGTTTCTTGCTCAAGACTTTGTAATCTTTAGCAATGTGTGATCTGCTCCTTCTGGAAGAATCGTTTGTGCCCATGTGAATCACCCAAAATGGGTGATAGTGATAAGATCTGACAAGTCTTGGTGAGCTTCTCTTTGACATCTTGGATAAATTCCCCAGGAGAATAACAAAGTGCTTAGTTGTTATCAGGGCAGCCTTGGTACCCTTCTGCTGGAGCTACTATCTACCAATGTTTACCCCTCCATCCTCAGACCCTTTCCCAGCTGACTGTACCTGTGGATGCACATCATAATTCCTTAGGTGTCTTAGAAGACAAGAAGATCTTCGCTTTTTAGACAGATCTTCAAACTGATTTATCTGTTTCAGATCTAACCTGAAAAATCAATTGGGTTTTACCCAATCTTCTTCTAACACTCTATAATATCATCAGTTTGAACACTCCCTCCCATTAGGCAGATCATAGCCCAGAAATGGCTTCCCATTCTTGTCCTACATGGCTATTGTCAGTCTTCCCATAAATCCACCACTGGAGGTTTACCCATCATGTTGGGAACCTTCCACTAGTTTTCCTGATGTTATATGGATTTAATGGAGCACATAAGCTATCGGTAGTCCCTCATTCTCACTATGCAATTGACCCAGGTTATTTCTTCTATGCCCTTCCTGCACGATTCTTTGCTTGCTATGTATAACTACCATCCACTTTTCCAGTGCCATTCTATTGAGACTGGTATTAGATATGCAACCTACAGATAACATTGTGAGGGAGAGTTTGGGGCTATATAGCTGAGAGAATGTTCCTGACCCTTTGGAATTTAGAGGAGGGGGTGGGCAAGCCCAAGCAGAGCAAATGCTTTCCTGCCATTCTTTCTAGATCACACCTTCCTTCTCCTACTAGGTGCTGCTCCGAGAGGTGTGACCTTCCCTTGGTCCATGCCTCTAATCTGTTTCTTCCTCTGGAGAGCGGAGCTCTGTGAGGTGTCTTTTGAGCTAAACCACCTGAATATTGATTACTTGTGACTCCATCACCTAAGCATGAGTAGTCCCAAGATGAGTCTTACAGTTTGTCTATACCTGTGATTTAGGACATTATAGGTTTGGACCACATGTCCTTCATTAGCTCCTTTCTTAAAAACTCCCTGTACTTCATTAATTAACAGACATGAGCCACAAATTATGGTCAATCATATTTTTATATGAAATAAATCAAAAATTAGAAACAGCCTAAAGAAATAGAGCAACCATGTACAAGAAATACCTGTCAGCTGTAGACATAAGGAAAGAAGAGGAAGGGAAGCTGAACCTTGATTTTGCTTTCTTTGATCTGAAAAGAGGGACAATAGCTAGCAGCCTATAGTCCACTCCAGCCACTTTCCTCAATTTCTTTCTCATGAGTCTAGGCTATGACTCCTGAAGCCAAGCCTGCAACATCTAGACTCTAGTAGACTCTAGTCTGAAGGCTCTCTCCCTGTCCCGATCCCTCTCCCCCTTCCTTCCTTCCCCTCCCCCCTTCTCTCTCTGTCTGTCTCTCTCTTTCCTTCCTCCCCCTTCTTTTTTTCTCTTCTTTCTCTTCGTCTCTCTTCCCCATCCCTTGCACTGCCATCACCACATTTTGGTGTCCCCTATCAGAATTTCTCTCCCTGGGTAAGGAGAAAACAACACTGTCTGTTCAGGACCACATTTCCCAGATATCCCACAAGTAGATTTCAGCACCTTTATGTGGTCACAAAGCTTCATAAGTCTGAATACTTGGTTATATATGACTCCAACCTATACAATGTCATCCCAAAATTATTAGTATTAAAAAGATAGGCCTTTTCAGGGATAACTTGGGTACCATTAACATCACCTGACAATTTCCCCAAAACAAGCCAATACACTCTCCTTCTGGTCAATTCTAAGTCTAGATTTTTGTGCATTTGCAATGTCAATCTGAGATAGACGTACTGATAGTTAAGCTTTGTGGCTTGTCCATGTTACTGAATGTCATACACTGGAAAAAATCCATTCCCTTGGTTTTTCTCATGTGGCTAGTTAGGGCTGAATGCTTTTAAAGGATTATGGACCCCCTAATACCAAAGTGTTAACAGTTTAACATGCCATATTATTGGCATTTCAACAAGAGCCTCCCCACACTTTAAAACAAAGGAGTGACTAATGTCAGAATTTCCATCATTCCAGCAGGGCAGTGGAAAGCATTTCGGCAGCAACATCTTTGGGACCATTGACAATCACATCCCATCGACCCGCTCCCACAAGGAATATAGCCATTGTGTCCCAGAAAAAGAACAACAGATTCAACAAGGGAGGAAGCTTTGAGTAACAGAAAGAACCCTCATTTGAGGACCAGGGAGAGCCAAGGTCCTGACTGTGGCTAAGCCACTAAGCAGCCTGGTGATCTTAGGCAATCCTCAACTGGGTCTCAGTGTTCTCAACTGTAAAATGACTGGATGATCTCAAATGTTCTCTAAAATCCTCTAGCTCTTTATATCTTTGAAAAAGAGGGAAGTAAGATTCTTCTTGTGGGTTTAGTGCCTGTTAGTGTATGTCTGATGAGGGTCTTTTGAGGGGGACAGCTTTGAGCATGGCCTAGAGATTCAAGTCCTATGTGCTACATTCACGAATTCTAAAATTCCAGAGAAGAGAAAATCTGTTTCCTAAGCTTCACTCCATTTTCATGCTTGATTACCATTCATAAAGTGAGCCCATCCCCATATTTCTACATTGAATTATTTTTAACCCATTGTCTATTTTAAGAAATTTTTCACATGTGCAACAGTAAGCTGGCTGCACAATAGAAAAATTAGGAGGAGCCAGGCTCATTTTCCCTCCCTCATTGGCCTGATTGTTTTGATTAACTAAAGTTCAAAACGAAAACCACAGGAGCCTGTCATCCTAGGAGTCAGTCAGGAACACTTTTTGAGGCCTTCTTAGAAACCTATTAAAAGGAACATTTACATGAGCATGGATAAATTGCCTGGCAGTCACTAGTGTTTTCTCAAGAATATTTTTTAAGAGTCCAGCTTGGAGGTGGGGTTGGGAGAGGACATTGATTGTTTAAGTAACCTGCTCTAGAGTTTCCTCCTCAACTTGGTGGTCACCATCTTAAATCAGAAATGGTTAGCTCAGAAATGATTTAGTCAGAGGGCGCTTCACTTTTCTTTGTGACATGGATAAAACATGGACGGGCAGCCTGGTGAAGTTAACAGATACCTTTTCAGAATAATGTTTTAGATGCATAAAATAAAATGCATAACTTAATCACTTGCCCATCTGGGAAGAATAAATTCTAGGATCCCTAGTGAAGGCCCAGAACTTTACTTTGTCCCTGTGAAGCAGACAACAGTCTAAATACTATTCCATAGGCCCTCTATGACTCACTCCTAGATGAGGAAGATCCATGAGTCTCCTTCCATCTCCTTATTCTGAGGGATGTCTTCTCACCAACAAGACTGAGAACTTCTTTGAGGTCTCAGATGAGCCACCTTTCTAGTTGAAGAGTTAACCTAGGGGCTGTGAACTTAAAAAAAGAATTGATAACTCTTTCAATAAAATTGTTTTCCTTTATAATACTATGCACAGTGCTAGGCATGGAGTCAAGAAGCCTCATCTTCTTGAGTTCAGGTCTGACCCAGACACTTACAAGTTGTGTGACCCTAGGCAAGTCACTTAATCTGATTTGCCTCAGATCCCTCATCTGTAAAATGAGCCAGAGAAGAAAATGGCAAACCCTTTCAGTATTTATCACTGCTTGTCTTTTGTCTTTGACCCCTTCCCAACCACCTCTTAGGTGACCTTGATGATTGTCCTTAATGATTTCATCAGTTAGAATCATAAAGCAAGAGTTAGAAGGGACCTCAAAGTCCACCGCTCCCCATCATTGTCCATCTACCCATTTTAAATGTGTTCTGACCCTGGATTTCCACATTAGTCCTGGTTGATACTCTTGTTAGGAACTCCCAATCAGCTCTCCTAAATTCCTCCCCTTCACTGATCTTCCACTAGTCTTGTACCCATAACAGGCCCTCCCTTTCCTGCCCCTTATCCCCAACACAAGGACAGAATGAAGGGGAAAGACTTCCATTATATAAACAACACAGTACCATCACCGGCTGTCCAAACTCCTTCTAGCCACATGGCTTCCTAGGCCTGTGACTGGGTAAAAGATCAAATTAGAACTCAGGTCTCCTGATTCCTGTCCCCTGCTCTTGAGAGAAAGTAAACGTCATCTTCATTTCCATGATTAAAGACCTGTTCTTGGATGGGCCCTAAAAGGCTGACTGGTCCAGTGTCACCGTTTTACACAGAGCTGTGATTTGAACCTGAGTCTTCTGCATCCAAATCCAGTGGTTTTTCTCCCCTTTTTAAAGAGCTCAGGTTTTGGTTTTGGTTTTTCAGTGTACATAGCACAATGGATGGCTTAATTTGTTGTCAGGTGTTTCTTCTCTGCTCAGTCGCTTTTGTCTCTGATTGAGGCTCTCTTCTGGTTGCATTCTGTCCCCAATACCAGAGCTCTGTGACAGAAAGCCTTTTGGCTAAAAGTTTTCCAAGAGCAGCTGTTGAAAGGGGTGATCTTCATTCGACATATAAACTCACATATATTTTGCTAACAACCTGCTATAAAAATAATAAATACGGCAATTACTCTCAATCTCCACAGTACAATTGCTTACTGACAGAGCCTATTAAAAAGTTCAGGGTATGTCACCGTGGTGGCTGGGGAAGCTGAAGGGGCAGGCATGCATGCTTCCTGATCCCAAAGGCCTCCTCCATGACCAGTACCAAGTGGGCTTGGGGGGACTCAGCAGAAAAACCCAAATCCACTCCAAATCTGGGCTTTTGGGGTGAAGAGCAAGGAAATTCTAGACTTCGGCAAAGGGCTTCCGGGTCAGTGTGCGTACCACCACCAGTGAGCCAGTGAATCATAATTACTTTACACATAACCACTTTGAGCTTTCTTCAGAGAAGCATTCCAGTCCCTATTACCTTGACAATGCCTGGTTTTTATCTCTCCTGACCCATAATGGATCTTTTGACTGCTCACTGCCTCCATCCCTTTTTTCAACCTTTTTCAGGAGTGGGGGGAAGTCAGGGGCAAGGACTGGGATGGGAATACAGGCTACCCAGGGGCGAAGCTTTAGGGGTAGTGTGGAAAGGCAGGCTACAAGTCTGGTTTCCTTCACAGCAGGAGGAGAAATCTGTTCTACAAAATTTCCATGTAACCACATTCTCTGAGGACTTTTGACCCAGTGTTATGCAAATTACCATGCCCCCAAGGAATCTAGGGAAAATCAGCCGCAAAAGGCAGTTCCATAAACCTAGGAATGTTAAACTTGGTTAGAATTAAGACCCTGAGAGCATGGAAGTAATGAATTTCCACTGGAGCATTAGGGCCATGTTAAATAAATAGGGTAACTATGCTAGAGATTGAATTTATTTGTTAATCTTGGCACACATAGCATCTTATCTGCTGAAGTGTTGCTCCTGGCAAAATTACAGACACTTTCAACTCCATTTCAAGGAGACACCTACAGTGAATGAGAGCCATTTCATTAACAGTTGATAACAATAAGAAGAGGGGGAAATGACCCAAGAATCCAAAGGCATTTTCTTCAGAAAACGCTCCTTGACAAGGCCAGCTGCAATTCATTCTCTATTTCAGATATGGGCAGGACACAGTCCAGGGGGGCTGCAGGGGATGTGGACAGGCCAGCCAGGAGCCATCCTGTGCTAATCCAAATGTCTTGTCTAATGCATTACTAAGGGGTAAGGCTTCTCTGGGGCTCCCACAGGCAGCTTGGTTCAGGTATTCCCAGCAGAGGATGCTACTTGTTTGGATGTTGGCCATTGGAAGCAGGGAGATGGAATTCACCACCCCTCAACACACACACACACACACACACACACACACACACACACACACACACACACGCCTCCATTTCAACCCTAGGCAGCGGGAGTGGCTTCCAACAAAGAAGTCATACTGTGTTCTCTCTGCAATCAGCTACAGGGTCTGCCCCAGGGTGAACTCGGAGCTGCCTCTGAAAGATGCATAAGACTTGCTGCATTTCAGCATCATTGAACCAGCCTTTCTGTAATATTTTAGGGAGACAGAGCTCTTTCCAGCTCATGGTCTATGGATAGCTGGCTCTCAATGCTTCAAGGGCTGACCCAGGTCTTTTTTAGAAGGTAGCAGTGTGGTTTGGAGTGGGGATCTCAAGTTCAAAGTCCAGCTCTTCCACTTGCTATCATTTCGACCTTAGGCAAATTATTTCACCTCTCTGCACCTCAGTTTCCTCTTCTGTAGAAGGAAGGAAAGCCATTGCATTAGATGGCCTCTAAGGGTTCATTCACTTCTAGAGCCACGATTCCATTTATGGTTTGGGAATGCTCTTAGATCTCATAGGCCCCTTTACAATAGGGTGATCAAGGGCAGAGGAGGAAGAGAAAATAAAAATCTGTGACTTGTTCAAGGTCCCAATGAATGACCCATTATCTTTGGTGGTTTCAATGCACCCAAAGATGACAGCAACAACACCCCATATTCCTAGTTGTACAACTTCTTCCTCTTCCATGACCGTGTGTCAAAGGGGTGGCCACACCTTAGACTTCACCACCACTAGAAGCAGCTGGTGGTTCAGGGTAGCACGTCAGGCCTGCAGTCAAGAAGGTGTTGTTCAGTTGTTTCATATGTGTCTGACTCTTTGTGACCCCCACTGGAGTTTTCTTGGCAAAGATACTGGAGTGGTTTGCCATTTCCTGCTCATTTTGCAGATGAGGAAACTGAAGAAAACAGGGTGAAGTGATGTGCCCACGGTCACACAACTAGTAAGTGTCTGAGGTCAGATTTTAATTCAGTCTTCCTGACTCCAGGCTCAGCACTCTGTCCACTGTACCGGCTACCTCCCCTGGAATCAGAAAGACAAGTTCAAATCCGACCTCCCACACTTCGGAGCTATGTAACCCCGGGCAAGACACTTAACATTTGCCTCAATTTCTTCAACTGTAAAATGGGGTAGTCATATGACCTACCCTGCAGGGTTGTTGTGAGGACCAGCCTCTTCCCCTCCAATATTTTGAACTCTGAGGTTTTACTCCATGAGCATGAAGTCCTGTCTATCACTTCTCTGGCACCACCTCTACCTGCAATCTGATTTCTAGTCTTTGGGTTTCTCTCTGTTCTCCAATTAATGGATAAGGATTTTTTAAAACATTAATCATTGTTTAAAAAATTAACAAACATTTATTTTCTCTCCTTCCCACTTCTTCTTCTCCCATTGGACGATTCAAAAAAGAAAGGGAGAGAGAGAAGAGAAAAGAAAAAGAAGAGAAAGAGAGAGAGACATAGAGACAGAGAAACTCTCATAAACATGTGTAGCATATAGAAGCAAATTTCCTCATTTGTCATGTCTGAAAAAGTATGTGGCATTGCACATTTGGAGTCTATCCCCTTCCTGTCAGAGTGTGTCATCTTTGCTCCTCTAGGATCATGGTTCATCATTTCACTGACCATCATTGTAAAATCTTTCTAAGTTGCTTTTTCTTTAAAATGTTGCCATTTGTATAAATTCTTTTCCTGTTTCTCCTTAGTTCATTCTGCATTTTAACTACTTTTCCCCCCAATTAACAAAAATTGATTTTCTCTCCCTCCTATCTCCTACCACTATGGAAAAAAAAGAAAAGCAATAGCCTAGTAACAAATATGCTTAGTCTAGCAAAGCTAATTTCCCCACTGGCTGTGTCTAAAAACTATGTTTCTGCATGCTGAGTCCATCTTCTCTTTGTTGAGAAGTGGGTAGCCTGTTACGTTATCTTACCTCTGGAATCACAGTTGTTAAAAACTATTTATTGAATACCTGTTACATGTGTGGCACTGTGCTAAGCACTGAGCATACAAATAAAAAGAAGGAAACAATCCCTACTCTGTACTGAGCCCATCCTCATTCTTCTGGCTTCTGCCCCCTTTCCTATGCTTAGCTATTTCCATAATGCATCCTCAAGCCCTTGAACTCCTATCTTTCAGTCAATCAATCAACATGCATTTATTAAGCACCTATGTGTGTCAGCACTGGGTTTGTTGATGGGGAGACAAGCACAAAAAAAAATTAAAAAAGAGTTCTATTCTCAAGAAGCTAAATTTTTTAAGAAAATATATTTGTGTCTACTGGTAGCCATCTCTAGGGTGGAGGCGGGGGAGGGAAGAAAAAAAGGAAAGTTACATGATAACTTTATTACATATTTAAAATGAGTAACAAGTTGCACATATTAGATTTGCAGTTTCGTGTGCAGTCTCCTCTTTAAAATTCTGTGATATGGAAATATTTGTGTTATTTTATAAATTAAAAATTAAAAAAGAGAGAATGCACACGCAGCAAATAAGTACAAAATAAGAATGAGGTAGCTAGAGAAGAAGTGCAGCTAGGTGGCAGCTAGGTGGCAGCATAGTGCACAGAGCTCTAGGCCTAGAGTCAGAAAGACTCATCTTCCTGAGTTCAAATCCAGCCTCAGACACTAACTGTGTGACACTGGGCAAGTCATTGAACCCTGTTTATCTCAGCTTCCTCATGTGTAAAATGAGCTGGAGAAGGAAATGGCAAACTACTCTAGCACCTCTGCCAAGAAACCCCCAAACGGGGTCTTGAAGAGTCAGACATGACTAGAAAACAGCTTAACAGAATAAAGCTAGGCAAGGGGCGGGGGGGGGGGGGGACATTAGCAATCCAGGCGTTGGGAGATCAGAAAAGGTTTCATGTACAAGGTGGTGCTTAAGTTGCATCTTACAGGAAATGAGGGATTTTGTGGGACAGAGGTGAAAAAGGAGTGAATCTTAGGCACTGGGGATGGCCATCACCAAGGTGAAGAAATGAACGATGGAATCCTTTGTGTGAGAAATAGAGATTAGGCTGAATACAGAGACCAAGAAGGGGAGCGGTGTAGAATGAGGCAAGAATGATAGGTGCGGGATACTATGAAGGGCTTTCAAAGCCAAAAATCCCTTTCTATTTTATTCTAGAAGAGGCAAGCATTGGGTTTTATTGAGTGAGAGTGGGCGTGTGGCATGATCTGTGCTTAACACAAATCACTGTCACAAACAGTGTGAACACCGGGTTGAAAAGGCAAGAGACTTGCATCAAGGAGACTAATTAGAA
Organism: Phascolarctos cinereus; assembly: GCF_003287225.1. Classification (NCBI taxonomy): domain Eukaryota; kingdom Metazoa; phylum Chordata; class Mammalia; order Diprotodontia; family Phascolarctidae; genus Phascolarctos; species Phascolarctos cinereus. The sequence continues at coordinate 29,764,641 of NW_027555847.1, forward strand.
GGCCATTTTAATAATCCAAGTGAGAGGCAAGGAGAAGTGGAAATGAGGTGACTGCTGTGTGAGCAGAGAGATGTTGTGGCCGTAGAAATGGAACATTTAGCGATCACCTGGATATATGGGGGGAGGGGAAGTGAAGAATGGAGCATATCCAAACTTAGTGGCTGAAAGGATGGTGGTGCTGTCAACAGAAATAAAGAAGTTCAGTGAAAGGGAGGATTTTTAAAAAATTAATTATCACTTCTGTAAGCTTTTGAGTTTTAAATTTTTCTCCCCTCCCTCCCCACCTCCCTCCCCCAGACGGCGTGCAATCTGATCTAGGCAATACATAAACATTCCTACTAAACATATTTTCACATTAGTGATGTTGTAAGTAAGAATTAGAACCAATAGGAGGAACCACCAGAAAGAGGAAACAAAACACAACAGAAGAAAAAAAAATAACAAATAGTATGCTTTCATCTGCATTCAAACTCCATAGTTCTTTCTTTGAATGTGGGTAGCATTTTCCATCAGGAGGCCTTTGGAGATGTCTTAGATCCTTGTATTGCTGAGAAAGGTTAAGTCTATCAATTTTAGTCATTGTACAACATGGCTGTTACTGTGTACAACGTTCTCCTGGTTTTGCTCACTTCACTCAGCATCAGTCCATATAAGTCTTTCCATGTTTTTCTGAAGTCGGCCTGCTCATCATTTCTTATAGCACAATAGTATTCCATTATGTTCATATACCACAACTTAATTAGCCATTCCCCAATTGATGAGCATCCTCTCAATTTCCAATTCTTTTCCACCACAAAAAGAGCTGCTATAAATATTTTTGTACATGTGGGTCCTTTTCCCATTTGCATGATCTCTTTGGGATACAGAAGGGAGGATTTTTTTGGTGGTGGTGGGGCAATAATAGCTACTGTAAAAATAATAGCTAAAATTTATATAGCACCTACTATGTGTCAGATACCACAGTAAGCACTTTATAATTATTATTTATTTGATCCTCAGAACAACCTTTCAAAGTAAAGTGGTATTATTATCTCCATTTTACAAATGTGGAAACTGAAATAAACAGGGCTAAGAGGCCTGCTCGCCCAAGGTCACACAACTAGATGCCGTATTTGACCTCAGGTCTTTCTGATTCTAGGCCTAAAGCTCGTCACCCAGCAGCAGCAGCAGCAGCAGCAGCAGCAGCAGCAGCAGCAGCAGCAGCAGCAGAAGAAGAAGAAGAAGAAGAAGAAGAAGAAGAAGAAGAAGAAGAAGAAGAAGAAGTAGTTCTGTTCTGGACGTGCAAAGTTGAGATGCTCTTCTACAGTTCCTGCCCTTTAAATGTATGCCTTTGGCACACACATACCCACTATCTTCTCTGCTCCTACTCTTAAGCTGTTAGGTACACCTGGAGGAAGTTGTGTTGATCGGGTCTCCTAAAAGTCCATGCTCTCACGTCTCTGGGCTCACCTTGATTCGCAGCCTTCCCTCCATTCATCCCTGATTCATTCCTGATGATACTCCACAGTGGACTATTCTACTTTCCTGAGACTCCGGTTCCACCCTCACTATTTTCTCTCAGCAGATGACCTCACAGCCACTCTCCTGACAAGGCCTGATGTGACCTTCTACAACTTGCACCCTCTGGCACCTATATCACCTTCAGTATCATGCTCCATGTTTTGATTTCATCACTCTGGAGGTTGTGGTGGTCCTCCTCCTGGCTAAGGGAAACACCTCAAACTATGCCTTTGATATCAACCCCTCCCTTGTCTTCTCCTTGAAGGTGCTGCTCCATTGGTCCATATGCTTTATCTTCCATCTCTCTTTCCCAATTCCTATTCCGCTGTCTCCAACCTCTTCTGAGGTCTCTCTTATTCTAAAAAAAAAAAAACCCACAAAAAAAAAACAAACAAGCAATAAGGATTTATTAAGTGAGGGATAATAGTTGAAGGTGTGACCTTTCCAGGGGTATTACCATTTTAACTTTGGTCTTCCTAGAAATAAAAATTCTGGATACAAAGAGAAAAATTTCTAAGATGGCTTCTCTGATGTAATAGTAATAAACTCACACAGGCTGTGGTGGGGGCCAGGGACACAGAAAGTTCATTAAGATCACAAATTTGAAACTTGGATTGTTGAAGATATCTAATCCAATCCTTTTGTTTTACAGTTAAGGAAACTGAGTCTTAGAGAAAGTAAGCGATTTGTCCAAGGTCACAGATAGAAAATGGGAATTATCTCCTCTACTTCAAATCCAGCACAATTTCCACTGCACTAGAGTTCATAGGGCCATAGGGCCTTCCCAGTTCCTTAAATTGCTGACCACAAACATGACCCACTTTAGATAGGGCCATGTGAATCCAAGCTAGTAGGCCCCCTCACTACCATAAAACCAACTTGAGAATTTAAAAATATTTAATAATTTTTAAACTGAATTTGTTGAAGTAATGCCCATCGCGTCTCTGAGTTGGGTCCCTGGGCAAGATGGCCAAAGTCCCTGGTGAATTATTGAGTTCTCCCTATAAGGCACTCCACCTGCCACCTAGACATCCACAAAGGCTGTGCCCTTAGGCCTAGAATACTCTTCCTTCTCACTTCTGGAATCCCCAGCTCCCTTAAAGGACTAACTCAGGTGTCACCTCCTACATGAAGCCAGTCCTCTTCTCCAACACTTGGTAGTGTTCTTCCCATCCCTACCCCCAATTAATTTATATTCTTCATGTAGCTCTTATATTTCTCACAGTGGAATGAAATCTCCTTGAGGTTAGGAATCATTCATTTAGGGGGGTGGTAATCTCCCTAATACAGGCTAGGGACTTAATAAGTGCTCTTTGTATAAGATAGAGTTGAATTGGGTGCAGGGGGATGGAAGAAGTCCCTAGGATATCTGCTTATCAGTGGCACGTATTCTTGTCCTATTTCAAGAAAGGCTTGTGTATTGCAAGCTTCTCTCCCAACCACTAATGACTCTATAAATCCCAGTTCCTTGATTATAAACATATTTCTCCAGCCAAATGACTCCAAGGAAACAAACCTGATCTATGAGAGCCAGCGATTTGTCAAGCTTTCAGAAAGGGGCATAATTATTCTCATTTAACACAAAAGAAAGAAAGAGCCAACAAAAAAAAAATCCTGGGCTGGCCCTTGGAAAAGGTTATGCATCAAGGCATTCGTCCAGCTCCCCAGGATATATTATTCTAAAGCAGATTTCACCTTTTCTTCGACAAAGGCCTTCACAAAGAACGACTATTTCCACATTAGGTATTTATTCCTTTCTCTGACTACCTTTAAGGCTCATCCTAGGGGCTACGTCCCATAGGAAGTCTTTCCTGATCCCTCTACCAGGGGTTTTAGCCTGGGGTCTGTGAACTTCTTTTAAAAATATTTTGATAGCTGTATTTCAATATAATTAGTTTTCATTGTAGTCCTATGTATTCAAAACATTATTATGAGAAAGGTCCATTGACTTTACCCAACTACCAAAGGTGTCCATGACGCACAAAAAAAGTAAATTTCTGCGCCTAGTCTTCAGTGGCTCTCCCTTCTCCTTAAATGCTCATGTGTCTATCAGTTTACATGTCATATCCTCCCAATGGAATGTAAGCTCCTGAAGGGAGGGATTGTTTCTTATTGGTCTGTTTTATTTTCTTATCCTAGGAGCCCCAGTACCTAGTACAGTACCTTGTATATAAGGGGCATGTGACAAATGCTTATTGGATTAGATTGGGTGTCAGTGTATAGAAAGATGCTAGATTTTCCACCTACCTGTGGCTGGTTTTGGGCAAGCAGTCCCATTTGTTCATCTGTGTTAAAAAGCATGGTGGTACTGCCCCAGAATGCAGTAAGCATGATACAATGGAAAAGGTGTTGGATTTTCCACGAGAGGACCAATGTTGAATCCTGAATCTACTACTTGCTGCTACCTCTGTGACCTTTAGAAAGTAATTTAATGTCTTGTTTTCATCATCAGCAACATGAGAAGATCAAAGATCCTTGGCCTCCAAGGAAACTTTTGGCTCTAAATCTACCCCGTTTTTCTGAGGATTGGCTAAGAGTGAAGAATTTGGATGAAGAAATTACAGAGGGCGCTATCTTTGAATGTAGCCTTATAAACAGACCTCATGATAAGTTACTGAGCATGATTTACTGATAAGAAGATGTAACAATTTTATTTGAAGTTTGCAAAGCATTTTACATAGATCAACTAATTTTGGCCTCATAACAGTCCTGTGATGGGAACTGGGTGCTCTCCTCCCCATCTTACAGGTGAGGAATAAAAGACTCAAAGGGGTGATGTTACTTGTTCAGGGTCACTTACCTAGGGAGTGCTTGAAGCAGGATTCAAACCCTGGTCTTCCTGACTCTAGTCATATTTACTACACTATCTCTTTATTACATAGAAATTTAGTGCTGTCACATTGATGAATCTGTTAGCATATTGGAAAGACCATTGATTGGAAATCAAGAGGACATGTTTTGGAATTTCGTCTATGCCATTTACCAACTGGGCATCACTGGGCAGACCACTCCGCCTTTACTTGGTCAGCTTCCTCCTCTGTACAATGTAGAAAAGAACTCTAAGGTCCTTTCCACTTCCAAATCCTTTTTCTAGGACTCTGAACCCCCTAGTCTAACCCATTCTCCAGGTAATTAATAATAATAATAATAATCATAATAATAATTACATATTTATATATAATTTGAAAATCTACAAAATGTATTTTCTATAGTGATACTACGCATGTTATACATATATACATATATATGTATATACATGTATATACATATATCCACATTCAACTCTCATAAGAACCATATGAGACAATGACAGTGACTCCATTTTACAGATGAGAAAAGCAAGGATCCCGGAGTTAACATAATCTGCTTATGGTTATTCAAGCTTCATAGATGGAATTTTAGTCTGCATCTTTCTGAATCCAGGCTCAGCATTCTAAACAATATTCCAAATCTTAGAAACCCCTACTGGATTTCAGAAATTCCCTGAGGTCACCTAATTCAATTCCTCTCATTTTTCAGGGAAGGAAAAAGAAAAAGTCATTAAAATTTATTCTGTAAGTACATTACGTATGCACTTTAACCCCGGTCACGGCAGTAGCAAGTGGCAATCAGGATTTGAACTCACTCTCCAACCACTCTTGCACTGTAGGGAACAGTATCTTCCCAGCCCTGGGAATCCCTGGCCCCAAGCACAGCTTGCTGTAGACATGGGGCATGTTGATCCAGGCTACTTGCCCTCTTCACTAGCAGCAATCCCACTTGGGAATGACTAAAAGCATTAATAAATGTGTGTGGAATTAAACTGAATTTGTTGAATTAATGCACAGCACATCTCTGCTCTGGCTCACTGGGTGAGACAGTCAGAATGCCCCTTGGAATACTGATGGCCTGCCCATCAACAAGCATTTATGGTGTCAGCTACTTGAGCCAGGCACCGTGCTAAACACTGGAGAATATGAAGAAAGGCAAAATAGCCCTCGCCCCAAGAAGCTCCACACAGTATATTCTATCTCCCATCCTGAGGCATTTGCCTCCAATATCTCCAAAAATTAAAATTTAAAAAAAAAAGCCAGTAAGCCAAGTCTCAAGGTCATCCATTTGGCTTCATATTTCTTAGATTAGGAGACCAATATTAAAAGCTGGTTGTAAAAAGCCCAGAGGCAAGATACCATTACAGACATGCTACCCTAAGACTGCACAACTCTAGCCAGCTCTTTCCTGGCAGTCATGACTTTAGAAAACAATTACTATGAAACCACTCTTTCCAACCCATTGAACCATCAAATGGTGCGTCTTTTAGTCAGGGTGTGGGCTGTGCTATGGGAGCAGAGCATGCCCCAGACGATATCGGCTGTCAAAGTTAGAGAGGTGAACTCTGAAAGAGTTAAGAGACCCAGAATCCAGAGTGGTTCCCCAAATACAGCGGACCCTTTCAGCTTGGACGGCAATACCCTGGGGAGAAAGGCTGCCCTGGCCGGACTGCCTCATTTTTAGAAAAGAAAAAAAAAAGAGCAAAAAACAAAACAACAACAAAACCAAGGGCTGTTTGCTAGGATTGTGTGGCAGCTTTTTCTTATCTGGGCTTATTGTTTTGTTTTCTTTTAATGATTTTTTTCCAAATTAAAGAGAATGCAAGGAACTGGTTTCAATTAAAGGGTCACCACAGAGTAGTCGAGGCCAAAGATTTTTAAGCTGTCACAGACTACTTGGAAATAACCTCTGGGTGCTAAGAGAGGAATGGTGATTTCAAGTCTCCTCCTTGACTTAGTGAAGGGAGTCGCTGGACAGAGAGTTGTGATAGCTCTGGTGGCTCGAGTCAGTTTGGAAACCTCCCTTTACTTCTCATTCTTCTTGGACTTATTCTAGAGGTCATCTGGGTATGTTTAGAACTATTTGGGACAGTAGTATGGGGAGTGGTGTGTATAGAATTCTGAACTTGGCATCAGAAAGATTTGGGTTCAAATTCCATCTCTTGTACTTTCTAGGCCTATGACTCTGGGCAAGTCACTTAACTTCTCTATGCCTCATTTTCCTTATTTGTAAAATGGGGATAAGAGTACCTGCGATGAGAGACAGCACAGCATAGTAGACAGAAAGTCAGCCTTGGGTCAGGAAGACCTAGATTCGGACTGTCTGTGCCATATACTGGGCAAGTCACTTAGCCTACCTACTGCCCGTAGGCAGCTTCCTATAACTGGAAATTGTGGGTAGTTGTCAGTCTGCACTAGTAGAGGAAGTTTCTATACCTTTCTAAAATTCTCTCCACCAATGAAATCCTAAATCCAGGCTCCTCTCCTCTTCTCCCATAAGAAACAGAACCAAAACCCTTATTTAGTATCTGAATAAACCCTCCTGATTCACAGTCAGCTCTCCCATCAGATAGCTCCCCTATTCAAGATACTCTGTAGGTCCAAATCCTTTAAAAGCATAGCTCACAAGCCCCCCAGCAATGTGTTAACATTAAAAGACACCTAGAGGACATAATTCAGACCAAGGACACTTAATAAAGTGACATAGTAAGAAAACGTAGTTGAAATTTATTCCATAAACCGGCGTGTACTCTACCATTGATGTACACAACATAAACAGAAAAGGTAGACACAGAAGGTGACACATGTGGCCAGGGCACATCTGTAAAAAGAGCTCACACCTCTGATGCTGCTTCTGTCTTCTAATGATGTCATCACTCTGCTAGGTGGTGCCAAAGCACACAGAGCGCTGAGCCTGGAGTCCGAAAGACCTCAGTTCAAATCTGGCCTCAGACACTTACCTGCTATGTAATTTGGGGGCAATTAGCTTGACCTCTGTTTGTCTCAGTTTACTCCACTGTAAAATCATCTCTACCACCCGAGGTTGTTGTGATGTTTCAATGAGATAATACTTTTTAAATGCTTAGCACGGTGTCCGGCACTTAATAAATGCTTGTTTCCTCCTTTCTTTCCTTCTAGAACGGCTCCCCACTAGTTTTGAAGACTCTGGCAAATATCACTCTGCTAAGAGTGTAGTCTCCAGACTTTGGCTTACCTGAATGGTTGACCATCTATTTAAATGAAGAATGGATGCTGCTGTCCTACTTTATCAAGCCCATGGACTTGCCCCAACTCCTTTAGAAAAGGCAGAAACTGAGAATTCATAAACAAACCCAAACCTCTTCTTGGGAAGATTCTAGTAGCCTTTCCTCTCCAAGTCCTGGTTACTGAAGCATCTCTACAACACAACAAAAGATGCTCAGTTCCAAAGCTAAACCTTCTAGAACAATGAGCAGGGTCCTCCCAGTGACCCATTTGTCCTCATGCTTAGTCAGCAAAAGAGATTAAGGAGGTACTGTATGTAAAACACTAAATAAAATAATGAATAAATTTAACATTTAAAAAAACCCTAAATAGTATCTAAATGCTAGCTATTATCATTATTATCACCATCATCATTAATCATAATTATTAATTATTAGCAGTAATCTTTTGGGGGGAGAAGAAACCCCTTTTCCTATTTTAGGGGCTATGGGCCCCTTGTCAGACCTGTAATCCGAGTGAGCATTCTACCAACTTTCCAATTTTGAGACTATAAGCATAGTAATACTGATTTGTCTAATAACTGCCAACCAACTCTGGATTTGGAGGAGTGTGGTATACAGCTTTCTTTTTATTTTATTTTTAATTTATGGAATAAAATAAGCATTTCCATCATACATTATAATAAAAAAGATGATTGCACATGAACTACAAATCTACCATAGCATAACTTGCTACTGCTTTTAAATATACAACAAAGTTTTCATGTAATTTTTTTCTCCTCTCCCCCACCCCAGAGATGGCCACCATTAGACACAAATAGGCACACACACACATATATACATACAATATTTATGTATATGTATGTGTATGTATATATATATATATATGTACACATATATACATATATATGTAAAAGTATTCTATACATCCATTTATCGCTTCTTTATCTGGACACAAATAGCATCTTTCTCCATATGTCCATTATAGTTAATTTGGGTATTTATAATAATCAAAATACAATCTTAGGTCTCTTCTGTTCACTCACTTAAATAAGTAGGGGGTAAGAAAAAGCCATGTAGGTAAGCTAGGCATGGGGATCAAAGTCATTGCCTCTTCTAACCACTTAGCTACACCACGGACCTTTTGAAATGCAGATACAGAACACCCAAAGCCTCCCTGACATTGGGCCATCTCTTTATACCCCAAAGACTTACTTTACAAGGTTGTTGTGAGGAACAATAAGACAACACAAGGAAAGGAATTTGAAAAGTTGAACACGCCCCATCACTCACTTCCCATGATTGTTATTATCTATAGACATAGTATTATTATTCCCAAGAAAAAAGGAAGCAAAAATATGTTATTAGCAGAGAGGGAGGGAAAGATGATGAAAACACTGCCCTCTTCATGGCAGAGAGATGATGCACAGAAAGAGAAACATGTTTTTGGAAACAATGTGGGAATTTTGTTTTGCTTGACTATGCTTATATAATACAAGGGTTCTATATATCTTACATTTTCTTTCTTTCTTTTTTTTTCTACCAGTGTGTTGAGGGAGGTGGATGGGAAAAAAATAAATGTATGAGAGTTGAAAAATAAAGAAGAGGAAAAAATGTCAGGACCTGCATTCAAATCCTGACTCTTCCACTTAATACCTACGCAATGATGGCTAAGTCATATAACGTCTATAGCCCTCAATTTTCTTATCTGTAAAGTGAGAAGACTGGACAAGGTGACCTTTAAAGTCCCTTCCAGCTGTGGATCAATGATTCTATAGCTCACAGGGGACTAAGGTGTGGTGGCAATCCCAAGAGATAACAATGGACAGTCTATGTGCTTCACTGACATCTCCCCAATTTCAAGAGAAAGTAAATAAATTTATGGGGCCGAATTCAGGGGAGGAAAAGGGCTAGATTCGCATATGTGGACTGCAGTCTGAGAACTCTGAAAGAAGCATCCATTACTGTAATGTCACAGATTTATTTAAGGATCCAAACCATAGTGGCAAGGGCACTAGACTAACTCCCCAAAGATCCAAAGTTTGAGTCCCAATTACGTTTTGCTAGCAAGGAATACAAGCGTTCTGAGTTTCAGTTTATCTGTAAAATGGGGATAATGTTTGCATGCACCACCTTAGGGTGGCTGAAAGAATCTATTGAAATCATGCACTTGAAGTAATATTAAATCTATACAAACATGGTTTTTTCATTCTATCACCCTTTCCCTCAGATAAATTAGATCATTTCCCTGGCACCTCTAAATTAAGCCACTTAGAAACTTGTATATAACCTGTGTAAAGGTCAGGCCTTGAATTACCACTGCCAACTTCTTGCTACATAATCTTGTCACATTAGGTGAATCAATAGACTGTTCCTGCCATTGACAGGCAAACTTTAGTGCCTATCCAAGAAGTAAAGAGGGGAAATCAATATTATATCGATGAGAAATTGCTCTAGATGGGCTAGGTAATAGTCATATCATTGTGCTGCTCACATCTATTAGCTAAATCATTCAAAGAGTCCTTCATTGGCATGTGAAAGAATGGATCCAGATTTCCAAAGACGATTAATAAGGCAATAGCTGCCTTCAGAAAGGCGGTGCTTAAGAGCTCTCAGGGTGTGCTTTGAAGAAATGTGAGGAGCTCTTAGGACTTCATGATTTGTCAAAGCCAAAGAGCCAGAAACAAGCCAGATGCCAAAAACCCCCCTCAGCCTATCATCCTTCATTAACTTGATGACTGTTGAATCAGCTTGGTGAACACTTGACATATTACAGCTGGGTTACCTATTCTTAGCAGTTTCTTCAGCCCTCTAATTTTAGCACATTTGCTGAATGTGTGCAAGTGGGAGTCGGGAGTTGGGGAGCAGAGGTTAGAGCATCGGCACATCCTTCTTCCAGCTAACAAGGGTGGATTTCTGAACTCATCATAGAACCCAATCATTTTCTAATCAGCAAAAGTGAAAACACACTTGGAAATGATCCCCATCCTTTCCTGGCAGTCAGGTTCTGTGGTAATGAAATAATCTTGTTGGAACATTCTACGGTATGATGAAAGATCCCTAGACTCAGAGTCCGGAGAAACCTAGGCTCTCATCACGTTTTTGGCCCTTGTTATGTGACCCTGCGCAACCTTGGTTTCTTCATCTGAAAAATGGGGATGATAATGCTTGTAATACTTACCTCACAGAGTTTTAAGAGGATCAAAAAGATAATGAATACAACTATCACGTAGACTTCAAACTGCCATATGTCATTCATTGGTGGTAATGTTCCTGTCCTGCTATTTACATTGCTAGTGCCTTCCCTATTAACTCACTCCCTTGTAATTAACTCTCTGTGGGATAACAGGTCTCATTTAAGCTTGGTTATAACCCTAGAGAAGATTCTTGAGCTCTCTGGACCTCAGTCATGGCAGAATCAGTACCAAAATTCAGCCCTAATTCCCAGAATCTTTTTCACTAAAACTTGGAGTTTCCCATCATGTCTCCCTCCTCCTCCAATGATCCTGTTTGTACTTTTCTGTTTACACAGTGATGTTGCCATGGTTAAATGTAAACTCCTTAAGGGCAGGGAATGCTTCTTCTCCATCTTTGCACGTTTGGTGCCTAGCACAATGCTTAGCGTTTAGTAGCCACTCAATAAATAAAAGCTTGTTAGACTGAATCGGCTCACCCAAATGTGGCTCAGTATTTTGTTCTTTTTCTTTTGTTTTGTAAATGTGGAGGGGAGAAAGAGGCCAGCAGTATCTAATTTTAAATTGCAAACTGTGCTTTTGGGGGATTCAGTTTGAGATTTTGCTTTTGTTCAACTTGGCCTGAAACTTGAGTGGTTCAGGTCACTATTTACGGTTTAAAATTAATTCCTGAAGATACAGAACATTCCCAATGGTAGTAGAAATTCTAATTGCATCATTATATTCCATAAAATGATTTCCTGGGTGTTTGGAAAAAAGCAGGCAAAATTAAGATCCCAAGCCAATCAAAGATAACAGAAGCCAATAAACCAGCCTTATCTATGGTAGTTAGAAAGAAAAATGATCTCATAATGAGATATCCAATAAATGCAATAGATGACCTATGCCTATGAAACAGAAGCATGCTGATCCCTCCCTACATTCTGGGGTCTTACTAAAGGAAATATTTTAACTAAATAAATGGGTTTTCTTCCTCATTGTCTTTGTTTTAATAAGCTTTTATTTCTATCTTTTGTTTTCACATCACATACATTTGTCACTGCCTCATTGGCTTTTGATTCTCCAAATGGATATTCCTACAATATTTTCAGTCTTTTTTTTTTTCAGTTGTGTCTGACTCTTCATTACCCTGTTCAAGGTTTTCTTGGCAAAGACACTGGAGTGGTTTGCCATTTCCTTCTCCAGCTTATTTTACAGATGAGGAAATTGAGGCAAACAGGGTTCAGTGACTTGCTCAGGGTCACACAACCAGTAAGTGTCTGAGGCCAGATTTGAACTCAGGAAGATGAGTTCTCCTGACTGCAGACCCAGCAATCTGTGCACTATGGCACCACCTAGCTGACCATTCCTAAAGAATAGGTCATGTCATATAACTGTTCTCTGGTCTAGAAGCATCAGCGGCTTCCTCTTCCCTCTTGAATAAAATCACGTTTAAGGCCCTTTGCAGGCCCCTTTCCACCTATCATTACAGATTGCTTTCTTATTACTTGTTCTCATTTATGCTGGGTTCTACTCAAACTGCCTATTTGCCATTCTCCAATCCCAGAATTTCATTGCCAGCCTCTATGCTTCAACATAGGCTTTCCCCCCGTGCTTGCAATGCACTTTCTGCTCCACTCCGAATCTGGGAATCCCTACCTGCCTTAAAGACTCAGCTCAAGTGCCATTTCCTGCATAAAACTTTTCCAGCCCTCCCTAGTCACCAGCACCAACTTTGGATTCATTTTCTACTTATTTTATATTGACTGCCCTGTGTACATTTCTCTCCAGTAGAACATGTTAATTGAGGCCAAGGGCTTTCATTTTTGTCTGTGTATGCCTTGTGTCCAGTACACAAGAGTGGGTGCTCTGTCAAATGAACAAATAAATGTTTCTGCCATATTTACCAAGCAAGTGACAAAGCAGTTTTTGTCTTCTGGTCAAAATTACCCCACTACTAATGCCAGTGGAGGCAACATGATCTGCATATTTCACCAAGGGAAATCCTTCAACCCTGGAATTGGGTGGAATGGAGTGGGAAAGAAAAGGCAGCCAATAAGAATGCTGACCCTCCAGAATCAAAACAAGATGGTCCATGGAGATAAAATTTGGTAGATGGCAGAGCTGGAACTCAATCTCCAAGTCCAGTCTTCTGTCCATTATACTAATAAGGATCTGTTTAGTGTTAGTTGAAATGACATAAATTAAGGTGTGAATGGCTAAAATTTAGTCAACAACAATGAACTATCATGGACAGATGAACACAATCATCACCTAAAGCACTGGTATTACATGATGCCTAAGAAATTGGTAGAAATTCATTGAGGCATCAAGGTGGCCCTTGGATTTCATAGGCTATGACAGCAAAGTGCAAGTGTGACCATCCAATCAAACCTGAAGGTCTTTGAATATGAACTCAATGATGGGATTATTGGAGGGCCAGCCTAGTGTTTGTGGGGTTTTTGTTTGTTTTTAGTTCAGAGAGGCTCAGAATCAGAAAGTTAACCATTAGGTGACATGTTTCTTCATGCATCCCAATTCATAAAGCTATCTGAAGCATGTAGGCATCATGGTACAAGTAACTAGAGGGACCATCCACACTAAGAAAAATCACACCACCTTGACCCATTTCCAAAAAGTGAAAAGCATAAATATGTACTCGAGAAGCCTCCAATCTTGTTGGGGACAGAAGACCTGCATGGCCAAAGAACAATAGATTCTTCAATACTTCAAGGGATCCATGATCTCATCGATGTGGGTTTTCCCTCCACTAGTAGAGAATGTAACCCATCCATGCCTTCTCATCTTGTGTAACTTTCATCCATATGAAGTCCTCCCAGCATGTTTCCTCTAAAAGGTCCTTTGACATTTGATGGGTACCAGGGCACTACTCAGGTTTATCCATAGATCTTGCTGCATGACTAACGTATCTCCTTTTCTAATCAGAAAGAAAGAAAGAGAGAGAGAGAGAGAGATTTAAAAGTAAAAAGGACCTTATGAATCATTGACTGTCTGACCAATGCATTTTGCAGAAGAAAAACTGAGCGTCAGATAGATTAAGTAATTTTCCAAGGTCACATAAGCAGTGAAACTGACATTCAAATTCCGGTCCCCTAATTCCAAATCCAGACCTTTTCTCACTGTAATTTTTCATAGAACTTTCACTCATTTGGCAGGTCAAGCATCTCCTGAGGAACTTCTTTTGTTCCTCATGATATAAGACCAACATAAAATCGCATATCATTATGCCATAGAAATTCAGAGAAACAAAAAGACCATGAACTCCACTCCATTAGCCTTGCACATAACTATTTGCATTTTGTTTCCTTGGTAAAAATTTCATTTATTTTATATGTGTCATTGTAGCTGTATAGCTTGATCAAAGGGCAGGAACAAGTTAATTAATACATATAAAGTTATTTACAAATATTAAAGTGCTATGTAAGTGTGAACTATTATTATTATTATCTTGCTTAGTCATTTCAGTTGTGTCTGAGTCTTCATGACCTGATTTGGGTTTTTCTTGGCAAAGATGCTGGAGTGGTTTTCCATTTCCTTCTCCAGCTCATTTTGTAGATGAGGAAACTGAGGCAAGCAGGGTAAAGTGACTTGCTCAGGAACACACATACAATAAGTGTCTGAGGCAGGATTTGAATTCAAGAAGAGGAGTCTTCCTGACTCTAGACCTGAAACATTGTCCACTATGCCACCTAGCTGCTTATTATTATTATTATCACTATTATTATCATCATCATTATTATTATGTTACTATTAACCTAGTTAGCTCATTGTGTGGATTGGAAAATTTGAGGTATTTACAGACAGCTCTTGCTTTACGAAAGTCCCTCAGAAAAAGTGATTTTTTACATAACGTAAATTAGGCAAATTTAGGGTTACAGTCAAAGTGGGGGTGGTGCCGCTAGGTTTAGGGTTAGAGGCAGAATTGGAGAGGCAGGCAGATTTATGGTTAGGGTATAGAGTTTGCCCTGGCACCCACTTCCCTTAGCCTGTATAACAAAGGCATACACAAAACAATGTCATAAAATGTACTAAAATACAGACATATTAAATATTGTATCATGCTAATAAACAGAATTATGAAATGAAAGGTAAAGCTAATAATAAAGTATGTGCCACCCTGTACAGTAAAGTTAACATAGATGTGCAGTAGTATGGTACCCCTTCCCCATCCTCTGCATCTAGCCTTCATCTCTTGTGGTTGGCTAAAATTTCTTTCAGAATATTTCACGCAAAGTTAAATTTGTGCAATTTGAATCTATGTAAAGTGAAAACTGCCTGTATTTGAAAGGGTGGTGAAATTATAAATTAACCAGAATTCTGCATTCCGAGTCTATTTTAAAGTATCAATTATTATTAGTCTACTAGTACTATATGTAGTACATTTGTAAAAAATCTATCTCTTAACACAGTTGTTGGTTGCCATGATAGATAAACCTGGAGTCAGGAGACCAGAAGGCAGCTCTGGCCCCAGACGTTGACTAAGTGTGTGACACTAGGCAAATCTCTTCACTTGTTTTCTTTAGCTTCCTCAGTTTAAAGGAGGGATAGTGAAGCACCCTGCTTCCCAGAGTTGTTGTGAGGATCAAATGAAATAATCTTTATAAAGCACTTAGCAAAGTATCTGGAACATAGTGGGAACTTCATAAATGCTTATCAAAAAATTTTAAAAATTAAAAAAAATGGGGCAGATAAGTGGCGGGGCAGATAGAGCACCAGCCCTGAAGTCAGGAGGACCTGAGTTCAAATCCAGCCTCAGACCAAACACTTGACACTTACTAGCTATGTGACTCTGGGCAAGTCACTTAACCCCAATTGCCTAAAATTTTTTTTAAAAAAACAAATAAATAAATAAAAATAATTTCTCAATGATGGGATTCAATTATGAATTGAGTGCAAGATGCCACTATTAGAATAGTTTACCACATACAGTAAGAAGGAGTACTTTGATTGTTGTCAATCGTTTTCATTTTATTACTTCTTTTCTGGATAAAATGGGACTAAAATATGGTGGTGTTAAAAAATAAAATCTAGACTATAAATCAATATGCAAGGAAATTATTTCTACTCAACATTGCCACTTCAACATGGAGTTTCAAGTGAATCTGTATCTGGCCTGCTTGAATCTTTTCTGTTTTGTAGTAGGAAAGGGCTGACATTGAAATCCAGATGACCTGCATTTGAATTTCACCTCTGACACTTACCTGTGTGTTTTTGAGCAAGACACAGCTTCTCTGGGTTTCATTTCCCTTTCTTTAAGAAGGGATAATAATGGCACCAACTCCAGAGTACCAGTAACTCTGAAGTTCCCAGGAAATAAAAAGCATCAAGCAATTTGCAAATCTTCGAGCTAAATAAATGTTAACTACTACAAATTGATTTTTTTTGGGGGGGGAGAGAGCATTAATATCTTGATGACAGAGTTGTTTTAAATAGAAAAGTTCCAATCATGAGGTGTGTGATGTAACACAATCGTTCAACTCAGCAAGCCATACCTGACCATCTACGTCTTCTGCTGAAAATATTATGGGCTTGCATTTTATTTCTGCCAATCCACATAGACAGCCTAATAAAATATCAAATTGTATTTAACATGCATTACTTTGTTTTGATTGTGCTTTTCCTTTCACATCAAGCTGATCCTTAGGCTAGCTACCACTTTGCCCAAGAATCCTGATTTAAAGCCAAGGAGACTCATCCACCTTAACCAGTTACTTATCCAGCCTTCATTTTGGAATAGTTTCATTCCTTGGCCCAGCATCTTAGAATTCCTAGTTCCCTTTAAGTTTCAGTCAAATGATGCTTCCTACACAGGGTCTTTCACAGTTTTACTGATTTTTCCTATTGTTGTTCCCACCTCATTTTAGATATCAGGAAACTTAGGCCAAGAAAAGGAAATGATTGACCCAAGGTCACACAGGTGGTAAGTTGTGCAGGTCTGGGAAGTCAGCTGTTTTCCACTATACTCTACCGCCCAGGTTCATTGTCTCCAAAAATAATATTTTTTTCTGCTGAATCACGATGCCTCAGCTGCTGCTGCACCCTAAATTTGGGAAATGTTGTAGCTGGGTCCCATCATTGCTGAGAAATCAGACAACTTCCTCCTGAATTGAAAAATAATGATTTCTTTAAAAAAAAAAAGGCATCTCCCTAACCAAGAAAAATCAGTAGTAACCTTTAAGACAGGAGATCAGAAAAGGAGCAAAAGCTGGGCAGAGACTCAGTGGCCCTAGGGAAGGACTAAAAATGGTTCCTTGCTATGCAATTGTCTAACCAAAGTGTGGAGCATTCACTGAAAAGCTTAATTTTGACTTTTCCAAAATTAAATACCTGCCTACAGAATTATCTGTCAATATAAAAAAAATGCATACTTATGAAAAGCAGTGTTAGTATGTTGCCTTTGAATGCCTAATATCTATCACTGTGCTTGGCCCACAACTTGGATTTCATAAATCAATATCATTGAATTGGATTAACTATGTTCCTTCTTATGTTTCTCTATAGTTGCGTGTCTAGGCAGTAGACATAGACACTGGTGTCTCAGCAGATAGAGCTCTGGGCCTACTGTCAACAAGACCTGAGTTCAAATTCAACCTAAGACACTAGCTATGCAACCTTGGGTAAATCACTTAACATCTTTCTGCCTCAGTTTTCTCAACTGTAAAATGGAAATTGTAATGGCATTTACTTGTAAAAGAGGGATCATAGTGGCATCTACCTCTCATGAGACTGGTGTGAGAATCACTTAAGATCATATTTGAAGAGTGCTTACAGTGCCTGACACACAGTAGGTGCTTAATAAATGCTTATTCCTTCCCTAGATATACTTTGCCTAACCCTAGCCCAAATTCTCCAAATAAATGGGTCTCTGCTTTTCTGAAGGCTACTGCCTCAACATCATTTCTGAGAAACATTTACCCCTGGGCTAGAGAAATGACCAGATTCCAATTTCCATCTATGCTGCTTTGCACTGGATGTCCCCCTTGTCTAGAAATACTCCAACATCAGGGGAAAAAAAGTTACGATAAATTAAAATTGTCTTAAAATGGAATGAGCTTCCCCCAGAGGTGATGGGCTAAAGCTCCCTGGCTAACATTATTTTCTTCTCCTCGTTTGAGCTGAGGTCTTCTCCCACTGCCAGCTGAAGAGCTCTCTTACTGTTTGCATATTCTTTGGCATGTTCTAATCTCAAGAACTCCCATTACTGTTTTCTATTTTGCTTGGGAAAATGGGTTTACTTGCTATGGCTATTTTTGATGATCATTTTTGTAAATAGCATTTAGTGTGAAGGGGTTAAGCTGATGAATATAAGTTAAGGGCTACCCTTCCCCTTAAGAGTAACCAGGGAACTGGCTTTGCTCTGAATCTATTCTACTGGAGAATTTAAGGAGAAGAATATAACATAATATAACAAAACATAACAGAACTACATAATGATATAATAACATAATATAATATAATAATATAATGTAATGTAATGTAATGTAATGTAATGTAATGTAATGTAATGTAATGTAATGTAATGTAATGTAATATAATATAATATAATATAAGTAATACAATACGACATTCAATTATTATAAGGCGTATATATATTTGCACACAGAGATATATACATCTACATACATATGTGTGGGGGGGTATACGCGCATTGACACACAGAGCATATATATTCCTGGTACCATTGCTACTAACTGGAGCAGAAATCCTGAGCCTCTGGTGGTCCAAGACACTGTCTCTCCCCACCCTCCTCACCTCTAGCTAGGCTGCTGATAGTTCAGACAGTATTACTATCTGCAAAAGTGGGCCAAACCTCAGGTCATATCTGCCTATGTCACCAGCAAGCTACATCTAGATATTTAAACAATCCCCAAGCCCCCATATATAAACATATATATACATATATATACACACACACACACACACACACACACATACACACTATATATGTATGTATATATATCCATTGTCTTTCCTGGCTGGATATGGTATTTACTAAATACTTGTCAATTGATTCATTTTGGAAGGCCCAAGTTCTCAGCTGGTGAATATTCTCCTATTTCAAAGACTACAATGATTCTAATGGATGCTGAGCCCTTCCTTCCCTGACAGAAGCAGCATATACCACAGGACTTGGAAGGTCAGGAAGACCTGACTTCAGCATCTGTGTGACGCTTACTAGCTGTACATCTGTAAGAAAGTCACTTAACCACTCTGGCCTCAGTTTCCTCCTCTGTAAAATAAGGGAGTCAGACTCAATACCCTCTATGTGTCTTCCATCTCCAAATCAATGATTCCACCATCCTATTACAGATCAATGCTACCCCCCTCATTTGAGAGTAGTGGGTCCTGCTGTGAATGGAAAAGTGAATGACATTTACTAAATAAGCTATATCTATGACCTGGGTCTGTGGAAAATCAATAAACAATAGTGATTCACCTAGCCCTGCTTGGGGAATCTGCTCATCTCTGAAGACTTTGTTTTAGCCTCCCTGCAGGCAGAAACATCCTTAAATCTCACCAGTATAGTTCGAGGGGAATGAAATCTAGAATTTCACTGTAGGGAAAGAGATAGCAATCAGCTTTTCAACTGTGGGCTGGAGCCATGGCAGTTAATAACCAAACTTGCCTTCCAACGCTTACTACAGTATTATCGGCAGCTCATGATGGCGGGAAGGGCGAGGCCAGGTGGTGTACAGAGAAGACATTGCCAGGTAATTTGACAAGTCCATCCAAGCTGGAAAGATATAAGATGAGCAGTGGGAGAGAGGAGAGGCATTGCAAAGGATGGTGTCAGAAAATAGCCGGAAAGCAAAAAAAAAAAAAAAAGAATTACAAACCATGAGATGCCGATGCATCAAATAGCTGTAGACGATTCTAAACATCCGTCATTCCTGTTGACCACCTGGGACTCTTTTGATTTTCAAAATCAAAGCTGTTTCTGGCTAAATGGCTCTATATGTAACTGGACTAGGTAGGCATCTGTATGGTAGTCTTTGAATTGCACCAGGAAATCCCCTACTTAACCCAAACTCTTCTCATCCCCTCAACCCAACCACCCGCCTCTAATGCCCCACCATTAATGACTCCTTTGGGGTTCTAGCATTGAATACAGCTTGTCATTCACAGTGGGCATTATTGGTCATGAAGACTTCAGTCTTTCCTAGCAGGGCCTGGCCACGGAGGAAATAAGGTACAGAACTCGTTACGTTGGGCTCTACAGAAGAAAGGGAAGGTCTGTAGCTAGATACAGTGAAGGAAGCCCACCACAGTGTGTGGAGAGGACAGGGGGACAGGGATGAGCAAGTATGAGTGTGTAGGGAGGGGGAGGATAGGAAGGAGAAGAGGTAGGAGGGAGGAGGGTTCTTTCAACCATCAGCAGGAGGTCACTGAGAGGAGAATGGTTTGAAGGCACAAGAAGAGCAGACATTCAAATAGAGGAATAGGAGGGGCAATATAATCAACCTGAACTTCACAATTTTTTCTAGAGTTAGCGCTGTTTGCTCAGTGTTTACACTTCAGTGGATTCCCTCCACTGGAGCAAATCTCAACTCCTTGACACCTGCCCATGCTGTAGGGTTATAGACCTTATTCTATCTCTTTAAAAATGTTTTATCAAGGTTCTTTCTATTTAATAATCTCATCCCAGGGATGAGATTTGTTTGGCTTAATTGTACTCACTTCTTACCAAGGGGAGGATCCTATGATTTCTTCCCCTCTCCCCTTTGTAAGAGGGGAAGGGAATAAACATTTATTAAGCACCTACTATGTGCCAAGCACTACAGTATGTAAGCACTTTGCAAATATTATTTCATCTGATGTTCAAGATGACCCTGTGAGGTAAGTGCTATTGTTATCCTCATTTTACAGTTGAGGAAATTGAGGCAGATAGAGGTTAAGTGACTTGGCCAGGGTCACACAGCTGGTTAAATGTCCAATGTTGGATCTGAGATCTGAACATCCTGTTGGAACAAAGTGGAGTTGAGTAAAGCAAATAAAACAATGGTTGGGTCCTCTAACACTTGCGTCATGCTGGTCCTCTCCTCCAAGGGGAGGAACCATTCTACACCATCATAGAATGGGAAGGAGGATTAGAGACTATTTAATCTTGCCTCTTCATTTTATAGATAAGAAGACCGAGTCCCAGAGAGGGGAAATGATTTACCCAAGGTCACATACATGAAAAAGGGCAGAGCAATGATTGAAACTAAGCACCGCCTGGAGGTAGAGCAGTGGATAGCATGCTGGAACTGGAGTCTGAGAACTGAGCTCAGATCTGACCTCTGCCTCTCCCTGCCTCTGTTTCCTCTTCTATAAAATGGGAATAATAAGAGCACCTCCACCCCAGGGCTTCCGGGAGGATCAAGTGAGATCGTATTTGTAGAGTGCAAGCAAGTCATAAAGCTGCATAGAAATACTCCATATTAGGTCTTCTCGTGCCGGATTTAATATCCTTTCCACTGCATCCAGCCTGTAATCAGGAAGGAGGGTGCAGTGGTTTGAGAAACCAGTGAGGTGGTTCAGTTCTTCTCATTAAATTTGTCCTTCCCTGATTTTTACATCAAGTATCTCTGGAGAAGGTTTCTGCTCAGGGAAGTCAAATTTCCAAATGGTAGTTGGGAAGAGTACATAATAAAAATGCCTCAGGGCTGTATTTCCAATTTAGTAGATTTTTAGTAGGTTTTAAAGTTTAGCTGCTGTCAAGATCCACTTGTGGGACTAAAAAGAGCTTTGCAGGAGAATAGGTGAGTCAGTTGATGCTAAAAGCAAGGAACCCTTGTTTAAAGGGATGCCCAAAAGGGGAGAATGCTTCATTTATCTGGAGATAGCCAAGGGAATGGGAGGCAGAGAGAAAGGGAAGGGTACTAAGGTAGCCCAATGACACAGTAGAACAAGGGCTGACTCCTCCAAAGAATGATGGCCCACCAAAACCCTCACCCTGGGGTGGGACCAACACCTCTAATGTAGTCCTAGGGAAAAAACAAACAAACAAACCAGAGATGTTACCAAGGAGTCCTCAGAACAATGGTTTTAAGGTTATAGCTAGAAGAGAGAGTCAATGGGGTCTACCTGCCCTAGGTCCATGCTTCAGGGAAACTCAGGTCATTCTTGGGATCCAGGCAGCCCGTGGGGCAGAGCTGCTCAGACGTTTTAAAGGTGGGTGAGGGAATCCTACTCAGGTGTGGTGAATTGGCTTCTAACACCTGAGCTCATCAACAGAAGAAGAAACTAGGCCTGGAAACCTATAGGCATAGAAGGTCCAGACGCAGGGGTTTTAGATACAAAGCAGGGCAGGGGTATGGGAACAAGGCAAAGAAAGTCCTGTCTCTGGAGTCAGAGAATCTGGGTTCAAACCCTATTTCCATTGCCAACAACTTGTGTGACCATGGAAAAGTCATTTCATATGCCAGGTTCAGTTTCCTTCATTGTAAAATGAGAAGGTTAGACTTAATGGACTCTGAGGCCCCTTCCCCCTTCTTGGGGGGAAGAAATGTTTCATTATTGTCTTTGCATCTTCAGAACCCAGCACAGGGCCTGGCACATAGGGAGTCCTTACTAAATACCTGTTGATTGGTTGTGCAGTGAGCTTGGAAGTGAATAGGACAGAGAAATCAAAGGATTGTCTGGACTGCAACAGTGGGTTCCAAGTTTAAGATCTCAAACACTAATAAATACTGGGTCATGTCTACATCTCTCCAAGATCGCTTAAATCTGTATTTTGGCTACCTTTCAAATAATCTGAATCAGAGAATGCAGCATTCCATGATCAGGGAGAGAATAACAGCCATCCAAGGGCAGGGCACTTTCTAGTGCACCATGCAACATGTAGGGATTTTTAATTATGGGAAGGGCTTCAAATATGCAAAGCCCTCAGTCAACAATCATTTATCAAATGCCGAGAGAGAGAGAGAGAGAGAGAGAGAGAGAGAGAGAGAGAGAGAGAGAGAGAGAGAGAGAGAGAGAGAGAGAGAGAGAGATTCAGGAAGAACTAAGTTCAAAACCTGCTTCAGATGCCCTAAAAAAGGACAACCCCTCTTGACCTCAGTTTCCTCAACTATAAAATGGTTATCATGACAGCAGCAACTATCTTAGAGAGTAGACTTAAAATCCAACTAGAAATATCCAGTGGTGTTGCTATCATTCACACACTTGAGGGGAAGAGTCGGCAGAATGGCTTGGCCATTATCTCCAGTTCCATGGCTTTAGCACCTCAAGGGGTGGCTTCCCTTCTCTATGCCTCAGTCACCCAACAGTGGTTTCAATACCTAAGTTTAACTGGTTATGAAGAGAGGATTCAACCTTGCTAGCCATCTTTTTGGACTATGTGGTAAATCAAGTTTTTTGTCAGTTAATTTCTATCAGTTCATTTTTTTTTCATGGAAAAAAATCAATAAATAAAAGCAGTTCACAGAGTGAGTTCAGAAGAGAAAAAAATTGCTGCTGAATAGGGAATCCAAAAATATAGCAAAAGAAATATGGCGAGGGTAACTACTATTTCAAAGCTCCCTCAGCTTCAGCACTCTGTGCTTACACTGGTCTTCTTGATGTTTCTTATACCCAAATTTCCATCTCCCTTCTCTGTTTCTTTGCATGGACTGTCCCCATGCCTGGAATACACTCCTTATCTCTGCCTCCTAGTATCCCTGGTTACTTTCCATTCTCAACTCAAGTACCTCCTCCTCCAGGAGGCTTTCTCTGATGCTGCCATCTTTCAGTGCCTCTCAAATTACTTGTATTTCACATGGAAGTCATATCACATGCCATATATATGTATATATATAGATATATAGAGAGAATCTTATATATATATATATATATATTTTATTATATATGATCAAGTGAGATCACATATATAAAGGATTTTGCAATCCTTAGAGTGTTAAATAAAAAAATGTTGGCTATATATATTTCATATATACTTCAATGCATACATGTGGTTTTCCTCAATAGAATAGTTTTTTGATGGCAAATAAAAACCATTCAAATTCAGGGTTTTTATCTTTACCACCTGGCTCTTAATAAATGCTCATTGATTGATTAAGTGACTCATCATTTTATAATAAAGCATAGTGACTAGTAGCATGGTGAATATAGAAGGCTGGCTTTAGAGGAGGAGACTATCTAGGCTTAGGTCCTGCTTCTAACACATACCGGCTGGGTGATCATGAATTAGTGGCTTAACCTCTCAATGAACTAGGCAGTTCTCTATAGTTATAAGCTACTGCTGCTAAGCCTCAGTGAAGGGAGTTTTCACATTGATAGTTCCTTACACTGATACAATCACAGATCCTCATTTTAAAAAAAAGATGCCTCATTTTATATAAAACAGATATTCCTAAAACCGTGGGTAAATCAATTTTTTCATAAATTCAATTTGCTATTTAGAGATAGTCCATGATGAATCCTTTTGCAAAGTAAAAACTCCCTTACAGCTCTTCCTCACTCCCAATAGATTAGGGAAATGATGAATTCTCTATTATATTAATAACCGATTATTAAATTAGGAAAGAGAGTTCCCCCCCTTTATTTCCTCATTTAGGGACCAATCCTCATAGGTCATCTAGCCAGTCTCTGAAGGACAAGGCTGGTAGATGAGATTGGCCTAATCCTCTGGGACCATTCTCCTCACTCTTGGCTGGGTCTCCATCCAACTACAGGATCTTACTTTTGTTTATAGTGTAAACAGAATCTAATCTAGGTGCATTCCAGCCCCGAAGCACTGGGCCCATGTCATTGTACCCTCTAATAGAGTCCAGGAGGACTCAGCTTATGAAGAAAACCAAGCAACATAGTCTGGATAGAGATGGATTCCCTTTGTACAGATTGCTGGAGGCAGCTGAGTGTCATGATCAAACCATGTGCTTGGCGGGAGGAGCTGAAGACTTTTAGCCCACCTCCTCATTTGAAAGTCTACCCCCCATGAATTGTTGGTAGAATTTTTACCTGTCAGGTACAAGCCCTTTTCTGAAGTTATTTAAGCATTCAGGGATCTCCATGGTGGGGCCTTTGATTGCTGAGAGAGACCACTGACCATCAATTTATTGGTTATTTGCTAGCCTAATTAATAAGGTGATGATTAATTACCCGGAAACTCTGTCTCTCAGGCTTTTCATTCATCACACGGGCACATGCGCTCATGGTGCTAAGTAGCTTTGTGACTTTTACTTCTGCTACAGGATATCCTCAGCTGTGACTTGGGAATGTGGTGGGTGTGATTTATGGGGATCATGAACAAGGACAATCACTGACAAGAAGAGGAACCCAAGTCCCAAGCCTAGCTTTCCTATGACATGGACTTTGCAGAAGACAGTGCAGAGTAGAGGTGAAATATAAAATAACTAATCAGAAGTGCTACACACTGCTATATGTTCTGAGGAGATTTAAATATTAGCCTTCAAGAAGACTTTCACAGTAGCTAAAAATGTCACTCAAACTTTTTCCAAGTTATTCTGTCAATGCATGCTGTAAATCTTTTGTGTCTTTAGCATTAATGTGGTGTATAGGTGTCTCATACCCGATTCTTAGTGTATATTGAGTACCTTTTTACTTTCTCATTTTGGTAAGATGTAGAATGAACCAAAACCTAATCCTTAAAGAATTTCCCCAACGTTTCAGGGTGGGGGACATGATAAGTAAAGAGTACATATGAAAAAACGGTACATAATGCCAGTACCCCTTTCCGTTAGAAGCCAGAATCCCCCAGGACTGAACCTTTTCTGAACTGTATGCAAGAAGCTCAGAGCAGAGAGAATCTTTAATGGAGATGAGTGGGCACAGTATCCTAGCTCTGTGGGTCTAGCAGTGATTCCCAATGTTACACCAACATTCTACTTGGGTTGCTATATGGCAGCCATACATGGAACACAGTTAGGTCCTGGTTAGTGCAAATAATAAATCCCATGAAATGTGGCATTGTATGAATTCATACTCTTTTAAATTATGTATGTAAAATATGCTCATTGGTTCTAGCCCAATGGAAACATGCAATGAAAATTCAAATAATGTGACTGCTTCATAGGATTTGTTCACACTAATAGGGACCTGATCACATATAAAGCAATGGGAAGACATACAATGGATGTGAGCAGGTTGTGATAGAGAACCAATTTTACCATAGTTATTGTCACTCTTCTCTCTGACAATTTGTCCTTGATCCGTTCTAGAGAACAGAAGATAAGGGGAAGAGAAGGAAACAAACATTTATTAGGCATCTTACGTTCCAGGTGCTGTGCTAAGTGCTTTACAGATGTTATCTCATTTAATCCTCATACCACCCTCTGAGGTACCTGCTATTATTATCTCTATTTTGTCAATGAGGAAAATGGTGGTCAGGTGATTTGCCCAGGATCACATAGCTAGTAAGTGTCTGAGGTCCAATTTTATCTCAGGTCTTCCTGACTAATGACTGTGCCATCTAGCAGTCTTAGAGGTATAAAAGATGTCATTAAGGAATTAAATGACGTGAAGAGAAAGGCTAATCATCTTGGGAAGGCAAAAGACGATAGTAGAAAGCCAGAATGCTCCACTGATACCCTGTGGATGTCAAAAGAAGTAGAGGAATACATGTAATAAGTGGGTGACCCCCAGTGAAATCTAAGCTTTGTGAGGGCAGTATCTGTTTCACTTCTGGTTTTGTATCCTGACCACCTAACAGAAAACACTTCTTTATTGATCTTTGTATCTCTCTAGTGTTTTGTTCATAATGGGTGTTTAATAAATGCTTCTTGGGTTGGACTCATCTGCTCTATCAATTCTGTTTTCCCTTCCTCTCCTTGGCAGCAAGGAAAATCTACTGGGAGGATCTGCATTGAGATATTAAACAATGCCCTGCCCTCCTCAGCAAAATCAAAAGCTCATTCAGAGTATCTAAGATTAAATCAGCCACCCACAGGCAACAAAACCTCTCATAAATAGATTTTAGCACTCACTCTGCAACACAGATATGGTGGTCTCTTCAGGATCAACTCTATGATACTATCATCTAGAACTGAAGTTCTGGCCCCTGGACTTCCACATGTCCTACAACCAGCTACATTTCATGATATTACCTCACGCAATGTGTATTAAGCAGAAATCACAGCCCATCAAATCAAGGCTCAGATAAACAAACGATTCCTTAAAGAGAGGGGAATTCAGGACTTCCCAAAGGTACTTAGATCAGATTTGCTAATATAAAATTGTTACAACTATTAATTCAGTGCCAAATAAAATATTTAGAAATCGTTTCAAGCCTAAACACAAGTTAAGAGCCCTATTGGCTAGTTTGGGAGAGCACAGGTGCAGGTTCCATGAAGGTCAGGTTGTCCTCAAACCCCTCAAAATAATCATTTTATGGTGAGCTGACTGAAAACCTCCTGTTCTGGTAAGTGACCATCTCTTTCCCAAGTAAATAACCGAAAGAAGCAAGAAGACCTGCCATCTTTCCTGACATGTCTGTGGAATTTCTAGCTCTTGAATTCTTCCCAGAAGGGCTTTGACAGGAGTATTATAACACTCTCCTGTTCTCCCCCAAGGCCCTTTCACCTGGTTTATCCAAAGTGCCTTCTAAGTATTTGTCCTCAGGACAGCTCCAGGACAAAAAGAGCCATTCTTGTTATTCCCAGAGTTGTAATTCCATCCTATCCCATTCCACCAGCATTTATGAAGCACTTACCACTTATCTGGCAATATAGGAGGCCCCAGGGATATAGAGACAAAAATGAAACAGTCCCTGCAGATAAGTATAAAATATATGTTAAGTAAAATCAAAGTAATTGGGGAAGGTGGGAAAGAGCCCTAATACCTAGAGATAGATATCAGGATAGGACCAACGTGGGGGTGGCGCTTGAGCTGAGGGCTAAAGAGTGATGGAGATTCCAAGAGATAGAGACTTAAAAGAAAAAAAAAATTCAAAACAAAGGACCGAGCTTACAGAAAAGCATGGAGGTAAGAATGGTAATGCATGGGGAAGCAACATGACCTTGAAACATTGATCTTGAGGTCACCAGTCCTGAGTTCAAATGTTGGTCACCTGTGTGACCTTGGGCTACTCAGAGACACACTTGTGGCAGCATTTCACCCTGGGTCAGGCTTTGGCAAGACAGAGCTTATTGAATCAGACTAAAGCTGTCCTCTTCCCAAGGCCCTTTTCAGATTTTCCTACTAGGTCTTTGGCTTAGAGTATCTCTGAAAGATTGGGATCAATTCTGAGCACCTCATTTTAGGAACGACTTTAATAAACTGAAGATTACTCAGAGGCAGGCAACCAAGATGTCAAAGGGCCCTGAGCTCATAACATAGGAAGATAAGTTGACTGAGATGTTTAGAAAACCCAACATGGGGAAGAGAGGCCCCACAGGGCAGAATCAGGAGCAGTGGTGGGAGATGAATAAAGACAAATTTAGACATGAGTCCTTCATTCAATCTATTTGGAAAAAGAAGGTTCGCACATGAGTAGGTAACTGACATTACAAGGCAGTCTGCAATAAATGCCAAAGGAATGATATCGACCAAAGCTCTGTGAATACAGAGGATGGAGAAATCACTATTGAATGCAATAGTCAGCCTGGGTCACTTAATGCACGCTTGTTGGCTGACTGCTTCACAGAGGAGGTTAGACTTCTATTTCAGTATTTAGATAAATGGAAAGGAAGAAGAAAACATATCCCACACAAGGGGAATGGCACAAACCAAGGTCCAGATGTGGAAAAGCTCTGTTTGTTCAAGGCTTTGTATCTTGATGAGATGGATTAGAGTGGAGAATTCATGTAGCACAGCAATGGGAAATATAGGTAGGCACTAGATCTGTTAGGGCCATTATAGGTGAGGAAATTCCTCCCACCAATGCAGATTGGCACCTTCTCTACAAGTCAGAGTTTTAGAGAGTTGCTTGGAGCACTGAGATAAAATGACAGGTCACAAAGCCAGAATGTGGCAGAGTCTGGGCTTGTAGACAGGTTTTTGTAGTATCAAAGCCAGTTCTCTATCTACTATGCCACATTGCCTCTAATGGGGCAGAAAAAAAAAAAGACATGGTAAGTATTATAATAAAGATGAAAGGTAGGTTAAGAATAACTAGGACATCTATCTAGATACTAGTTTCATGTATATTGACACAATGGCACATATTCATGCTTACATAGTATTGTTGGAGGATATATGGAAAGAAAAAGAAGTCACCAGGCTTTAAATGGACTTAAACAGTGGTAACTTCTCTATTTCATTCACTCTGACCTGATCCTAGGAATATCCTAAACTACCCAGTGGTGGGACATTGCTCTATACAGATCATGACACATGTTGGAGCTAAGGAATCCATCCCCTTGGGGTGTGTGGCTTAGGGTAGTTAGGCAAAGCACCACATGGAATGGGGGCTTGGTTTCAGCTCAGCTTGACCCTGGGGGTATTTTCCTCTCAGAGTATTTTCTTCACTCTTAGATCAAGCACTAGGCATATTCCCAGAGCCAGGGTCATACATGCAAGCCCATAAAAGTCAAGATGTCTCACAGCTAGATTTTTTTTCACAATATTATTCCATAATTGGTCTATAATACGCCATTATGACCATGTAATAAGCCTTTATCAAACCTAAATATTGCTATAACCTACCTAAAATATTTGCAAAGATCCCCTTCTGCTAGCCTCCTACTTTCCTTCATAACCCTTGAAAGAAAAGCATAAAAAGACTCAGATATATGGCTGGAATTTCCATTCCACCCTCCAAGAGGAAATACCAATTTTGCAGTTATTGCTTAACTCTAGGTTTTCTGAAGTTATTGATTTTTCTTGTTAAATGATTAGTAAACCAGGTTCTGCCGAGCTTCAAACACATATTGTCTATTATTTTAAGGCACTTGGGGGCATTAAAAGAGCTCTGTTGCAAATATTGTATTTCCTTCCTTCCTAACAGCCTATAAAGTATACTGGAGAGAGAACTTAACAGCATGGAAGAGTCTTTCAAAAAGTTAAAATATGTCTTATTAATGTAACACCTGGTGACTTAGCACTAGAGGAAGGCAGCTGAAATGTTGTCAATTAGATGGGTATCAAATGAATCTAAAGGGGAGCTGGACAGGGAAGGGAGAGTGTAAACTGCTTTTGGGCAGATAGGATGCACCCAAAGAGAAGCCGCAAGACTCAGGCTGCTTAGAGAAAGTTAAACAGCAAAAGATATTGCTTATGTGTGGCTACTGATTTTCAACCATTAATTAGTACCTTGAAGAACCTCTCAAGAAAAAGTTCTTTCTGTCAACTCCAGAAAGCCCACCAGCCACGATGAGTGGCACCATTTGTGCAGGAGATAGTATGGAGTATGATGTGCCTCACAAAGTCCAAGTGATCTGTCCACAGGAATAGCATCCTGATCACTGAGTTTCACTAGGAGACCAGGAGAGCAGTGGGGAATGGTTTCCTAGAGACTGGATAAATTATAACTGAACAATCTGAACTAATCTTGATCTTGTTGGAAGGAGACATGCAGAGATTAATTGGTGGGTGGTGGTGGCACATCAGGTACAGTGTGGGACTGGCTTCTCCAAATCTGACTGTGGTCCAAGACACACCATTGGATTCCCAGAAACGATCCCTTCAATTGTCCTCAGTCATTACTGTACAGCCCCCAAAGCCAGCAGGATCAAAGCCTAAGAATAGTTGTTTTCTTATAGCACAGGCTCATTACAAGTCAGTACTATTTCATCTTTTGTACTTGTATCCAGTGTGACTAGCATGCAGTAGGTGCTAAATAAATAGTTGCTGGCTGATTGATTATAAATGGTGATAAAGGTCAAAAAATCTCAAGCCCTTACCATGCCTTCATTAAACCTCAAAAGCAATTTTATTTCCCTGTTCTCTACCTTTAGCCCAGGGATGTAGACTATTCTCTACAGAGTTCACCAAACGAGGGAATTCACAAAGCATAATTCTTCAAGAGAAAACAAAAAAAGGCTCACAGATCTAGATTTGGGGGCCATCTAACCCAACCGTCTCATTTTACAGATGAGGAAACTGAAGGTCCAGAAGGCTAAAGGACTTATCCAAGGCCACACAGGTCACAAGTATCAGAGATGGGATTTAAATCTCTGATTCACCAGAATTGGGGTTGCCTTTCTGCAGTATCATGCTGCCTCTGTATCTTGCCTTTTGGTGGGATTACGAATCTAAATCTATCTCCAAGCCATTTTTAACCTCATACCAGCAAGGTATAGATAAGAATGAGCCAAGACTACTCTGTATGACTGAGTGTGATCTTTCATTTCCTGGAATCCAAGCTTCAGGAAGATGTTTAACAGGAACATCCTCTTTTTTGTTGTTCTTGTTAACATGAATTCTTTACTGTAGATAGGCTACTGATTACCATAGGCCACTGCTTTGATTCTCACTGATTCTGTAAGAACAAGAAATACAAGCATGGTGACATGTACATTTTAATGCCCCCCTCCCCTTTTATCAAAGATGTCATCTCTCTAGAATGTCAAGATGGATAAAATTCAGTTCCTCTTGTGGTATGTCCATCTTATTTCTGAACCAGGACCTTCTGTTTAGAGTGACATTAGATAAGTCAATGTTTCTACTGGCCTAAATCCATTGGTTTTTCATGAACTCTGCCCTCCCCCCCTCTACCCTGTCAACATAACTATAGACAGAGAAGCAGGACTCACAGGACGAAGGGCCAATTTTTATTTTTTTGTCTTCCATAGGCTGCCCATGTACTCTACTGCTATCCACACAGTTCATCAGTCAATCACCAAACATTTGCTAAGGGCTTCTTGTATGCCAGGCACCATTCTCAGTTCTGAGGATAGAAAGACGCAAGTTGAAGAATTCCCGCCTCCAAGGAGTTGATATTCTACACAGGGATATGACACATATATTTATAAATACATTCAAAATATAGATAAAATAAATACAAGGTAAACTTGGTAAGGAAGAGTTCTGGTAAAAAAAAAAAAGAAGGCTCTTGCTTAGCAGATTGGGTTGACCCTTGTTAGCTCTGTGAGAAGACAGAAAAAGGAATCACCCAGGAGGACAGGTTGCTGATGAGATATGCCCTGGATGGCTGGAGGGAGAACATACAAGAATGAAGTCACAGACTCCTTCAAAATGGCAAAGAATAAGCTATGAATCAAATTTCTACTGTTCCTTCTCATAGATTTTAATTGCAGTGATGCCCAATTCAAGGTGATTACATCTGAATCACTTGAGCAGAGGAGATGTCCCAAAGCCCTCAACTGTGTGTCTTAGGAACATCTCACCCTTGTTGACCAGGAGACAGATTCAGCCATAATCATCTCTCCCCAAAGAGCAACGGTGATGCTAATGAGTGCTTTATGGTTGGCAAACTGCTTTATATACTGATATATACCAATAACCTTCTTAATGGATATTTTGGGACTCAGATCATTCCATTACTTTATTCTTTCCTTTCTTTTTTTAATGAAAAAGCATTTATTAAGTGCTTAGTAAGTCCTAAATATTAATTATGCAAATACAAAAGCAGTCCCTGCCTTCAAGGAGATAACTTTTTTTTTGTTTTTTTTTCAGTCCATTCCTTCAATCCCCTCAATATTCCATCAACCAATTATGTACAATGTTGACTTGTATTTGTTTCCAGCTCACCTTTAAAAATAATTCTATATCCCTTGTCAAGCACTATCTATTTACTAAGCACCTACTATGTGTCAGGCACTGTGCTAGGTACTGGGGTTGCAAAAAAAGGCAAAAAAAAAAAAAACCAAACAGGCCTTGCCTTAAAGGAGCTTCCATTCATAACATGTGTTTGTGTGTCTCTTTCATAGATAATAAGTGTAATCATGGAAAAGATCAGAGGACCTACCTGATTGTTTTCCATTTCTTCTGCTGGTGCCTACTGTTAGAGCTGGACAGAGCCCTAAGAGTCAAATAGTCCAATTCCCCCCCATTTTACAGATGAGGACATTGACACCCAGGGAAGTTAAATAACTGCCCAGGCACCACCAAGAAGCCTTTCCTGATCACCCCACCACCAACTGCTACTGTCCTCCCTCCCTAATTACCTTACTTTTAATTCTCTTTTACTTATTCATACTTATCTTTACATTTATTTTGCATATAAATATATACAATTATAGACACTTATTTAACTTAGAACTGCACTAAGACTTTTGGGACAACTTGTATAGTTTTATCTCTCCTGATGAAATAAAACCACCTTCAGAGTAGGAACTAAGTCATTCTTTGCATTCTTGTGCTTAGCATTTTTTCATTCATTCTGTATGTACTGATATACACATATGTCCCCTCTCCCCTATGCAGTGTTAGGGTAGAGACTATTTTGCCATGGTCTTTTTATCTCCAATACATAGTACAGTGTCTAGTATACAGTAGGTGCCTAATAAATGCTTGTGAGAGGTTTGCCTAAGCAACTGATCTAAGACGACAATGCAAATTTTCTCACATGGGGTCCAGCGCTCTTTCCATCGATCTTTCCACAAGAATACATTGACTCTATGGGTCATGGTCCTTCATCCAAATGGAATTTTCCATTATGCCTCTGGCAATGAGGGCTTGGGACTCAGGTGAGAAGTCAGTAACTGAGACTAAGAGGGGAGAGGCATCCACACAGAAGAGAAAATCAAAGTGCTATTGAAATGGGAATAGTGAGTCATCAAAGGGCAGAAGTCTGAGCCTGAAGCCTTGAGGTCCAGGCACAGTTAGGAGGCAGAAGAAGGAAGAAAAGATACAAAAGCATGGAGCAGTTTTAAGGAAAGTATTCTAACTAATTTGAAACCCAAGCATTCCACTCCGGGCATTTGAGAGCTGCAGAAAAGAGTTCACTGTATATAAAAAGCAAGCAGCCCAGCAGAAGACAGAGCCTGGGGGGATGGGCAGAGTGGAGAGCTGAGGCAGGTTTGGGGCTAATACAAAGGGAACCAGGGTTTTGGGGTGGGAGGGGTTTAGTTTGTTTGTTTTTGCCAACATGTCTGCCTGTGCATAATACGCAACTCACCTTCTAAGCAATAAACTCATGATAGGTCTTTAAATAAATATTTTCCTATTACTTGCTAATGATACCAAATATCATCTGTCACCTTCCTTGCAATTCTGGGCTAATTGATTGCTGCAGTAGAAAAAGAAACTTTTTTCCCCCTTTTTGAGGCACAAAGAAGTAAATAGAGAATAGGCCTGTGAGAGCAAGAAGGCCCGGGTTCAAGAAGGTCTGTTATCTACTATGTGACATATAACTCCGAGACCCAGGACGAGTCACTTAACATGTGGTTTTCTAAGTGATAACCGAGGAATCTCCTACTGGCTAGAGAGTCAATTGTTAAATTTTCCACTTTGAGCATTTATACCTCAGAAATGTACAAACCAGGTCAAATCAAGTCTTGATTTATTGTTATATTGATTGTCTAGACTTAAGAAAGTGATGGAGAAAGTGCTAATAATTCAAATTAAACTTAAAAGCATGTTGTGAGTATATTTTTTTTCTCCAGAGAGCTGGTGGTTGAACATTCACCAGCATTCCCCTGAGAATAGCCCTAAAGGCAGTTATTAAACACCCTTGTGATGTCGTCAGTGAGAAAGAAAGATAAACAGCAGCAGCAACAACAAAATGAGAATATTTTCTGGACCAAGAACACCAGGAAGCCATCACCAACCACAGAGTCTTTGTGCTAATATATGCTCTGTCTTTTTAGCTCAAGCAGAAAGCAGCAATCTAAAGGAAAATGTTCTCGGACAGATAAACTTTGATAAGAAAATGAGGAAAGAAAGGATCTAATCTAGAATGGGAAGCAAATAGAGCAGGAACCATTCAGTCTTGAGCAGCTGTGGGCTAACATGGGGGCACTTAGGCCTTAAGTGGAGGAGGGGATGGAAACACCAAATATTTGAATCTCCAGCCTGGAGCAGCATACCTTAAACACAGTAGTGCTTCCTCATTGTTTGATGAATTACGGACTCCACTCAGATGCCTTCTGTCACAGGGAGCCTTTCTTCTTGCCACAGATGGGTGGCAACCTACATGTTGAAGAGTATGCCCACACTGATGAGATCATGGATCCCATTGAAGAGAGTACTTATCTTCCTGGAAGATGATCTCGTAAAGTTCTTGGCCAATTTTAAATCCTATATAAGAGGGAGCTTTCATTAACATTATCTCCATCTTCTACTCTCAATAAAATCTCCATTCCTTGAAGATATTATTTTACATTATTTTGTTTTGCATTCCTGTATCCAAAATAGGACCTTACATATAGTAGGAAATGCTTGATCAATGAAAGAATGAAGGGGAATGAATGATTTTACCTGTGTTTCTAAGGCTATCCATATATCAGCATAGACTTACAGGTGGTGCAAAATGCAGGATAGCCACAACGTGTGAGCGCGCGCGCGCGCACACACACACACACACACACACACACACACACACACACACACACAAAATGTTCAGATTGGAAGGGATCTTAGAGGCAATGTAGTCCAACCCACACAACAACAAAAATGCCCTCTTCAACATACCCAACAAATGATCATCAAGCTTTGGAATGAAGTTGGAGAAGTGGATAAAATGCTGAACTTGAATTTAGGAAGACCCAGGTTTAAATCATGCCTCAGATACCACTTAGATGTGTGATTGTGTGGAAGTATCTTCATCTCTGTCTCCCTCAGTCTCTCCTTGTCTGCAAAATGAGGATAATAATATCCTACCTCCCAGGGCTGTTTGAGGATAAAATGAGATCTTCATAAAGCACTTCAAGAACCTTAAAGTGCTATATAAATTCTAGCTGTTGTCATTGTTGTTTGGTTGCAAGATGTCCAGTGAAGGCAAATCTACTACCTGCTAAGAAGCCACTTTTGTATAGCTCTATCTATAAGGAAGTCTCTGTATTCATTGAGTAAGAACCTAAAATAAACCCTGAACCAGAACAGCTCTATACAAATAAATTAATATCTCTCTTTTCCAAGAGACCTCCGGTCAATACCATGATATGCAGTCCTTGTGGTGAGCACAGGGGGAGGAACTGTGACCTCGCTTCTATTTTTCCCTTCCCTTAAGGAAGTCCTGGTTTCCACAGCCATGACTAGTTTAGTCATCTCCTTCACAAAGTTATGGTTAATCTAATCAGCCTTCTGGGCCTCCCACGCTAATCACATCTTCATAAGATTTAATTTAACGTAACACTGCCCTCTTGTGCTTAGCCAAATAAGGGGCCTTTATGAAAAACGATTTATTTTAATTTTCATTAAAATCCACAATGAAATTGGCTTCCTCGGTTTGTCAGGCTGAACGGACTTTGCCGGATCTCCCCCAATCTGTTATCTTGGCAAAGCAGGTGGTCAGACTTGATTTCTGTCCATGACAGCTGACAGTCAAGGAAGCCAAGTCTACACTCGAGTAAACTTAAAGATAAACAGACAGATGATTTTCCAAAATATAGTGTCAAAAAATAGGAAATGATGGAATCCAAATAGAGCAGTAGGGTAGGAGTGGGAAGATCTAGAGAAATGGAGTAAGAAGTCATGGGAGACATTCAGGGGAAATGGTTAATCCATTGAGACACTTGGCATTACTATCCTTCATGTATTCCAGCCATTCTGCCTTACCGCCAGTCACCAAATCTGGCCTCCCATCTTTCTGGTCTTTGTCCTCCTTCTTCCTTTCTGCCATTGAGCATCTCTGGCTTCCTTCAAGACTTTTCTGATGTTTGCTACACAAAGCCTTCCTTTATCTTCCTACTTGCTAGTGCTCTCAATCTTCCTCAAATGATCTTTGATTTATTTATAGGATT
Source organism: Phascolarctos cinereus (assembly GCF_003287225.1). Lineage (NCBI taxonomy): Eukaryota > Metazoa > Chordata > Mammalia > Diprotodontia > Phascolarctidae > Phascolarctos > Phascolarctos cinereus. The sequence goes on from NW_027555847.1 coordinate 29,801,093, forward strand.
AGACGTTATATGCCCCAATAGAATGTAGGTTCATTGGGGCAGGGACTCTTTTATTTTTGAAATTTTGTCTTCTGGGGGCAGCTAGGTGGTGCAGTGGATAGAGCACCGGCCCTGAAGTCAGGAGTACCTGAGTTCAAATCCGGCCTCAGACACATAACACTCACTAGCTGTGTGATTCTGGGCAAGTCACTTAACCCCAATTGCCTCACCAAAAAAAAAAAAATTTCTTCTGTATCCCCCAAATCTAGCACAATACCTTGTATGTTATAGCAAGTGGGTAAGTATTCTTTGAATTGACTTGTTAAAGTAAATTTAACCATTGCAAGAGGCTCTACTAATTAAAGTACATATAACCACAGTGAGAACAGTAATTCTTTCTCTGATGAATTCATTTCCATATCATCAAGTTGGTTGTTCAGATATAAATTACTCTTCCCATTCCCAGACCAAATGCCGAGCCAGCATATGAGACCTGGGAATGAAGCTGGGGGAGGGAGCTGTTTGTTCAGTGGTTCATCCGAGGACAAAAACCCATTCCTTTTTCTTTCTGGACACCATGACTCTCTCTCCTCCCCTCTTTGGTTTTTATCTTATTTAAGTGGTTTCTTTGGTTACTGTTTTTCATTCCATGAAATAGAAACTCAACTGTTCTAGGGTTTTTTATGACATTTTTTAAAAAAATCAATAATTTACGTGGAAGAAGGAGCAGAGCATGAACCCAAGTAATGCTTCACGAACCATTTCTGGAGACCTCAACTTGAAAGACAGTGATGGTATACTGCAAAGCATTCTGGGTTGGGACTCAGAGGACCTGGGTTTGATTCCCAGCTTAATTCTTACTACCTGTCTTAATTAGGGCAGGTCCTCTCATTTCCTGAGTCTTTATTTTAACCATGAAAAGATTGGACTAAATGACCTCTTGAGTCAGTAATTAAACTGTTTATTTGCCTATCACATATTTTTGTGGTATGTGACTATGTTGTATTTGATTAGTTTTTTTTCCAATTTTCCTCAAGAAAGTAGGGCAACTCACTCTTTCAAGATAATCCTTTAGAGGTAGGGAAAAAAATATCCTGGGAAGCTGAAAATTTTTTAAAATTCTTAAAGGAGGAAAAATATGGTCAAGATGATGAACCCCAGTTTTTGCCCAGTTTTACCAAACCTATTTGACAAGATAATAAGGACAGGGACTTGCAAAACTCTATCTATGTGGCAACACTCATTCATCCTGCCAGGGCTGATTACAGGAAGCCAGAGCAGAGAATGGGAAGATTACTCTGTTTCTATTCATGCATGGCCCTTAGGCATAGTCTTATCCCCAGTGGTGTCAGTCTTTGAAACTGATCACTTTGATGGCGGTCACTATCTGAGCATCTGGTTGTCTGGATGTATGTGAGTGCCTGATGGTGGAAGAAATGACAGATCATCCTCTTCTATAATGCACAACCAGAGCAACCTTTGCTTTGTAGTTCTTTCACCTCCCTCTTCATTTCTCACCATCACTGATATCCCAAACCCAGGCAATTCAGTTCTGCCTCAAGGTCTGATGGTTTATCTGATGCCTTGGTGGAAAAAAAAAATGCCTTTCTCCCCTTGACTCCCACCCAAGCCCTTCTCTGGTTTGCATAACTAGGTTGGTACAGAATGTGGCCTCCCAGTAGCTTACAAAGCACACGCAATCTACCAGAGCAAAGCAGCATTGTATAATGAGGGAAAATAGCATCGGATGTGGAGTCAGACAATAGGGGTTCAAATTCCAGCTCTGCAACTTATTAACTCTGTTGCCTTAGGAAAGTCATGGGACTTCCTTAGACCTCAGTTTCTTCACCCCTAAAATATAGGACTCAGGCAAGATGACTTCTAAGTGGTTTTCTAACTCTAAATTCATGATCCCAATGTGACTTGACTATCCTGAGAAAGTTATTTGTAACCTTAATGGCGACCTTGCAGTTCTCATTGGTTTCACCAATGCCTAGCACTGGGACACAGAGTAGGCACTTAATAAATGCTTGTCAATTGATTGATTAATTACTATACCAAGATAAATCCATCCCCCATTATTGATGACATGAAGAAGGTATGCATAACTGACCCACTTTGTCCTATCTACTCTCTTATTTAGCCATTGTCTGAGACAAGAGACCCAGAAATTAGTGTTGGGATATGCTCAAGAGTCCTCTTGGAAACCACTTACACTTTTTTTTTATAGGAACTTAGAATCTTTGATTTAAGGAGATTGTGGTCTATTTTACTCCCTGATGTAGGAATCCCTCCTACTGAAATCCAACAGGTCATCTTTAAAAACCTCCAATGACAGAGACCTCACTGTTTTCTGATGTCAATTCCCACTAAGAGTAATTACCTTATGTGGTGATCTTACCTAATGGTTGGAAAGGTGGTAGAAATTATCACAGGAACTTTAAAGATGCTCTCATTTCCCAAGGTTTGAGAGGCACTATGTTGGGCAGGAGCCTACCATTTTATACAGTTGTGAGAAGTAAATGCGTAACTCCACTCATGTGGTTGCATTTTTTTTTCTTTAACAAGACCCATGATTACATGGCTGTGAGGAACTCTTGATGAGGAACTCCCTTCACCAATGCATATCAATACCCACTCTGCAATTTATAAACTTAACCAGTTGCCTCGTACACTGAGAGGTTAATTTGGCCAAAATTACATAGTATGTCTGTGTCAGAGAAAGGACTTGAATCCAAGACTTCCTGACTCTATGGCAAATTTTCTATTCACTGCACCATGATTCCTCTCATGTTTGCAATAGATAGCTATGAATTTAAATACTCTTCTAAGTTTGAACATTGGCAGGAAAATGGTAAAGAGATGAGGATTTCTCAAATGGAAGGTTCCATGCTCACCATTTGATTATAAGCTCTTTGAGGGTAGGGACTGTCTTTTGTATCATTTCGTATCTTCAGCACTTACCTGACACAATAAATAAACTTGGTTTAATAAATGTTTAGTGATTGATCATCAGAAGTGGTGGTTGTAGGTAATTAACTCCTGCCTGTTACCCTGAACTCCAGTGAGGATCATCCATTGCCAGACTTTGCATAATCAGGGTTGAGAAGACAGCTTTTTTCTTTTTCTTTTTCTTTTTTTTTAACATTTATCCCTTTTCAGAGGCTACATTAAGCTAGTATGCATTAAAGATATTACTAATAAATCCCCTAAGATAAATCTTACTGTGTAGGAGATCTTTGGAATAGCCACTGAAGTTGGTTTATTGCTAGTGAATTAGGTACATAGTTACTGAAGAGATACGGGATGATTCACATATATAACATTGATTAGCATATAGAAAGTGGTTTTAAGCCATTTGATATATAGTCCATTTATGAAGAAGTTGACCTGAATCTTGGCATTTGCACTAACATTTCAGCATTGCCACCTGCTATGTACACACCATAAAATTTCAAGATGGATAAACTCTTACCAAAGGTACCCACTTTTTATTTGTCAATTCCTAAAGTGAAACTTATAAAAGCTACAGTATTGACTTATATAAGCTAATTCTCAGTGAAGATCCTTTTTCCACTAGTGGCAAGGAACTCTTTCTTTTACTTCTCCAAGAAACATTTTATTTCCAAAAGGCATCTTGCCCCTAAATTGACCAGGAATCACTCACATAATCATTCTCCTCTAGGATTATTCCCCAGCTAGGGAGTTAGAGGAGAGACTAGGGGAAGAGATGCAATAAGTTTGTGGTGGTAAGGTTTATGTAAATACTGCATAGTTGCAGAAAACTGAATGATCTTCTGGAAGAAGCATAGATTTAGAACCTCAAAATTCACCTGGTCTCACCCTGTCATTTTACAGATGAGAAAATTGAGACCCAGAAATGATAAGTTCACAGTCCAAATTAATATAGTAAACATGTTGATAATTCTTGTTGTTCTTAAAATACCCAAATTCCTCTTTATTCTCAAAATATTCCACTTTGGGGGTACACATTCCCCCATTATGTAAGCTCCTTGAATTTTAAAGATTGGGCTGATTGACAAGTAAAGAAGACAGAGAAGACAGAATGGAGACCTATAATCATGATCAAGATTATCTGTCCTTTTCTCCAAGTCAGTGATGTCTGTCCTTTCCCAAGCAATTAGTCACTCTCTCCTTTATGTTGAAACCTATTCTGGAGAATGGGCTCAGATTCATATAACGTTAGGTCCTACGGCAGGCATCCTAGCAATTATGTAGCCCAAATCCCTCATAGTAGAGATGAAGGTCAGAGACATTAAGTAATTTCTGCCAGTTCCCATAGCTAGTTGATGACAGAGGCACATGACAAACTCAAATTTCCTGATTAGAAGCTGGTGCTCTTTCTACACCAGCTCTGAAGTCATTCACACTAAAGTGTAAATAACTGACAACATCTTCTATTACCTCTTAGAAAAATATTTGCATTTTGAGAAGAGACAAAAGAATGAATGTCTAATTCAGCCTTTCAAGTAATAATGAACTGGTGAGGCATTGTTTTGCTTGGGCAGCCTTCCCAATATCTCTGAAATCCAAACACATGGTAAGTCTCCTCTCTCTACTTGTAAGGCAAGCCCTGATTACTATCAAGCTTAATAAATCGCAGGCTCAGATATGGGGGAGGGGGGTGGAAGGTGATGTATCTTATTGGACTGAATAGTTTGTCTAAAACAAGAGCAGTGGACTAAGAGGATGTTACTGAATCCTTTTCTACTAGACTGGAAAGCTCATTAAATACGTAATTCGGTAAGGCAAAATCTTTCTCTGAACTCTTCATGCTCTTGAATCCACTTGATATTTCAGAAATTTGTACTGAAAATTAGATCTGAGGGAAGAAAAATAATTTTATTTCATAAAACGTGGATTCCTTTCTTTTACATTCCTAGTTTCCATTAATATTATTGCTCATATAACATACATGAGGAAAGAGCAAAAGACTGGCAACCAAGGATGTGAGCTCTGTCCCTGCCTCCATCTCTGACTCCCATTCTGACCTGGGATGGGTCAAATCATTTCTCTGTGTGCATCGATCAATGATTTCCAATTCATTTGGTATGTGGCTCAACCGGACATAGCTGTTTACGTGTCGTCTGCCCCAGTAGACTGAGAGCAGGGCGTGTCTTTTACTTTTCTTTGTGTCCCCAGTTCTCAACACAGTGCCGGGCACCAAGCAGGCATGGTGTCAAAGGTGGAATAAAGACATTTGACTAGATGACCTTGAAGGGCCCTTCTGCCTTGAAAATTCTGTAATTTGACATGTATCATTCAATATTACTGCTCTTCCACTACAAAGCCATTCTGAGGCCTCATCATAGCATAGAAGTACCCATCAGGTCTCAAAAGCTATGGCCTTGGTCACAAGCTTTCCTTGGTCCCAAAAGCTAAATAGGTTTAAAGTACTGGAGACTTGTGGGCAGAGAATGTATTTATCCTTCAGGGGCTAGCCTAGCCAAATGCACAGAGGCTCATTACTGGAAGGATACACACACATGTATATACACATCTACATATTAATACATATGTATATTTGTACATGTATATATACCAATATGTAATGAATGCATGTAATGTGTTACTTATGCATATACATGTATTTATGCATATATTTGTATTGCATGCCTACCCTTAGAAACTATTTAATAAATTTATAGTAAATATAATATATTTACATATCTGATATTCTATTAATATACTTTATAATATAACACACATGTTAATATCATAATTAATGAAATATATCATATATAGTCCTTTGGATCAGTCCTGAGGGTTTCACAGTGGTAGGGAACTCTCAGTGTGGGAAACCCTTCTGCTGATAATGATCATTGCCTGCTCTTTAACTTAGAGTCTTAGAAAGTTGACCAAGGAACTAACTGTAGGGAGTACAGCTTGCTTAGGGTCAGACTGCTGGGTTGTGTCTGAACCTTTACCTGTCTTCTGAACTTCAGTGTTGACTCTTTATGCACTACAGTGTGTTCCCTGTCATATAGGCCTCCATTTTGCACAGGTAGGTCTATCATATGGTCAGTCTGTGGTGGTGGAGGGAGTTCCCACACCAGGACTTCCAGGGCTGTTAAATGGACCAATCTTTCACATATTCTTGTCAATACACCAAGAATTTTTGTATAAGGAGTTCCTGGTTAGGAAGTTCCTCCATCGAAGCTAATCTGGGCTTTCTTTGCAGCATAGAATCTTAGTATATTCAGTGCACATTTAGAGATCAGCCAACTCTAAAAATATAAATATAAATTCATATTTAGATATATGTTTAGATATGTCTGTAAATATAAATTCATATTTAGATATATGTTTAGAAATGTCTATAAACATAAATTCGTGTTTAGATATATGTTTCTATCTAGACATATGTTTCTATCATCTGACTGATCACTAAGTATCATTGACCTAGAACAGGAGTGGGGAGCCTGTGGCCTTGAGGCCACATATGGCCCTCTAGGTCCTCAAGTGCAGCCCTTTGACGGAATCAAAACTTCACAGAATAAATCCCCTAATAAAAGGATTTGTTCTGTAAAACTCAGACTCCATCAAAAGACTATACCCAAGGACCCAGAAGGTCACTTGTGGCCTTGAGGCTGCTGGCTCACCACCCCTGACCTAAAGTGTTAGAAGAAGAAAAAAAAAAGGGAGACAAGAGCATTGACTAGAAGAGATAGAGTCCATTCCTTCTCCCAAATCACTGTTGTTTCTTCTTTGTTCCACATTCTCCTCTCTCCCAGATTCCCAGCTGAATAAGAAGGGTGGTAGCCATATAGCACAATGGAAAGAGCATTGTTTCTTTTTGTTAGGTAATGGGGTTAAGTGACTTGCCCAGGGTCACACAGCTAGTAAGTGTTATGTGTCTGAGGCTGGATTTGAACTCAGGTCCTCCTGACTCGGGGGCCAGTGCTCTATCCACTGCACCACCTAACCACCCCCCCAAAAAAAGCATTGTTTGAAGAAAGCAGGTACTCAGGCTAGTTATAGCAAACTGTGGTTAAAAAGCAAGATTCATCCCATTGATGCTGTCACCAAGGAAAGGATGGCAAAGAACCAGCACATCAAAGAAAACCAAAGGTCACTTTTCTGAAACATAGTTATATCTTAATAACCATTAGGTTACATTATATAATTATATATTTAATATATTTGTATATTACATAGATTATAGATTGTATATCATATATTATTTATATTAACATGTAACTACATAATTAAGATATCCTTAATTTCTCCACTGAGACCTCTTTATGATACCTCTTATGGTCTGAAGGTAACCCTGAATTCTCAGAAGCTATGCTAGCAAGGCACCACCAAGCTAACTTTGAGATAGACCAAATACCTGTCAACTCAGGACCAGCCTAGGCAAGTTAAGAGCCTTTATTAAGTGCCTGTTATGTGCCAGGCATTATTTTAAGCACTTTCACAGATTTTAGCTCATTGTATCCTCACAACTCTAAAAGGTAGGTTTTATTATTATGCCCATTTTATCATTGAGGAAACTGAAACAGGTAGAGTTGAAGTGACTTGTCCAGGGTAAGTGAGCTCAGGTCATTCTGATGTTAGTCTCACTGCACCATCATTGGAGGTTCATCATCAGATTGGTTGGGCTATGAATTTGTCAGCAATGGGAACTCTCAAAGAACATTCATTTAAAGTCAAATCAACAAGAGGCAGAATTTTGTTGTTGTTCAGTTTTTCAGTCATGTGTGATTCTTCATGACCCCTTTTGAAGTTGTCTTCCATTTCCTTCTCCAACTCATTTTACAGAAAAGGAAACTGAGGCAAACAGGGTTAAGTGACTTGTCCAAGGTCACACAGCTAGTATTGAGGTCAGATTTGAACTCAGGAAGAAGACTCTTCCTGATTCCAGGTCCATCATTATATCCACTGCTCCACCCAGCTGCCAAAAGGCAGAACGGTACCCGGAAAATAGCACTAAATTTGGAGCACTAGAGGACTGGGGTATGAAGCCCTGTTCTGCAACTTATAACCTTGGTGAGCTCAAACTCCTCTCTTCTATTCTCTAGGTTTCAGTTTCCTCTTTTGAAAAATGGACAAGATGAGCCTTGAGATCTGCATCCAGGATCTGCATTGATGGACAGAGGACATACACAGATACAATTGCAGATCCTTAAATTAGAAGTGTTATTGAAGCCAAAAAAATATTGCTCAGCATACTCCCTTCCATACGACACTCCACCTTATTTTTATCTATTTATTTTGAGAAAGGTCCTCGACCCTGAACTCTTGTCTCAAACCATCTTTGGTGAAAATTATGCCTCTTTAGACACCTACCCATAGAGTCAAAGGAATACGAGCCAGAATGCACCTTCAGGATCATTTAGTTCAGCCCTCCCATTTTCCAGATGAGTGAACTGAGGTCTAAAGATCTTGAGTTTCTTGCCCAAGATCACATGTACCTTTCAGAACTGAAATTTGAACTCAGGCCCAATGATTCCAAATCTAGTTCTCTTTTACCACACCACAGCTAGCTCTACTTGACTAGTAGAGCTTTCCCCACTGCTGCCACCTTGGTCCAACACCTCATTGCCTCTCACTTGGATTTTTATAAATGTCTCCTCACTTATTTTTATGTATCCAGTCTCTCCGCTTTCAAATCAATTCTGCACATAGCCCCCCAGATTAATCTACCTAATGCTTAACTTTGATTGCACCACTATCGTCCTTGGACATTTTCAATGGCAGCCATTGGCTTCTTTTTCTGGCATTCATGGTCTTTGACCATCCAGCCCAGCCCTCTTCAAACCTCCAGGACACTACACCTGTACTACTTGCTCATCCTTGAGCCCATCCCAAACCTGTCTATGCCTTTTCCCTAGGAATGTTCTCCATGGACCCTTTCCTTCCTTCATAGCCCTGTCTTTAACTGTAGGATTGTACATAGAGTTACAACTGGAAAGGACCTTAGACATACAGTCCAACCCTACCATTTTGTAGGTCAAGATACTGAGACCTAAAGAAGTTAGATTGTAAGCTCCCTAAGGGCAGGAGCTCTCTTTTTTTTTTCTTATTCGTATTCCCAGAAATTAGCACAATGCCTGGCCTAGGTGCTCAAAAAATACTTATTAAATTTAAGTTAGATGACTTTGAAATCATATTAATCCTTCAAGAGCTAGGAGATGAAACTCAGGTATAGACATAGACATATGCCACTTTCTTCTTGAAATCTTTGCCATTTGATCATAGATCTAAAGGTCAAAGGGACCTCCTCATTTTACGGATAGGGAAACTCAGATCTGTAGACCACTTAACCAAAGTGACTTGACCTTATGTGACTTGTCCAAGGTCACATAGGTAGTAAGTAGCAGAGTTGGATTTAAACTCAGATCCTCTGTCTCCCCACCCCACCCCCCATTATAGCCCTTTGACCAAACCCACACAAATAACCAGGAACACCCAACTGGAATTGATCTCTCCATCTACCATGATACTTTGTTGGCATATATCATACCAACAAAGCCATTTATAATTTGGGTTTTTTGTTTGTTTTTTGTTTGCACTTAATAGTATTTTAATTTTTCCAATTACATGGAAAGACAGTCTTCAACATTCACTTCCGTAAGATTTTTGAGTTCCAAAATTTTTCTCCCTCTCTTCCTTCCCTCTCTCCTCCCCAAGATGGCGTGCAACCTGATTGCAGGTTATACAACTACAATCATATCAAACATATCTCCACATTAGTTACGTTGTGAAAGAAGAATAGGGAAAAACTACCAGAAAGAAAAAAAAAAGTGAAAATAGTATGCTTTGATCTGCACTCAGACTCCAAAGTTCTTTCACTGGAGCATATTTGTACTTTGTATCATGATTATTTGTATGTTTATTTACTTATTTACTATAACAGATAGTAGAAAAGTCACTGAATCAGGAGACAGAAGGTCTGGGTTCTAATCCCAGCTGTTTTCCTTACTATTTCAGTGACATCAAGCAACATGACAGTGGTCCTCTACCTTTGCACCCACTCTAAATCTTGACTTGTTTGCTCTGATGCGTGGTCTTCCTGGCCTCCAACTTCCATTAAGGCATCCAACTAAATACTGTTAGCAGAATGGATGGAATTGTTGACTTCCAGTCAGGAAGACTTGGCTTCAAATCCTGACTCTAACTCTTACTACCCACGGGACTATAAGTCACTTAACCTCTCTGAGCCTCAGTTTTCTCACCTGTAAATTCAGAGGGTTGGGTCAGATGTCCTCTGAGGTCCATCACGGCTCTACATCTATGAGTTTGTGGCCCAACGACGATCCTCAGAATATGAGAATTATAACAACTGTTAGGGCAGACAGGTAGCACAGTGGATAGAGCACTGGAGACTCATCTTCCTGATTTCAAATCCCAACATTTACTAGCTGTGTGATCCTGTACAAGTCACTTAACCTCATCTGTGAAGTAAGCTGGAGAAGTAAATGGCAAACCACAGCAGTATCTTTTCCAAGAAAACTGCAAGATGTTTTTTTTTAAGACACTACTTAAAAATAACTGAACAACAACAGCAAATAACAACCATAGCACCTACTTCATGGGGCTGTTGGGATGTTCACATGAAGTAATGAAAATGTTTTAGAGAAACAGAACAGTGTAACGAAAAGAGTACTGCACTTGGGTTAGGAAGATGTGAGTTCAAATCCTCACTCTGTCAATTGTTAGCTATATGGCCGGGGCAAGTCATTTCAAATCTTTGAGACTTTCTCAGTTTCTTAAACTGGAAAATGGGAATAATAATATGCTACCAGTTTGATGTAAGGATCTAATGAGATAAAGTTTGTAATAAGTAATTTGCAAACCTTAAAGTGATAAATCAATGACAGCTATTATTAGTGCAGTATGTCCAACATCAAGATTACCTCCAACAAGATGGGGGGGGGGCTCCAGGACCTCTGACCTGCAGCTGTTCCAATGGCACTTTCCCTACCAACTAAGAGACGGTGCAGGGCACTATGACCTTCCTGCCCAAACCCCCAGTGAAAATTAACTCATTAGCTTGAATTCAAAGAAAATGGAGGCACACTCCATTAAACGTCAACCTCTCTGGCTGTAAACTACTGGCCTAATTCTTAAAGTTGATTCCCTTCGCCCATAATTACAGCCTAGTTGATATGGTCCAATGCCAACAGATCTTTGCCCCCAGTGCAGCCAGGAAACGGAGCAGTCTCCAGCAAGCAAGGACTGAGCTTTGCCTCTTCCGAGCTCAGATCACCATGATTGCAATCCAATCTTATGAGAATGGAAACTTCTAGAAGATGTCAAGAATTCACCACACACCCCTTTAGTCATCTTCCCTTGCCTTGAGTTCTTGAGAGTTACTGTAATGGTTGCAAGGATTCCACCATTTCCTCAGTCATTTTGCAAGGAACAAAGTAGAAAGGAAGCACAGAAGTACTCCTGGGACAGTCTTTTATTAGCCAGTGACCTGAGGAAGGAGGGACACAATCATTACTGCTATGAATCAGAAAAAGAGAGTAGGTATCATGGACACTTGAGCTAGAAGTTTGGAGAAATTACTGTGGGTTATGATTCAGCTTAATACAATAAGCATTTAATAAATGCCTACAAGACACAAGGCACTATGGGGTGTAAGGATAAAGGGGGAAAAAAAATTGCTGCTCTCAAGATGTTTCCATTCTCCTGGAGGGAAGTGGGTAAAAAAGCACAGGTAAGAAAGGAACTGACAAGGAATGGAAAGGGATTGCAACAACAGGCAATCTTAGACTTGCATGGCTTCCTTCAGGTCCCAGCTAAAACCTCAATCTCTCCAGGAAGCATTTCCCAGTCCCCCTTATGCTAGTGCCTTCCCTTTGCTGATTATCACAGTTTTTCCTTCCTGTATCTTGTCTGTACAGAGTTGTTTGCATGCCCTCTTCCCATTTAGAATGGGAGCTCCTGAAGAACAGGGACCGTGTTGGTTGGCTTGAGGGGCTTTTGCCTTTTTTGGATCCTCAACCCTTATTATGACATCTGGCACACAGTAGGCACTTACTAAATGCCCATAGACTCGGTATGACTTGACTTGACTTAGAAGAGGCATTATAAGGACAGAGAATACTAAAGCTGTGTGACCCTGGGCGAGTCACTTAACCCTGTTGGCCTCGGTTTCCTCAACTATAAAATGAGCTAGAGATGGAAATGGTAAACCACTCCAATATCTTTGCCAAGAAAACCCCAAAATGAGCTCACAAAGAATCTGACACAACTAAAATGATGCAGCAGCAGCAGCAGTAGCAGAACTCTGAAGAAAGGTAGTTCAGTGGAAAGGGTTTTGGCTATGTAGTCAGAGGGCCTGAGTTGAAATCCCAGTTTTGTTATTAGTACCTGAGTGATTTTAGATAAGTCTCTTAATCTGTCTCAGTCTAGTTCTTCTCATCTGTAAAATGATGGGGCTAGACTAGATGACCTTTAATCTCCTTTCCAACTTTAGATCTTTCATCCTATAAGACCTGAGTTTGAACCCTAGTATGTATTGGCTAGCAAAGTGATCCTACAAAAGTTGTTTAACTGAGTTTCCTCATCTGTAAAATTGTGTTAGGTATAGCAGTTACCTCACAAGGTGGCAATGAGGATTACATGAGACAATGTGTATAAAACTGCTTTGTAAAATTCAAAGCACTGTGCACATGAAACACAGTATTGATTTAAAAGGTGCTGAGATAATTCCCTTCCCTCATCTCCCCAAACATCAAACAGATACCATAGTACCAGAAAATCCCACCATTAGCAAATCATTCTTTGTTTTCAGAACTGTCTCTCTAGACTCCCTTATGGGAGGAAAGAAAAGAATGAAAAAGGACGTGAGGTATGCTGAAGATAAGTGTTAACTTCTTCATGGTTATGTCTAGGCAGGTGTTGTCTTGCAGCTGTTGAAGATTGGGTGTAACTCAAAAATTCACTCCAATTCACTCAGAACAATCCATTGACCTAACTGTCATTATCGATCACTTACAGATCATGAATGCAAGAGCAGGTTTGGGGGAGTTAGAGCAAGACTGTGAACAGAGGCTCCAGGATGGTCAGCCCGGGCCTGAAAATGGACCTGAAATTTGGTGGTAGAGACAAAGTGGGAGGGTCTAAAACCAGCCCAGAAGCCCAGAATGGAGACAGGTGCAAGACCTAAAAAGGAAGGCCAACGGCATTCAAGTAGGTAGGTAAGGCAAGCAGTACCAGGCCATAGGTAGCCAGGAGAGACCTGCTCATGAAGCTGAACACAGGCAGGCAGGGCAAACAGCAGCAGTTTCTTGTAGGCAGTTCCTAATGAGTCTAAAAGCAACAGGGTCTGGAAATAGCCTTCCCTTTTCCTTGTGAAGTTATTTTAAGAAGCCAAGTGAGTCAGACTCACCACATCGTTCAAGTCATCTTGGATTCTGCTAAGGTCATGTAGCTCCCGCCTGTGCTCTACTCAACAACCACTGTGTCTTATAACAGTCTAATAATAATTTAGTCAAAGGATCATAAAACTTACTTAGAAAACTGCTCAGTGTACCCACCTCCATTGCTCAGCCCTGGTTTACATTTCTGTCCTCAGCAGTACACAGAAAAGTCCATCTGGATTGGGCTTGGCAGTTTGCAAAGCATCTTTGTCAAAACCAGCCATCTGAGACAGATAATGCAAGTATTATTAGTGCCATTCAACAGATGATGAAATTGAGATTTCAAGAGGGAAACTGCCTTGATCACTGTCCTATGACTGGTTTTTAGAGCCCAGACAGGGCTTCATTATTATTTCAATTTATCAATAAATATTTATTAAGCACTTATTATGTTCTAAGACCTGTACTCTACACATAGTTCCCCTCGATAGAATGTAAATTCCTTGACAGCAGGTGCTTTTTTTTGCTTTTGTCTATGTCCCCAGAACCTAGCATAGTGCAAAGCATATGGTAAACCTTAATCAATTCTAATTAATTGATCAGAACCTAGACCCCTGATATCAATCCCAGTTGTCTTCCTATTATACCTAACTACCTCTCATTCACTGTCACTTGTGTTAGTGTGTATGTAATGGGGAGGGAAGAGGTAGTGGGGAGTTGGTCAAGACACCCTTGCTCACTTGATTTTCTCTCCAGCTCTTTTAATAAAATCACAGGAGATAAAGAATGAGATACAGGGTTAATGAGGTGTTAAGGTCTTAAATGAAGTAGAAAGAAAGGTTTGTACTTTGGTACCTCTTTATGACTTGTGAAGAAGTCCTCGAATCAAAATGGATGAAATTGAATGGCAGATAGCCATTGGATGACAAAGGAGTGGTCACAGCCATTGGATGTTAAGGATTGGCCTCACTGCTAACAGCCCTTTAAAAAATACAGACTCTAAGGAGAGAGTTGATGCAGGAAGCAGCTTTGAGGAGTGTAACCACTGGTAGCAGAGAAGAGACCCCAATATAGAAGGAGAAATCAGTCCCTGAGAGGGAATATTTTCTCACCTTTTTCTCAGCTCCCATCAATAATAGGATCTTGTATCAACACTACTTTCTCAGGTAGAAATATAAGCCCACTGAGGAGTATACCCAGGACTTAAATCAAGCAACAGCTTCAAGAAGGAGCAGTTCCTCTAGTTGAAAAGAAAGCAAGTACTGGTCACCAGAACTTGAGCTGCAGAGAACGATTAGCCTGGGGAGTAAAACTGAGCAATCTGTCCAACAAAGACGCAAGGGGTGTATTGTGAGGAGAGAAAAAACACCAGGGTCCTGAAATGCCAGAGATGTATTTCCTTGACAACAAATATTCACTGTGTGCTTCTACTAATGTACTCTAAACGTGGGTCTCCTATTTCCACTGCTGCAGTGTGCAGTTATGGGACAGCATGCCCCAGATCTAAAGGTGAATTATTTTGCTATCATAGTTCTTACCATGCCATCTTAGTTAGTCTTTACTTTGAGATAATTGTGTCTACTGGCTGACTTTTAAAAGCAAGAACACTGGTGGGGGCTTGTGAGCTATAGTTTTAGAAATACCAACCCACAAAGTATCTTTAACATGGAAGTATCCACTCCACCTCTAGAAATTAAACCTACAAATGAAGGCTGGTGTGTAACCCAGAAGGGGTACCGCAAGTATATATTCTATACTTGAAAATTCCCATTGTACCAAATGTAATACCCTCCACACACATACATAGACACACGAGGGGCTTGTAATAGTTATAATAATAGAATACTCTTTGATTATACAGAAAAAATAACCAGCAAATGAGAGGACCTCAGATGTTGAAGCTGTTGATTCTTATAACTTACAGAAGAGAAAACATTTTGTCTGAATTTGCATTTCTTCTATTGCCCTTTTTCCTTGGATTGACCAGGGAGCTGTATTTCATAGCTATCTCATTCTGTCCTAGGGAGCAAGAAGAACAAATCTAATCCCTATTCCATATGATAACCCTTCAGGTTCTTAAAGACAGCTATCATTGACTCTCTTCATCTCTCCAAGCCTTGACCTCTTCCAGCTAAACACCCCCCGGTTCTTTCAACTGTTCCATATATGACGTGTTTTCTGATCTACTCACCACCCCAGTCACCTTTCTGGGATACATACCAGCTTGTCAATGTCACCCCTAAAACTTGGTAGCTAAAACTGAACACAGTACTGCTAATACAATTGGAGAGGGCAGTGCATGATTGGAATGTCAAAACCTGTGTTTAAATCCCATTACACATACTTGAGTCATGTGACTTTGGGCCAATTCCCTAACTTTGACCTTTAGTTTTCTTATCTGTAAAATGAGGATGATAATAACATTCAGGGTTGTTAGGAGGCTCCAATAAGATCATGAAAAGTGGTACACAAATATCAGCTATTATTTTTTTTAATGGATGCTTTGATTATTTTTTTAACAACCAATTAAGAATAATTTGCATTGTAACAGTTTCTAAGCTATGCTGTTCAAATATCCCACAAGTACTGTATTGGGTATTTTTCTTTGCTTATTTCTTAGTCTCTCAACTCATTTTTCTTTTTTATCTTTTTGTTTTATGTCTTTTTCAAAAAGATATATTTCATTGTTACATAACATCATTTCCAAGTATAACCCCTACTCATATAACCATCTCCTGTATATAAGGAGAGAGAGAGATTGAGAGAAAGAGAGACAGAGACAGAGACACAGAAAGAGACACGGAGAGACAGAGGAGGAGAAATTCCACAAAACCAAGCAATACATCAAATTAATCTAGCAGTGTCTTCACACCCACATTTCCCCACCTCTCCAATGAAGGGAATAAAGGGCATTTTCTCTTCTTTTCTTTGGAGTCAAGCTTAGTCTTTATAATGTAGTTGCATTCAGTTTCATTTTTTAATTCTTTCTGTTTAACATTATTCTACCTATTATTAATACTGTTCCTCTGATTATATTTAATTAAATTTGCATCAGTTCATATGTCTTCCCAGGCCTCTCTGAATTCTTCATATGATTTATGATACAGTAATTATTTCATTTTATTCAGGCACCACAATTTGCTTAGCTATTTCCCAATCATCAGCCACTTGTTTTACTTTCAGTTTTCTGCTACAAAACAAGGTACTTTAGTGTACAGGGGACCTTTTTGGGCATCTGGGGGTTTGTTTCTGCTAATTTTTCAGTGGGAATTTCTATCTATGAAGTTCTACATACCTTTCCAGTCTTATGTCGGATTTTTCCCCCCATGTATTTTCCATTCCAACCAAATGACTCAATTAGCATTTCCCCAATTTCTAGTTTGTGTCTTCCAACTCCATGCCTTGAAATGGCCTTCCTCCCATGTTTGGAATCCACCCTGTCCTCACTTCCACCTCTCTAAAAGTATCTTCTCTATGTTTCCTTTGCAATAATCCTTCTCCATGCTCGACCTCTTAAAATTACCCTGTATTATTATGCTTTGTACTCACTGTTTCAAAGATTTATTGTAGTTTTAAGGTTTGATAACCTAAAATTGGCACGTTTTAATGTCTTAAGGCTTTAGGGACGTCCTGGATGTTGCATTTACTTATCTAGGTACATATTGCATCCACATGCTAAGGATATAAATTCCTTCAGGCTAGGGATTATTTCACTCTTTGTGTGCTCAGTACCTAGCACACAGTACACACTTAATAAATGTTTGTTGAATTAAATTAATTCTTTTTTGAATTATTAAATGCTCAACAAAAATTCTGTCCTCCAGTGGCTCTAGCCAATCACTGAAAGACTACAGCAGAGTGAAGGTGGAATTTGGATACTACACTTCCTCGAGATTATGTGTCCAGGTCCATTCTCTTCTGTCAGTAACAGGAGTAGGGAACCTGTAGGTTGGAGGCC
The DNA here is from genome assembly GCF_003287225.1 of Phascolarctos cinereus. Taxonomy (NCBI): domain Eukaryota; kingdom Metazoa; phylum Chordata; class Mammalia; order Diprotodontia; family Phascolarctidae; genus Phascolarctos; species Phascolarctos cinereus. The sequence goes on from NW_027555847.1 coordinate 29,818,370, forward strand.
ACACATGGCCTTCTAGGTCCTTGGGTGAGGCCTTTTGACTAGGTCCTAGTTTCACAAAACAAATCCTTTTATTAAGGGGATTTTTTCTGTGAAGTTTGGATTCAGTCAAAGGGTGGCACTTGAGGACCTAGAGGGCCACATGTGGCCTCCAGGCTGCAGGTTCCCCAACACTGGTCCATAAGATAGGCATTTTTTTGTTTGTAGAGGATCAAGAGTGAGGTCAAATATTTCATATTGTATTTATTTTGCAATATTTTCATGTACTTACATACGTACATGTTATTTACTCCTATAGATTGTAAGCTCTATGAAGGTAGGAACTGTTTCATTGTTGGCTTTCTATTCCCACTGTCCAGCACATTGATGGATACATAGTAGAAGTTTAATAAATTCTTGTTCATTACATGAGTTCCCCCAGTAGGCCACAGGTTTCCCACCCCGGTAGCCCTAGGGTAACCCTTAGTTCTGATTAGGCTTTACCTTATTACTATCTTCTCTTATATAGTCACGGGAGAACCCCTTCAAGACAACAACCAGTCCTTCACAGTGACATGGTGGGTTTCACAGGGGGTGTATATATGTGAGTGGAGGGGTGCAATTGTCAATTTCTTAGCTGTTTCACTATTTCTTCCTCACATTCAGTGAACCAATAAAGTCTGGGATGATTCTCCTAGACAGCCCACTTTGTCATTTTTCATATTTTGTGCCAAAGCTGACAACTTTAGTTTTCAAGGAAACAACTCTCCCTCAGTAAATAAAATAAAAATAAGGAGTGATGGGGAGGCAGGGGTTCACCCAAGTAAACTTGGCAGAGAATAGGAATAAAAAACAAGTTGCCTTATTAACTTGCTTTTTTTAAAGTGTTGTGCAAAAATTTCCCTCCAGAGAGGTACCTATCCATCCTTTTTCCTCTCATCCAAAATATGATCTGTCCAAGATGGGATCTCTTATCAGTCACTTGAGAAATGATTTTGCTCCTGCCATGATACTGACAGATGAACTTAACAGAACTTCCAGCAATTTGGCAGGTGAAAAATCATGAAATGGCATCGAGGGAAGCCCCAGATGTTCTGGATCTGCTTTCTGTGCAAAATTTTTCATTCTAGTCAGCAAGAGTGCTGGCTCTTCAAGATTGCTCCCCTGGTAGATGGATTCATTACTTCTGAATTCTCCTGCAATGCAAATGTTGGATGTGTTGATGGCACTTACTGGGTGAACCTTAAGAACGTGTTGGTTGCAGGGTTTCTGAAATTGCACAGAAACCTTGAGACGTGCTTCTTAAGGAAAGATGCATCTCAGATTCACATAGAAAAGGGAAGAGCAATTTTTGGAGGGGGGGTTGCTGTTAACTATAGATCCCTGAGAATTATTGATTTAGAAATGATGTTGGGAAAAATAAGACATAGTGGAAAGGTCCCAAAGTTGAAGGTCATAGAAAATTAATATCAGGGAACACTAAATCTAGCACTTAGGTTAAACACCTTTTCAAATTGTTGCCTGAAATGAGAATTATTATTTTCCACTACATCAAAGCCAAAGAAAGGTAACTTCTGATTCCAAATATATAAATAGAAAATGATAAGGGTGACCTCAGAAGCAGCAGTTCATAGAAATACTCAGCTTCTGCTTTCTAGGAAGAGAAAGGATTGAAAATATGGCAGGGCTAGATTTGGGAGGGATTGAATGGGCACAAAAGTGAAAACTGTGTTCTTTTGGACATCGCTAATTTGACATTTCTGATCATGCTGAAAGGAGGTGCTGAAAATTCTCCTTTGAACTGTTTCATTCATTTAAACTATTAGGTACATGATATGAGAAGTCATCCAGGAGTGGAGTGAGCTTCCCAAGGTTTCTCTTGCATGGTAGAGAAAAACAGCAGTGCAGACTGGAAAGGGATGTAGATATGGTTAGCCAACTCTTTAACTTGGGCCGCCATGAGATAATGGCCTAGCTGTTGTTTGTGTCTCTGTTTATGTCTTTTCTTTCCTTCTTCAGGTGAAAGTATATTTGGAGATGAAATGGACTAAGTGAGACAGATCTAAAGAGCTAGAGAAATATTTATTGCTCATGGGCAGGCCAAGCCAATATAATAAAAATGAAAATTCTACCTAAGTTAGTTTAGTTATTCAATGCCACAGCAGCCAAACTACCAAAGAACTGTTTTATAGAGGTAGAAAAAAAAATAAACTTCATCTGGAAGAATAAAAGTCAAGAATATCAAGGAATCAATGGGGGAAAAATGTGAAGGGAGGTGGCCTAGCAATGCCGGATTTCACACTATATTACAAAGTGGTAATCATTAAAAACATTTGGTGCTAGCTAAGAAATGGATGATGGATCAGTGGAAGAGATTAGGACACAATACACAGTAGTAAGAAAAAACATAGTAATCTAATATTTGATAAACCCAAAGATCCAAGCTTTTAAGGTAAGAACTCACTATTGGACAAAAATTGCTGGGAAGACCGGAAAGCAGTTTGGAAGAAACTAGGCATAGACCAATATTTCACACCATATACCAAGATAAGTTCAAAAAGAATAAATCAGTTATACATAAAGGGTGATATTATAAGTAAATTAAGGCATCATGAGAAAAAGTACTTGTCAAATCTATGGATAAGGGAAGAGTATATGACCAAATAAGAGACAGAGAGGATCATGGGAAGCAAAATGGATAATTTTGATTGCATGAAATTATAAAGCTTTTGCACAAACAACACAAATGCAGCCAAAATTAGAAGGAAAACAGGAAATTGGAAAAATTTACAGGAAGTTTCTCTGATAAAGGCCTCATTTCTCAAATACAATCTATTGGGAACTGAGCCAAATTTATAAAAGTAAGAGCCATTCTCCAGTTGAAGAATGTTCCAAAAATATAAACAGGTAGTTTTCAGAAGAAGAAATCAAAGCTACCAATAGTCACATGACAGCTTGCTCCAAATCAGTACTGATTAGAGAAATTCAAATTAAAACAAATCTGAGGTACCACCTTACACCTATAGGATTGACTGATATGACAGAAAAGAAAAATGACAAATACCAGAGGGGATGTCGAAAAATTAGAATGCTATTGCACTGTTGGTAGAGTTGTGAACTAGTCTAAACATTCTGGAAAACAATTTGGAACTATGCCCAAAGGGCTTTAAAAATGTGCATACTCTTTTATCCAGTAATACTACTAGCCCTGTATCCAAAAAGGATTAAAGAAAAGAGGAAAGGATCTATTTATACAAAAATACTTATAACAGCTCTTTTTGTGATAGCAAAGAATTGAGAGGATGCTCATCAACTGGGGAATTGCTGAACAAGTTGTGGTATATGATTGTGATGGAACATTATTATACTGTAAAAAATAACAAAAGGGTTAGTTTCAGAAAAACCTGGGAAGACTTAAATGGACTCACACAAAGTCAAGTGAGCCGAAATGGGAAAACATTGTACACAGTAATAGCAATATTGTACGGTGATCAACTGTGAAAGATTTAGCTACATTGATCAAAACAATGATCCAAGATAATCCCAGAGAACCCTTGCTGAAAAATGCTATTCACCTCCAGAGACACAACTGATGAATACCATATGCAGATTGAAGCATTTTTTTTTACCTTATTGGGAGAGGTTGTTGTCTGTGTTTGTTTTGCAACATGACTAATATGGAAATGTTTTGCATGACTTCACATGTATAATTGATATTAAATTGCTTACCTTCTCAAGGAGAGGAAATGAGTAGAAGTGAGAGAGCGAATTTGGAACTCAAATTTTAAAAAATAAATCTTAAAAGATGTACATGTGATTGGGAAATATTTAATGAAATATGAGATATATAAGAAAGAAACTGGTGCCTAGAGCTGAACACAATACACTAGATAAGATCTGAGGAGGCCAGAGACTGGTGGGGACTATTGATGAAAAATATCCTCCTCCTTTTGACAGAGAGTTGTAGTATTATGCGTGTTGAAGTGTATGTTATCAGACATGACCAAAGGGATGTTCTTTTGTTTTTGTTTTTGTTTTTATTTTTACTTTATCTGGACTTTTTTGTTGCAAGGGAAGTTCTGAGGAGGGAATGGAGGAAGGGAGGCAGAGTCAGTAGAAAGTGATAACAATGTAAAAAAAGAGTCAATCAAATAAGTGTTTAAAAAATAGAGTTAAATAGGATACACTTATTACAAAAATGTTATTTGTAATCCAAAAGTCTAATTCTGGAAGGAGTCTATAAGGTAGTATGATCTAATGCTTCTTATAGTCTCCACTTGAAGACTTCCAATGACAGGGATCTCACTACCTACCAAGGCAATCCATTTCACACTTTAATAATTCTAATTCTAGAAAAGTAGTCTTTTTTTTGTGAAGCAATTGGGGTTGAGTAACTTGCCCAGGGTCACACAGCTAGAAAGTGTCAAGTGTCTGAGGCCAGATTTGAACTCAGGCCCTCTTGACTGCATGGCCAGTGCTCTATCCACTGCACCATCTAGCTGCCCCAAAATTATTCTTTAGATTGAACAGAAATTGGTTTCTCTTTAGTTTCCACTCATCTGTCTTAGTTCTTCCCTCCACGACAAAGGAAAACAAAGAGAAACACTTTTCAACATGACAAATTTCCATTATTCAAAGACAATTATCACACACTTTCCAAGCCTTCTCTTCTCCAGTGTAAATAGCCTTAGTTCCTGTAGCCATTCTTATTTTGGCAAGATTTCAAATTCCATCATCGTTCTTGTCCCTTTCCTCCGGAAACATTCCAACTTGTCAGCATCAGTTCTAAAATGGGGCACCTGAAAGGATCAAATAAGATTAGAAAGGTTCTCACAGGTACAGTGGGACTGTCATATCCCTTGCTCTGAATACTATGTCTTCTATTAATGCAGTTTAAAATTACATTTACTTTTGTGGTTTCCACATCGCATTTCTGACTCAGTGACCTTGTAGCCCACTAAAATCCTCAAGTCTTCTTCACATGAATTGTTTTACAACTCATTCATTACTTGCACAGTTAATATTTTTCCCTATTAAATTTATTCTTAGATTCAGTCTATCATTCTAGTATTGTGAGATATTTTTGGATTCTGACTCTGTCATCTAATGTATTAGAAGTCACTCCCAGCTTCATATCATCTAAAAATTTGGAAGTACCAACAGCATTGATTAGGAAGTTGGACAGAACTGGATCAAAGACAGAGCCCTAACTCATCCTTAAAATCTTCCTACAGCTTGACATAGATCAATGACCACCGTATCTGAGTCCAAGCATTTAATTAGTTCTGAAGCCACCTAATTTCTACTATCTCCCTTTCTCATAAGGATGTTGTAAGAGACATTGTCAAATACCTTGTCAAAATCCAGCCATGCTGTATTATGCCCCCATCATGCCTCTGATATATAGTCTATTAATATTGTCAAAAGAAGAAATGAGCTTAATTTGACACAATTTATTTTTTATGAACCCATGTTGGATTACAGTGACCTCTGTAGCTCTAAGTGTTCACAAACTTCAAAAATCCACCTTAGAATCTTCGAGGAATCGACGTCAAGCTCACCAGCCTATTGTATTACATATAATGTTCTGACTCCCTTTTTGAAGTTCAGGCCACTGTGACCTGTCTCCAGCTCCAAAGCACCTTTTTCCATTTCCCATAATACTCATAGATATTTCAGTACCATGGTATGTAGTTTTGCTGAACAAAGGGATTTAAATTATCAAGAGTAGCTAGATTCTGTTTCACCATCAGATCTTGGGTTTCAATTCATTTCCATACATTAACCTCTTCTAAGATCCTAACTTTCAATCAGCAGCAGTTATAAAAAATACAGTATGCTTCCTACAAAGGTATTCCTCTTAACCTCTGGGGATTTCTAGGCTTTCCAGGCTTCTTCTGATTAAGTTATTTGTTCCCTCCCACCAGAAGTGGGCAGTGCTACTCAGGTTTGATAGTTCTTGGGAGGCTCTTTGTCACCCTTCAAATAAACACCCAAGGAAAATAGCCCATCTTGAGCAAGGAAGTGATCCAATCATTTTGGAAAGTAGCATAACATTATACAATACAAGCCTCTATGCTGTCATACTCTGATACAGAGCTCTTGCTAATAAGCAAATATCACAAGGAGGCCAAAGAGACAGGGAAAAACCCAATATATAACAAAAATCTCCATAGTGGCATTTCTGTTGGCAGCACACACACACACACACACACACACACACACACACAAATACATAAAGTAGAATGAAAGAGGGTACCTACCAGTAAAGGAACAGACGAGCACGTTATGATATATCTATACAATAGAATATTATTGTGTCACAAGAAACAATGAAGGATTCTGAGGAACATGGGAAGAGTTGTGTGAATAGAGTCAGTGAAATGAGCAGAACCCAAGCAATATATGACAGTAACAGTGGAAATGAAAATAATATTAACAGATATCCACTAAATGTAGTGCCCAAGCTTGGTCTTGGAGTAGAAATAAAACATTTCTCTCCTTTTGATGGATGTATGAATTTGGGGAAGGGAGTTGGTAATATGAATATAGAATGTTGCATACATCTACAGATACTGTTACTACATTGGTCAATGAATTATTTTTCTTTGTTGCAAGAGAAGGCTTAGCGGGTTGGGGCTTATTTAGAAATGGCTGATACAAAAATAAAAATCATCAATAAAATTTCTTTTTATTTATCATTATTCTTTTTATTCATTTAAGGAATTAAAAAAAATAGTCCACTACAAATTTTTCACAACACATCTACATTTGGCCGTCTACCTACATCTCAACTAAGCTGTCCAAACTTAATATAATTCAAGATTGTTATATCACAGTTAGGGAAAAAAAGATAGGATTCAGGACTAAGTAGGTGATATTTTCACAATGATCTGCCCTGGTCACGACATCTGGGGCATTATGTTCAGCTCTAAAGGCCACTGTTTAGAGCAATAAAACATTCATTAGCTGGATGCCATCCAGAAGAGTACAACCAAGATGGCAAAGCTTGAGCTTATGCCACATGAGGGTTGTTTGAAGGAACTGGGAAGATTTAACCTGAAGACTTAAAGGGCTTAAAAACAGGTGTCTTCAAATATTTGAAGAAATGCTTTATGGAAGAGAAATTAGACTTATTTTACTTGTTTCCAGTGACCAGAACCAGGAGTAATGGATGGAAATTGCAGGAATAGCTTTATCTTGACATAAGGAAAAAAATTCTAACAGAGTAAATGGCCCAAAAGTAAAGTGGGCCATTTTGGGAGGGCATGACTTACCTCTAAACAGAAAGCTTCAAGCAAAGATTGGTCATTTGGGGAAGTAGGCTAGAAAAGGGGTTGGGCTAGCCATGATGGCCATTGAGGTCAATTACAACTCAGAGATTCCATGATTCCATGCTATCATAGCACTCAGCAAGATCCTCCAGATTCCTTTTCCTTTCTGCTGAGATCTGAAATTGCAGTATGGTTTGCAGCATGAGATGCCTGAAATTTCTGAGAACTCTAGTTCTTCTACCCTTTGCTACTTCTTGAATTCCGCATGACTGGGGCTAATTAGTTCTGAAAGCATTGCCCAAGTACCCATCAAGGCCATGCAAGAGGTAACAATATAATAGGCAAAATGATTGAGTTGGAATATAAAAGCAATGTTAATAAGAAGGAATAAGAGTCAGTCCCCATGCACAAGAAAGTACAATCTACAGTTCTTCTGATAAAAGTAATAATAACATTTATTTATGTAAATTTATATATTATTATCATAATGATCACATTTATAGAACACTTCAAGGTTTGTGAAGTGCTTTGCATATATTATCCCATGTTATCTCCAAAACAACCCATTGGGATAGGTGCTATTATTATATCCATTTCACAGATGAGGGAACTGAGCCTTTGGGTGGTTTAATGACTTGTCAAGAGTTACAAAACTAGCAAGTATTAGGCAGGATTTGAATTGAGGTCATCCTGGCTCTAAGCCCAGTACTCTAACCATGGTAACACTGTGCCTCTTACTACACTGCAGTGACTCTTAGGAAGAACTTTTGAGGGAATAGAAATGCTATCCTGTGGTGCATGGGGGGTGAGGTGATCATGAGTCTCTATTGGCACGTTCTTAGTAGCCAGTGTAGAGATTTGCTCATCTCTCTAGACAGATTAGAATCCTCTGAAGTCCCTTAGCATGTATCTGGAACCCACAATTGAGGGCAAGATGGCAGTACCACTCTATGCACTCCCCACTTCAATTTCTCCATTTCATCTTCACCTTGTTCACAGTTGCTTAGGAATATCCTAGAGCTTAAGGCACTCTGAACCCAGTCACCTCTCCATGACAATTCCCATCTCTTATTCTCTTTTTCTTTTCCCCTGGCTCCTCCTGTCTTTCACTTCCAAGTTCACACTGCCTGACGTCCTCTCATCCTAACACAAAATTCTGGGGATTCTGATGTCTTTGATGTTCCCAGATGAATAACAGCTTTCCTGCCTTGTCCTTGTGGGTGTGAAGCTGCACTAGTGAACTTCCATGGAGAATAGTCTGCCCCTAGCACAGGACACAATTATGTGATACAAAGCAGAAGGCAGTTAGTACATAAAAGAAGCCTTTGCTGATGCCCCTGAAAGCTGGTGTCCTCCCTCCTGTTGCTTAGCTCCAATTTACCCTATCTATATTTTTTTTTTTTGTACACAGTCGTTTATACATTTAGACTGGGAGCCCCTTGAGATCAGGGACTGACATTCTTTATATTCCCAGCCCTTAGCATAGTGCGTGGCATATAGTATGCCCTTAATAAATGCTAATTAACTAAGTGATACTAAATTTAAAAAAGAACATGAAAGAAAAAAGTTACAAGGGCTCTGAGGCAGGAGCAAATCTTTCCAGATAGGAAGAAGGGATCAGGGAAGGACTTATGGACAAGATGGTATTTGAACTTGGCCTCAAAGGACTAGCAGGATTTTAACAAGGAAAGGTATTGGGCACTCCAGCTATGGGGAACAGCAGCAGCAAAGACATGAGATAGAAGGAAAAGCAAGATTTGTAGAAGTGGATGGACCCAGACTTCTGGCTCACATGGGCAACGAGATAGCAGACTATTTTCCACCAATGGCCAATAAGATGGTCCACATTTTCCTTAATCCCCACAACCTCTCAAACTCCTCCAAAATAAAAAATGATGCACCAAAGATAAAACAACTTAAGCTATGCCTGTGGTCTAAGACACCGATAATTCAAAAGAAGGTAAAAAGTGAAAAACCCAATAAAAGACACTCACTGACCCTGAGCTCACTCAGCACTCCCCTCTACTTCCCAAATGACCAACATCGAGGCTGCATTCATAGACACAATGACTGGACACAGGTTTACAGCAAAGCCTACCCCATAGCTCAGCCACCTTTTTCCAGTGCTGTAGTAATCCCACAGAAGGGGCTACAGAAGATTGCTTGGACCATAACAGACATGAGGGCTGCTGCAACCCTTCAGGAGCAAAAGCCTGCCAATGTGGCAACTCCATGGCACCGATGCTGAGAAGCTCTGAATAGCCAGTGCCAGGGAAAATATGTTCTGGACTGCTGGTGCCAAACCAGAGAATTGAGGAACAGAGGGAATGGGACAGATACCCAGGACAGAATACTATACCCCTAAGAAGTCATGCAGCACTCCACCAAGATTGAGGGAAGAACACAGCAACCAGCTGGGGCCAGTTATGACCACCCAAAAGTTAACTAGGGTGAAGAGCTCAGCTGGTAAACTGCGAACTGCCCATTGTGGGGGAAGGTTGAGAAACTTTGAGATCCAGTACCCATGGAAACCATAGTTAGAGGAGACAGAGTCAGTGAGTGAATGATAAGGAAAATAAGCATTGGGAGGAAAGAAGTGGATAGGCCCACCTACACATTCACAGAATGAGAAATAGTCTAGTTACTCTAGAGCATTGAGAATATGAAAGGGTGTAGAGGGAAAGAAGGGAGCAAAAATAGATGGAGACAGATTGAAGAAGGTCTTTAATGCCAGTCTGATGACTATTTATGAAGAAAGTATTTGCTTCACAAGATGAATAGTGCAGCCCAGGTTATAAGAGCATATGTCGCTGACTTAAGAGAACAAATTCTCTTTACAGGCTTCAGCTGCTCCTTACAAATGAGGCTTTATGGTGTATTTAAATGGGCTCCCTACTTGGAAAACTTTGTTAATGGTTTGAATGAATGTAAATACCAAGTGAAATAATGAAGTTAGATTTATTTTTTTAAACGATCCTGTAGTTCATTCATGTTGCAAATTCTGCCTACTCTTCTCTGTGGTTGGTTTGTATTAGTTGAGCTCCAATTGACTTTATCCAGATGGCTCCTTGGACAAGCAATGAACCACAGAATCCCATCTTTCTTTTTTATATACTGCATATGAAATGGCTGAAAGGCATCATGGCCTGATGGATATAGAAGCTTGAGTTCAAACACTGCTGCCCATATATACTGGCTGTGTGATCTAAGGCACGTCACATAAACTCCTAGTGCCTCAGCAACCCTCTAAGACTAGACATTGAATAGAAGGTACCAGTGTTCATTGGCACCTCAATGGGAATTCCATATGCCCAATGAAATAACAGATCTAGGATGCATGTTTAAAATGCCAGAAAATTCCAATCTTCATGGCTAAGCATTTATTTTGTGACATTAAGTTGTGATATGATAGAGGACCTCCTGAACAGACTCCAAATGGACATAAGATTCCTTAGAGATGGTGGAGTTCTTCAAGTGTTGCTGTTAGAGGACATTTTCCTGATTTCATTGAATCCTAGAACATTATGGGCCCTTTTCAATGAGATCCTCTTTAATTTGAAAAAGGTCACAATCAATATTTGCATGGGGAAAACAAAGTGGTTGAAAATCACACAATATGTAGATGATGGTATGATGTAGAGAGAAGAGCCTATACTCTTCCAATGTATATCCAATGATGGACAAACTCAAAAGGCTCCTATGATCAATGAAAATACATGTTACAGTCAGATTTTGAGAAGTCACAAATACAAAATAAAAGCATCTGTATTTTATTTTAGAAAGAATTGAGAGACTGTGTAGTTCCTTTTTTAAAATTTATTTTATTTTAAATTCATGGAACAAAATAAACATTTCTATAACACAGTACAATAAAAAGATGATTGCACATGAAACTTCAAATCTACCATGTACAACTTGCTATTTCCTCCAAATGTGCAACAGTTATCATTTAAATTTATTTTTTTATTTTTTTCCCTCCCCCCCACCCTAGAGATGGCTACCATGAGACACAAATGGGTATGCATGTGTGTGTGTATATATGTATATATATATATATACAGACACACATGTATATGTACATATACATATGTGTATATACACACAACATATATGTACATATATGTAAAATTATTATATGCATACTTTTATTTTTCAGTTCTTTCTCTGGATGCAGATAGTGTCTTTCTTTATAGGTCCTTTAGAGTTAATTTGCCTATTTATAACAGTCAAAATGACTTAGTCACTCAAAGTTGTTCTTAAAATAATATTGCCCTTATTGTATACAATGTCTCTTGGTTCTGATCACTTCACTCTTGATCATTTTGGACAAAGTTTTTCCATGTTCTAAGATCGTTGAGTCCATCATTTCTTCTATCACAGTAGCATTGCCTCACAGTCATATACCACAATTTGTTCTCCAATTGATGGAGAGCCCTGAAATGTCCAGTTCTTTGCCACAATAATCCCTGTTGCCTTATCATCTCTCCCCACTCTCCCACTCCCACTTCACTCATTCCTCCTTTTAGAAGAAAGAATTGAGGGAGAGTCCTTGTTTCTTGAGCAGGGGAATAACATAGTCAGCCCAACACTTTAGAAAAATTGTTTTAACAGCTGCTTAGGGACTGAATTGGAAAGGAAAGAGACTAGAAGCAGGGACATCAGTTAGGAGGCTATTGTAATAGTTTAGGTAAGAGATGAGGGACAGAACTCTAGTAATGGCTATACCAAAAGAAGTAAGAGGACAGAAAGGAGATGCTGTGGAGAAAAAAATCAACAAGACAAGGCAACCGATCGGATATGGTGGGTGAGGGAGATAGAAGATTCAAGGCTCTTGGGGGCATAGACCTAAAGCTATAAGTGCCCACGGAGTCCATCAGTCCCAATTCCTCATTACACTCATGAGGAAGCTGATTCCCACCTAAGTTACATGACTTACTCAAAGTCACATGGATAGTAAGTGGCAGCATTAGGATTTGAACCCATATTCTCTGACTCCAAATGTAGTGACAAAATTAGTAAATGATAAAGGTTAGATTTGAACTCATGTGCAACTTCAACATCTTTGAACTTTCCACTGTTCTGTGAAGTTGGGTGACTGAAAGCCAAGAATCTACCCACTAATAAATCAATATGCAGGTATTTGTCAAGTACCTACTAAGTTCTAAACACTGCTAAGCCATGTGTCAGTGACATTGCAAGTCCAAGCCTCAGGTGGATAGCACATAGTGGGTGCACTTTCCTTGCCTTGACTGCAGTACAGTAGTACTTTGCCTCCATTTTGCTTCGGACAGACTCAAGGATGAGATAAGAACATAGGCATTAGCTCTTCCCTTAAGCCCTTAGTAAAGGGCCCCCCCAGAATCAGTCTCAGTGTCCTAGGTATTCTCAAAGCTTTCTTCTGAGATCTCATTGAAAATACTTAGGTGTTCTAAATACACCTCAGGGTGAAGGGAGCAGGGTAGGCTGGCGGGTGTGGGTAGGGTGGGGAGCCTTCTGGGAAATTAATTCTGTATTTACAAAGTATGAAACAATGGTCACAAACTGGCAGAGGGCAGATTTACAACACATAATTCTTTCAAAATGAGACTTGCAAATTAAATCAATTAAATGCTGGCTGTGTCTGGCCATTTTAATGTGAGCACTCCCCTCCACGTTAATTGAAATGGAGCTAAAGGTACCTTAAATTCTGGACAATCATTTGATTCTAAGGCAATCAACATGCATTGCATTCATATGAGCCCTAATCAGGGAGAGCAACTTCTAAATCATTCCAGAGGCCATGTCTGATGCCATAAAAGCAGGATGTGTGTTGCTGATATGTGAACAAGGGACCTTATTTTTTTCACTATCTTGACAAGGGTCACAATTCTCTAGGAAAAGAACCTATTTTTTTCCCCTACAAACAAATGGGTTTGAAACATTCAAGTAGATTTCCTACTGGCTGGGGTTGGGGAGGAAGGGTGATGTAGGCTTGAATCTTTAGCTTAGCAAGAAATAGAAGGGCTTCTGTAACTAACCTAAGTTTTAAATCTGAGTCATCCTCAATTTTCCCTTTCCTTTGCCCAATCCTGCTGGGTGCTAGTGCCTTTCCCTGTGGGATTTCCTTCCACCTACTCTGTTTATATCTTGTGTGTATGTTATTTACATGTTGTCTCCTCCATTAGAATGGGAGCTCCTATAGGGCAGGGATTATTTTTACCTTTTTTAATACTCTCAGTGCTTAACAAAGTACCTGGCACATTATATGAACTTAATAAATCTTGTTGTGTGACTCTCCCTCATTCTCCCATATCCAATCAATTGCCCAGGCCTATCAATCAACTTTCAACGTATCTCTAGCATCTATTCCCTTCTTTCTGCTCCTATGGCCTCATGATGGCCACCTTCCTAATTCAGGTACTCATGATCCATTACCTGGCCAATTGCAATAGCCTCCTAATGTTATTTCCTACTTTCAGTCTCTCCTCCACACAGCTGACAAACTGACATTACTAAAGCACTAGGTCTTACTATTTCACTCCTCTGAGGGACAACAAGGGACAGCATAGGCCTAAAATCTTAGAAACTGAGTTCAAAATCCAGCAATGCTGTGTGACCTTTTGGGGGGAGCCAAGATGGTGGAGTATTGGCAGCAATTCAATTGAAATCTCCCAACATTCCCCTCCAAACAACTTTACAATAACTCCTCAAATCAAATTTTGGAACAGCAAATCCAACAAAAGGTCAAAAATAAGACATTTTTCTAGCTTGAGACAACTTAGGAGGTTGGTAGGAGAAGTCTGTGGCACAAGAGTCAGGGCCAGGGCAGAGCGCATTCAGCAGCAGGAAGCACTAATACAAGTAGCAGGCATTGGAGGTAGCTAAGACAGCAGAAACAGCAGCTTCGGGAGCTCTCAGCTCAGAGACAATGATAAGGTCAGAGAACTGGCCAGAAAGAGATTATAGTTGACAAAAAGAAAATGTTGGATGTTGGGGGGGGGTGGAAAAAGTGGGACACTAATGCACTGTGGGTGGAGTTGCTAAGTGATCCAACCATTCTGGAGAACAATTTGGAACTATGCCTAAATGGCTATAAAACTATGCATACTGTTTGATCCAGCAATACCATTGCTGCATCTATATTGCAAAGACACACACTAATAAAGGAAAAGGACCTATTTGTATAAAAATATTTACAGCAGCTCTTTTTGTGGTGACTGAGAATTGGAAATCAAAGGGATACCCATCAATTGGGGAATGGCTAAACAAGCTATAGTACATGATTGTTAATAGAATATTATTGTGCTATAAGATATGACAAGCAGGACATTTTCAGAAAAACCTGGAAAGACTTACATGAACTGATACATAGTGAAGTGAACAGAACCAGGAGAATGTTCTACACAGGAATAGCAATATTGCTTGATGAAGAACTGTGAATGATTTAAGTTCTCAGCAACAACAATCTAAGACCATCCCAAAGGACTAAGGATGAAGCATACTATCCACCTCCAGAGAAAGAACTGGTATTGATTGGATACAGACTGAAGCACGATATTTTTCACTTTTTTTCTTTTGTCTTCTTGTACAAAATGACTAATATGACATGTTTTACATAATTCCATGTGTATAACCTGTTGCTTACTGTCTCAGGGAAGGGAAGAAGAGGGAGAGAGAGATGGATAGAATTTGGAACTCCAAACTTTAAATAAAAATGTTAAAATTTGAAAAAACAAAAGAAGAAAGAAAGAGATTACAGGGGACCCTTTGTTGGCAATGGTTGCAGCTGGATCTGATTGGCAAATCTATTGCCAATATGTAGTTCTGGGTCATGGTGCCAAGTGTGGATGCTTCTGGTCAGTCACAAGGGAGCAGGGGTTCTAATTGCATCTCCAAAGCAAAGAAGAGCACCAGCACTCACAACTTCTGGGAACAAAAGACCTGGTCACAGTTCCAGGGCCGAGAGGAGTACTAGTGGCTGCAGGGAAGAAGGGCCCTTCCTGGCTAAAGACCAAAGTGCAAACCAGGAGAGCAATGACCATACCTCTCCCCAGATCACACCACCTTGGAAGCACTGAAAACTTTCAGACTCCCAGAACAAGCTCTGAACAGCAGCGTGAAAAAGTCCAAAATTTGGGACAATGACTCCCTACCTCTAAGTGAACAGAGCCCAACCTTAAAGTAAAATTCAAAATCAAGAAGTAGGCTGGGAAAATGAGCAAACAACAATAAAGGAACCTGACCGTAAAAAAATCTACTAAAAAGCAAGGAATATGAAGACATAAACTCAAAAGATAACAATATGAAAACAGCTACAAAAAAAGCCTCAAAGACAAATACTAATTTGACCTTAGTCCAACAAGAATTCTGAAACAGCTAAGAGAGAGAGAGAGAGAGAGAGAGAGAGAGAGAGAGAGAGAGAGAGAGAGAGAGAGGAGTGGTAGAGGAAAAATTGGGAAATAAGAATGATACAAGAAAATAATGAAAAGAGAATGAACAGCTTAGTAAAAGAGGCAAAAAAAAATACCGAAGAAAATACCTTAAAAATAGAATTGGCCTAATGGTAAAAGAAGCATAAAAATTCAATGAAGAAAAAAATCCTTAAAAAAAAAGAATTGGCCAAATCAAAAAGAGGTACAAAAGCTCAATAAAGAAAATAACTTTTTAAAAATTAGAGTCAGGCAAGCGGAAGCTAATGGCTCCATGAAACATCAAGAGAAAATAAAACAAAAAAAAAAGGATCAAAAAAATAGAAAAAAAATCTCATCAGGAAAACAACTCACCTGGAAAATAGACTGAAGAAAGATAATTTAAGAATTATCAGACTACCTGAAAACCCTGATCAAAGAAAAAAAAGCTCAAGAAATAGTTCAAGAAATTACATAGGAAAACTGCCCCAATATCTTAGATCAAAAGGGTAAAACGGAAATTAAAAGAATACACTGATGACCTCCTCAGAGAGATCCCAGAATAAAAACTCCTGGGAATATTAAAGCCAAATTCCAGAGCTATCAGCAGAAAATATTGTAAGTAGCTCAAAAGAAGTAATTTGAATATCGTGGAGTCCCAGTTAAAATCACACAAGATTATTGGCTTCCATGTTAAATAAGTAGGGGGCTTGTAATATAATATTCCAGCAGGCAAAAGAGTTAGGGCTACAGCCAAGAATAACCTAACCAGCAAAACTGAGTGTAGTCCTTTGGGGTGGGGAGTGGGGATGGATATTTCATGAAATGGGGAGGGGGCTTTCAAGCATTCCTAATGAAAAGAACAGAACTGAGTAGAAAATTTGACATTCAGACACAAGAAGCACAAAAAAAGTAAACATGAAAGAGTAATCATAAGAGAGTCAATAAAGTTAAACTGTATGCATTCCAATATGGGAGGATGATGCATCTAACACCTAAGAACTTTATCATTATTAGGGCAGCTAGGAGTCTACATAGTGAGGGAATGAGTGTGAGTTGATTATGTTGAGGATGATCTCCAAAAAAAGAAAAAAATTAAGAGGCAAGAAAGAAGTATGTATTAGGAAAATGGGTGAGGGAGAGGTAGAATGGGGAAATTTTTCTCACATAAAAGAGGTACACAAGAAAGATCTTTTATAGTAAAGGGGGAGACGGTAAGGGGCATTGTGAGCAATGTTTGAACCTCATTTGTCAGAATTGGTTCAAAGAGGAAGAATACATGCATATACACTCAGTTGGGTATAGAAATGTATTTTACCTAATACAGAGAGGAAGAGGATAGGAGATATAGTTGAGGGGGCGGGAAGGAAGGGAAGGACAACAAAAGGGAGAGCAGATTAAGGGAAGCTGTAGTCAGAAGCAAAACAAAGTTCTTAGGAGTGATAAGATAAAAGAGAGAGAGAAGGATAAACAGAAGAAAATAAGATAGAGGAAAATACACAGTTAGTCATTGTAACTGTGAATATGAATTGAATGAGTTCACTCATAAAATGGAAGTGGATAGAGGAATGGATTAGAAACTAGCATTCAACAATTTGTTCTTTGCAAAAGACACACCTGTAACAGAAAGATACACACAGAGTTGAAATAAAGGACTGGAGCAGAATCTTATTAAGATTCAGCTGAAGTAAAAAGGCAGGGGTAGCAATCATGATTTCAAAGCAAAAGCAAAAACACACCCAATTAAAATGACAAGTGATAGAGAGGATAAGGAAAAATAGGTACACTAATAAATTGTTGGTAGAGTTGTGAACTGGTCCAATCATTCTGGAGAACAATCAGCAGCTATGCCCAAAGGGCTATAAAATCCTTTGAAACAGCAGTATGACTGCTAGGTCTGCATCCCAAAGAGATTAAAGCCAAAAGAAAAGGATCCACATGTACAAAAATATTTATAGCAGTGGGTGGCAAAGAATTGGATATTGAGGGGATTTTTGTTTTTATTTTTGTTGTAACAAAGATTTGGATATTGAAGAAATGCTTATCAAGTGGAGAGTGGCTGAACCATTTGTGACGTATGACTTTGGTGGAGTATTCTCGTGTTATAAAAAATGGTCAATGAGGTGGCTTCAGGTAAACAAACAAACAAAAAAAAAACAAGGTAAGACCTATATGAACTGATGAAAAGTGAAATGAGAAGAACCAGGAGATCATTGTGCACAGTAGCAGCAACATTGTAAGGATGATCAACTGTGAAAGACATGGCTATTTTGATCAATACAATGATCCAAGATAATTCCAAAGGGATTGTGATGAAAAAAATGCTATACACCTCCAGAGGAAGAATTGATGAGCTCTGAGTGCAAATTGAAGTGTAATTTTATTGCTTTTTTAAATTTTATTGTGATATGGCTAATATGAAAATATGTTGCATGATTTCGTATGTATAATTAATTGATATAAGTTTCCTTATCTTGTCAGTGGGTGGGCATGGATGGGAGGGAAGGAGAGAATTTGGAACTCAAAATTAAAAAAAAAGAATGTTTAAAATAAATAATAATTTTAAGAAACAAAACTAGCCTTTTAGGGAGAAGCTTGAGGGTCATTAAAATAAAAGCAGAACTATGCAGTAACACCTCGCCACCCTCAAATAACTATGTCATCTTGGGAAAGTCACTTAACTTCCATGAGTATGTTTCCTCATCTATAAAATGAGGGTGTTGGACTAAAGACTAAAGTAATCAGTAAACCTCTGAGCCTCAGTTTCCTCATCTGAAAAAGAGATAATAAAACTTGTAGTCGTACTTATTTCACAGATTTGTTGCAAAAGCCAAGCAAGATAATTAAGACATGTAAAGCTCTTTGGAAATCTTAAAAATATACAGAAATATCAGATATTCTTACTCATCTCTTTCTCTCTCTTTTTATCTCTTTCAATGGAATTCAGATGGAAACAGATCTAGGACAAATCACTGCCCTACCATTGTCATAGAATCATAAATCTTGGGCTGGAAAGGACCTTAGAAACTTTCTTTCCAACCCCACTAACAAATTTCAGAGTTAAGATCCAAGCTTAGGTCATGACTTCCACAAGGTATGCCCTGGCACCCCCAAATGCCTCCCCACAAAAGCTCTTGCCTCTGCATTACCACCCCCTCCACTGGAAGCATAAAATTACTTTTTTAAGAACACCATATGTATAAACCTAAGTATACTGACTCCTAGGCCAGTGCTTTCCTCATGACACCGCTCTGTCAGCCCAGTGGCCTCTCTCCTGCCCAAGACTGTCACCATGAATACTTCATTTTTGAAGAAGACCAGTGTCATCATGGGGTGATATCTTGCCTTCCATGTGAAATGGGTTTAAATGAGGCAGGGTTGCACAAGGCATCAGCCTCACTTTCTCTTCAAGAGTCATCAAAGCCCAGTGGCAGAACAAAAGTTAGAGTGACTGCTGATGACCTGGGATGCAGTGAATGACCTTGGCATTTTCAATATCTGACCAAGCTCTAAGTGCTCCACAGAATCTGCTTCTGCCACCTTCATGGCCATTGGAATAAATTGACTCATCCACCCATTCCACCCTGAGAAGCCTTCATATGCTTAACTAACTCACCAACAGTTCTGAGGCCTGTCAGCTACCCTCAACCTGATTTAGCCCATCTATTGAGCTGGTTTTACTGGAGTGTGGCCACTGTGCATGCTACAGCTTCCTGGAGGCATGGTGAGAATCCTTATTAAACTACTGGTGTACCAAAACAGTCCACGAATGGAAAGAAAGCTTCTACTTATACCATAATACTCATAACAGCCATTTTTCCATCAGAAAATGGAAAAAAAAGCAACTAGAAAAAAGCAGGTACCCAGTGCCTGAAGAACATCCTAACAAACTGGAGTATATGAACACAATGAAATATTATAGCTCTAGAAGGCAGAAATAGGAGCAATTCAGAGAAACACGGACTCAACGGATGGCACGCTGCGGCTCTTCACCAACTTGGTGCCAGCAACCTTTTTATTTGGGGCTTGTGTTTTTCTATCTTATTGAATTTCAAGGCCTGTAGTGTGGAGACAAGCATTGCAATACATTCAGCAAAAAACAGAAGAAAAAAATAAACCTGGGGACACTTCTATGAACTGGTACAGAACAAAGAAAGCAGAACCAGGAAAAAAAAAATCTAAGTGCATCAATGTGAGTATCAGCAGTGCTAAAACTAGCGAAATTCAAAGAAAGAGCTATGCCTCAGGGAACAGCCATGCCTCTGAGATCAGCCACTCCTCTGGGAACAACCCTAACTTTGGGAACAGCCGTGCCTCTTCCCTCACTCTCTCCTACCATATTTTGGCAATTATATTTTCACTTGCAATCAATCAACCAAAAACATTTATTATACTTTAAATAGAATTATGAGTGTATTATCATTCTACTTGCAGTGGCATACACAGATGCCTATTATAGGATGTCAGAATTTCAGGAACCAATTACATAATGTTGGAAAATACCACCAGCCTAAACACTAATTCATCTCTCTCTCTCTCTCTCTCTCTCTCTCTCTCTCTCTCTCTCTCTCTCTCTCTCTCTCTCTCTCTCTCTCTCTCCCGGTCTTCAAAGTGGTGGGGAATAATGGGTGTGGAATACTACAAGTACTGTCAGACTCCATTGATATATTGGTTGTTTTTTTGCTGAACTGCATTTACATCTGCCCTTCCCCATTTCTTTTCTTATTCTTTGTTGCTAAGACTATCTCTCTGGGGATGAGATAGGGGAGACCAACATTCAGAGATGAAGGTGATACAAAAATAAAAGAAATCAATATTTTTTTTTCCAAGGGAAGGATACTATCAGCTTTGTCTCTTATTACTCAGTCTGCTTAAGACAAGCACCTTGCTCCCAGTGTTCCTAATGATTCTTATTTAAAGGGGCTAGTCCCTTCTGTTTTCAGCTTGTCTGTTAGTTGTGCTAGACTTTGGCAAAAATTTCAGCCTTGGCATACTGGTTCACCATCTTGAATCCAGTGTGGTGGGTCAATAGGGGCTGCAATGCCCAGCAACCTGCTGGCATCATTTTCAGTCTGAAAAAAACACAAAGTAGTTCACTAAAATGTTACTAAGATCACAGATGTAAAGCTGAAACTAATACTCTTTTTATTACCTCCCTCCCACTTGGCAAATCATGAAGTACCACATTAGCAGGTGAAAGTAGCAGACACTACGTAAACCGAGGTTACTTTAGTTAGTTATTTCTATTACTGAATACTCATTCAGTGACATGTCAGGTATTTCATCTGTTGCAAGCTCTGTTGCAAGTCCTCCTAGAATGAAAGGTCCTCCTAGTATGAAAGTATGCATCTCCATCAATGCAGATGAGCCAATTATTTGTAATTTGTAGGTTTAAAGATCTACCAAGGGTCCTGGAGAGTGTAAGTGGCTTGCTCATAGTCACACAGCTAAGATATATCAGAAATAGGACTTGAACCCAAGTTCAAGTCTCCAGGATGTCTTCTATCTCCTACTTGATGATGCCTTTCATGTCACTGAATAACTCTTCATAACTCCTGATCAAACAGCACTGCTCACATGGAAAGCCTTTGCCTAAACCACAATATGTCTGTCTCTAAGAAATAACCGTATCACACTAAATCTTGACTGTCTTAGCTCATCTGTGTTTTTATTCTTGTGGCAATGAATGAAAGCTAGACTGAAAATGAATGAAGCTAGATGCCTCAGTGTAACACATGCTGGGTGATGTTGAATATCAGTCAATGGCTTTGGCCTCGTTTTCATTATTTACTTGGAGGAGGCAAATCCCAGGATCCAATTTGCCTCCACAGCACTCCTAAGTCATAATCTCAGCATGCTCCAACCATAAGGAAATGGAGCCCAACCCTGAGTCCAATTCCTGGCCACTCTTGGCTTCTCAATGTCCTCAAATGTCAGTGAGAGATGAAGTACTCTCAGGCCATCTCCTCCTGGAATCAGCTTTCTCCATCAGTGGGGATGCTCAGAAAAGGATTATAACTTCATGGTAGGAAGCCACTTTATCGGGCTGTCCTTAATGCCTGTCAATAAGAAGAGGCCATTTAACAGTGTATTTGGGTCCACAGCACAACTTCACTCTGCTAAGTACGTTCTAATTAAGTTTTAATGATCTAATGCTGGGAGAGTGCCCCATTGCATGTGACCTGATTTGGTAAGATCTTTGATTTCCCAAGGCCCTCTGGAGATCTTGCTATTAAGTCATAATTTGCTAAGCTTCACTGAATCATGCCCTGGGGCTGCACATTTCAGCTCTTGGAGATATGTAGGAAGTCATAGTGGGTTATCTTCTGCCTGCCCTTCCATTATCCAGATTTTTGCCTTTGCATTTGTTGTAAGCTGGGGGAGTAGGCAGACTCATCAATCTCTTTAACTCTGGTTTATCCTCTTGCCCCCAGTATTTTCCACCACCCCCTGAAGGTTTTTTGTTTGTTTGTTTTATCCCTGGCACCAACAATTTCCACTGTTCTTCATGACCCTTCCATTCCAGATACCCCACCACCACCACCAGTCCACATCTGGAATTGACACCTGGCAGTCACCTCCAGCATCTCCTGCCTTTCAGGATGTCTGCCCCGAGAAGTAAGACTCTCTGATTGGAGTACCTCATCTCATGTTCTATACATGCCCTTCTCTTTGAATCTGCTGATAACTCAGCATCACTGGCTGAATTGCCACCAAATTCGGCACATTCAGCTCCATAGCTGGTTCAGAGTTCATGCTGCCTCCCTTCACGGGTTGCATTTAATATGCATGGAAGCAACCTCCCATCTTTCCTGCCTGATTATGCTGGCCCACTTAATCAGATGAATGAAAAATTTCTTTCTTTTGCTAGCTAACTCATTTTTGCAAATGAGATTTTGAGTCTGATGGGATGGGGAGAAAGCATATATCAGAAACCACCTCCTTGACAAAAACAGGGAACTCAATTGTCCATTTAATCAAGTTCCTAAAAGGAATCTGTTCTTTCCTTCCTTCAATTCATTTCAGTTTAATTCAATTCCCATTTATTAAACTCACACTGTGTCAAGCACTAGACTTGACATTGGAGATATAAACACACAAATGGTAACTGTCCTTTCTCATAAGGAACTTACCTTCTACTGGGGGAATGGAACATGTACAAAAACAAGCTTTTTAAGAAGTTATAAAACATATTTATTTTTATAGATGATACAGAAATATACTTAAAATGCACACAAGTAAATACAAACTAATTTTGCTCAGGTTGAAGGGAGAAGTGTTAACAATTGGGTAGATTCTTGTCCAGAACTGATTTATTCTGTGTGTGTGTCTGTGTGTGTGTGTGTGTGTGTGTGTGTGTGTGCATTTATACATGCAGTCAATTCTAGTCATTTGTAGTAGTTATGATCTATAAAGTTGCCATGAACAATGAATTAAGGAATACTGAACCGCTTCTCCTAGGGGAAATACAGAGTTAGCTTCCTATGAGTATCTGGTCACAACACTTACTTTAGCACTTTCTGGAGTAGCCTAATGTATAGATCAATGAATCTCCCTTTCTTTTTCTGCATGTACTATATTATTGATTCATTAACATTGAACTTATGGCCAAGAGCATTATAACTCATGCTTGAACAAAGCTTATCTAACACGTGTATTTTCTCCTTAAGGCACAACACAGACTTGTGCTTAACAACACTAGACAGGACTTTAGCACCATGCTTAGGGGTTATTTTAAACAGCAAAATCACCAATAAAAATCCAAAAAAAAAAGTGGCATTAAATAGACCATGAAAAAGTCACTTGTTTACAGTATGAGAGCTGAAACAAGATGGCAGAGCATTGCCTTGTTCAACCTCAGGTGAGAGTGAGCTCATTGGGTGACTTCAAGTTTTTGCAGCTCTGTGCATGTCTACAGATGAACACTAAAGCTCCAGCAACATTGACTTTGGGGTTACAAATAACTTCTAGTGGGTAGGCAAATTCACAAATACAGAATCCCCAATAATTAGGGTCAACTGTATATGTCATATATAGCATGTATGTATATATATATATCCACATATATTGCCAGTACAGACTGGCACCTTCTCTGCCATTTGTAGTCTTAGAGAGTCATCTAAAACCCCAAAAGGTTAAATGACTTGCCCAGGGTCACAAATTCACCGTGTGTCAGACACAAGACTTCACACCAAGTCTTCCTGATTCATTATCATTTTTTGTTCTCATTTTTCTCAAATAGAAAGTGTTCAACTTTCTAAGGTTGCCTTGGTGTGATGGACCCTGTTTATTCTTATTTTTATTATTACATGGTGCATTTCACATGGCAAAACTACAAATTGTGAGTTGACTTATGTCCCACCATTCAGTAAAAAAGGTGAAAATAGTAGCAATTGTTGCTTTAAAGCTCAGTGAACTTAACTAGAAGACTTTGGATTTTTGGTCATGATTGCTAACTGATCCAACCCAGCAGACACCTCTTTACACAGTTTTCTTTCCTAGTTTTACCACTGAGGCTATTTTTATTTGTCAATAAATCACCAAGACTACTTCGTAAGACAGCTGGGTCTTCAACACTTCACATTAGGTGTGAGAGAAATTATTATTTCTCTCTTATATTAATAACCATTAGCCGTTGGGAAGATATAGGATTTTTCCCCCTTCCTATTTTCTCATTAATATGATTGGATGAGCTTTCTCCTCAATCTTATTCATACCCGACCCAAGTGGGGAAGCACATCATGTTCTATCCAGCTTGGGTGGGGGTTAGATCCTTTGTCTAGATTGCACAGGGCTGAAGCAGGTCCGGAAGTAGGAGCGACATAATCAGTCATGTCCCACCAGCTCCTCATTAGAATAGGTCCATCTCTCATTATAACATTCATTTTCTCATTAATTGTTAACCAATCAGAGTTGATTGCAATCTGTTGGGAACACCTACTCTTCCAAGGGCATATAAGCATCATGATCCATCTCTGGTCCATGAGAGATAGCCAAATGACCAATCCTTCTATTAATTATTCACTAGCCATAATTCATAAAATGATTAA
The DNA here is from genome assembly GCF_003287225.1 of Phascolarctos cinereus. Lineage (NCBI taxonomy): Eukaryota > Metazoa > Chordata > Mammalia > Diprotodontia > Phascolarctidae > Phascolarctos > Phascolarctos cinereus. Next base: position 29,843,057 of record NW_027555847.1, read on the forward strand.
TTACCCAGAAATTCTGTCTTTCAAACTTTTTATACTAGCAAAGTACAAGACCAAATCCCCAGCCTTAATAAACTGTCCTGTTTCAGTGCTACTCCACAACCTGGCAGCCTGTGCAGCCCTCTATCAAGCCACTTTAAGTAAGGATGAACTTAGCAGCACATGGGTTATTTTGTTTGTGCTATGAGCATTTATTTGTCTCTGTCACCCAATTTCTCCTGAACATATGATCAGTGTGGCTCCTTCAGGAGCGTATCATGTATAAGTATTTCAAAAAGAAGTCAGGGGACCAAAAGGACAAAATTGGACAAAATCACTTTTCTCACAGCAAAGAAAATGCCCATATATGTGTGGTATTTGACAATACAAGTTCTCAACTCTGAGAGCTCAGAGATCAGCTCAGGCATCCCACATAGGGATGAAGGCAGCTAAGTAGCACGGTGGATAGGGTAGTGGACTTTGAAGCAGAAACCCTGAGTTCAAATCCTGCCTAGAGACTTACTAACTGTGTGACCCTGAGCAAGCCATTTATTATCTCTGGATCTAAGTTTCCTTAGCTGCAGAAAAAGGATCTTGATCTCAATGACATCTAAGGTCTCTTGCAGCTCAAAATCTATGATCCTACAACCAAAGAGCATCTGTTGAGCAAGCTGCAAGAGATAAGTCAGCCATAGAATTTAAACTCTGTTTGTAGCTGAGCACCAACCTATCCCAATTTCTGTCATTAATAAAGTGAAATTGAAGTATGGCACACTCTCTCTCCCTCTCTCTCTCTCTTTCTCTGTCTCTCTCTTCCTCTCTCTCTCTCTCTCTCTCTCTCTCTCTCTCTCTCTCTCTCTCTCTCTCTCTCTCTCTCTCTCTCTCTCTCTCTCTCTCTGTTTCTCTCTGTCTCTCCCTTCGCTGATGAATAGTGAAATGGAGAGAGGGATTAATTACAGTGACAATCAGGATGTCCAAGTATCTTTGCTGGCACAGTGATTCTGTCTGCCCAGGATCACAGGGACAGCCCAGGTTTTGATGGAAGGAAGGAGGGACAGAGTAGTGTCATTGCTAGAAAAAATGACTATTTGTGTCCCTGGCTATTCTCCTAAGGTGAGCACAGGGCATCATTCAGCTTAATGGGCCATTTGTCACATCCAGGAATAGACTGAGATGATGCTTCACTAATTATGTTGACCTTTTAGTAGGCAAAGATTTACAATGTGAATACATGACCTGTTTAAAAATCATCTGTTTGCAACAGAAACAGCTGATGAAGTCGAAGGGGATTGGGGACACTAGATTTTCATTTGTGAACAGTTAATCCTACTTAAGATGCCTAAATAAGACCAGAATATTCCAGCCATTGCAAAGTCCTCAGGCTTTCTTCAAGAGAAAATGCAATGAAACACAGTTAGTTCCATTTTGCTTCATTCTTCCCAATCTATTTTGCTGACTCATTTTTGCTTGAGGTAGATTTTCTGTACTTGGGGAGTACAATGACCAGGAGAGGGATGAAGATTGCTCTCACTCTGTGTGCCTTAGCAACCACGATTTTACTTTCCTGTTGCCATAACAACTCTGGCAAGCACATCAAGGTCACTCAGCCCACTTTGCCTCTTGCCAGTAGCTGGGTTTCTGATGCTTTTGGTGGTCCTGTTTTGTCTTTGCTCTCATAACAGATGTAGAAAGAAAAAGATACCCTCCCAAAAAAAAGAACCCTACCTCACCCAAACAGATATTTGAAAAGAACAGTTAACTTTCAATACTCTAATGGAGCTGTAATCTCATCTATGTGCAATCCCTTCCCCCCAAAAAAAATCATTTTGTATACATTTTATAATTTATCTGTGTGTATATATATATATATATATATATATATATATATATCCCCACCCCTAGTATTTCTACTACTTGGACTGTTTCATCTTTGTATTTCTAGCAGCTAGCACAGTGACTGACCAGCCCATAGTATGTGCTTAATAAATGCTCACTGAAATTTTGAGAGACTTATGAACTCTTATCAAGGCAAAGATCAATTATGATTCCAGAGGACCAATGATAAACACTGGTACCCACTTCCTGAGAGATGTGATGGACTCAATGAAGAATGAGACAGATGCATTTTTGGGATATGACCTATGTGGCAATTTGCCTTGTTTAACCGTGCATCTTTGTTACGAGTGTTGCTTTTTGTTTACTTTTTTTTTCCAGTGGGGGGAGGAGTGAGAAGAAGAAAAAAAATTATGTTTGATAATTTTAAAAATTGAATTACAATTTAAAAAATATTTGTTGAAATGAATGCTGTAGACCTACAGTCTATCTGTGGCTGCCCATACCATTTGACTCACCCACTTCCTCTCCTGAGTGTCCCAAAGGATATCAGCCCAATAACTAATGAAACAAATAGACATACAACATCACACAAGTGTTGTATCATCTCTGTGAAATTATCCCTGATGTTCTCGGCTTGGACTTATGGGTTCTATGTTCAAAAGCAGCCAGGCTTCAGTCATGGGAGGATGAGAGGCAAACCATATTTAGCTAGTATTCCATTTTAGGGAATGCATTTATTTTGATATTAGATATATAATATCTCATTTATCATATATGATATTTATCACGTGGTTTATTATGTGAATAATCATAACATAGTATTAGATATAATATTCATTATGACCATTTTAGGGTCATAAATCATAACTCTGACCAGAGGGGATCTCAGAGGCTAAGTCCAACTTCCTCATTTTGAAAACGAGAAAGCTGAGCTTCAAGCAATGGAAGTGACTTACACAAGCTCACACAAATAAGTAGAAGAGATGAGATATGGGCTTAGATTCTTATAATCTGGCCACTGCTCAGAATTTTACAATGCAGCCAATAGCTTACAGGTGCTCGGATTCCTTAAGAGTCTGGCCAATATGGCGGATCTTTAATAAGCCTTGTCTTTGGCTGAAAAAAAAAAGAGATGGGATATGAACCCAGGTTCTCTAACTTCAGAGCCAGTGCTCTCTCTACTGTACAATGCACAAAAATGAATCAAATCCCAGGGAGATGGAGTCAAAGACGTATCCTCCCATAAGCCTATGGATATGACCATGGAAAGCCTCTTAGATTATTAGCTCTCATTACTATTATTCTAATGCATTGAAGTCATGGTGAGCAATCCACAAATGGTGTGCCATTATTCATAATTATACAACACTGTTAATTCCTACTCTTTGGGTTTTTTAGAGAAAGCAATGGATGGAACATGGGCTTGGACACAGGAAAACCTGAGTTCAAATTCTGCCTCAGACACCTACAAGCTAGGTGACCTTGAACAAGTCACTTAAACTTTTCTCAATGTCTGTCTCCTCATCTGCAAAATAAAAGTGTTGGATGTGATGACTCTAGGGTCCCTTCCAGCTCAAAATCTATTATCTTTTGCAAGTAGACTGCCCTAAAAATTTCTCTTCCCCAACCACAGACAATGTAACTGGACATCACCTGGTGTGTGTGTGTGATATCATAGCTCTATGAAACAGACGAATGGATCAGAAAACCTGGTTATGCTTTCTCCAAGACAATTAGGTGTAGTTCTTTTGGTCATCTACATGAAGGAGAGCATGAGTTTATTAGAGACCAATCCTATTAATTCCCCTCTCCTAGGTACTTTAGTTAATCTCAGGCTCTATCAGGAATGCTCAGGAATTGATCTGACAGTAGAAATTCTAATGTGGAATGGAGAAAACTAATTTAATTCTGGGATGTCTGCATTGGAGTCCTCCCCACTGCTGGCTTCCCCTCCCCCCACCCCCACCCCATGCCTAAGTAAGTAATAAATGAAAAACAGTAAAACAGTTAGTGGAGCTGAGATTTCAGGCTCTCAGCCGCCACCTTCACCTGCCTCGTGTTATTTCCCATCACAGGCAATAAGCTTTCAGAAAATGCCAGGGGGGAAAATGTGGCCTGAAAAAAAGGTTATTCATGTGCTCAAAACTGCTTTATGACTGGGGCAGGAAGAACATTCAAATAAAGTGAAAGCTGTTTGCAGATGGCCCTTATTTCCCTCAGGAAAAGAAGTGTGTCTTGTCAAACATGGGTCTATCTTGCTGAGGACCAGGCAAGAATCATGGTTTCGCTATTAGGGGGGTGGTCGACTGATGTCCCTTCCTACAGAGAGGCCAATGGTACCTATTTTATGGCAGGAAGATGCTGGAGGGAAGAAAGCAGAGATCAGACACCGGACCTTCCTGCCATGTCGTGGAAGGGAGAAAAGGAAGATGGGACAAAGGTAACACAGGTAAGGATGAAAGGAAGTGCCCTAGTTTCCCATTGACAGATTATCCCTCAAGCAATCCCTCACCTTTACACAGCGTTCTATACTTTTTTAAATGTTTTCATGTACATTTGTTTCATTTCTTGATCTTGACAATCATCCAAAAAGCAAGGATTATACCTTTCCCCCTTTTTTAACTTACGATTTTTTTAAAAAGCTGGGTTTTTTTTAAACCTGAGATTTCATTTGGTATATAGAACTCCCAACGAGGTAAATCCCCTCTACCAATGCAGATCAGCACTTCCCTGGCAATTTATAGTTCTTCCACTTAACTAGAATATAATTACACATAGTTCACATACTAATACAATATAATCTTCCATGTTGCATCATATGCTTGATTTACTAACACATAATAACTCCTTACAAAGAAACTCCTCCTACCAGTGCAGGGCAGCACCTTCTGTAATACTTAAGAGTCATGGAGAGTTTGCCTACACCACCAAAAGATTGAGTGACTTATCAAAGGTCATACAGCTAATGTATGTCAGAGGCAGGACACAGACCCTGGTCTTTCTATATCCATGACTGGATCTCTCCACTCTGCTATATTACATTTCATTTCCATTTTAGAGATGAGAAAAATGAAACAACAGAGTGACTTGTTTTAATTCATGCTTCTAGCTAGTTCAATCATTCAGCTGAGCAATCTTTTCTTAAGTGTGCACTATTTGTCAAGAACCATGCTGGGCATGAGTGAAACAAAGGCAGATATGAAAAACACCCGTTGTCTTCAAGTGCCCTTGAATTTAATAGGAATCAACACGTAGATAGATAAATAAATACAATGTAAATAAATAAAACACAATTTCAGGGAGGCAGAAACACTAACAATTGTATGGAGGAAGGAGGGTGATCAGGAAAGGCCTTGGATAGAAGATGGCACTCAGGATGGGTCTTGAATGGAGTTAGGGGTTCCAAGAGGAAGTGGTGAGGACAAGTGCTCAAGGCAGGGAGCACAGTCTGTTCAAAGGTCCAGAGATTTGAGATGAAATGGTGTGTAGAGTGCTAAATGCTTATCGAATGAAGTAAATTGAAGTAGGTCAGTTTGGCTGGAACACAATTGGTGTGAGGGAGAGCAATCTGCAATTACTCTACCAGGATTGCCTGGAACCACATTATGAGGGGTTTTAAAAGTCTTGTAGGTCAGGCAGACAGAAAGAAAACCAGGCTAGTGTCTGAGTCAACTGAAACCTAATCGAGAGCTCTCTATGTCACACCTTGGGCCAAAATAGGGGTATTTGGGAACTTGTTACTCAAAAGACAATGATAAGAAATGAACAGGTTGAGTATAAAGTACAGAAAGTAACAATTGAAATGTATGTAACACTTTTGGATAGATTTTCATCAAATTCTCTGATTTTATGGATGAGAAAGAAGTTAAGTGATTGAGCCATGGTCACACAGCCATCATCAGAGGTAGGATTCGAATCCAGGGCTCTCATGATTCCATTGCAATACTCACTCCAGCACACTAGTGCTCAAATATTTTTATTTTGTCCATGTCCAGAGTACGGAGAAAGGCATCACCCAACAGAAAGTGATTAGGAATGATTCCAGACAGAAAGCCTTATCCTTCCCTGTGTTGGGGTGTCCAGATGTGCAAGAAAGTTACAGTCAGGGCATCTTATGCACCCACATGGATAATACTGAATAAACAAGTCTTGGGCAAACCCAAACTTGATAGTTTTCTTTTCAAAAATCAGTCAGTAAGTATTTACTAAATATCTTTCACGAGCTCCAAAAGGTGCCAGGCCCTAAGGTAGGCACCAAAGTCAAGAGCTGCCTTGCTTACTCAACACTGCCTGCTCCAGTAAAGAAAGAGCAATTCCACCATTGACCTAACTTAAGGACATTATGATTAGGTGTCTGCTAATCCTCAAGGCAGTTAGGCTGCCTTTGTGTACAGTAAAGTCACTCTTTGAGGGTGCTCCAGAACTCATTAAACTGGTCTCAGATCACCAGTGCCAGTCAATGTTCTGACACAGATTCATCTGGGCTTTCAATGAATATCTTTGGGAAGAAATTGGAAAGAGCTGCCTTTGTGCTTGGCTTAAACCATTGCTGTACTGGAGACTTGTCTAGCCTTCAGCACAAATACATCTTCACGGAAAATAGGGCCAAGCTGTGGACGGGGCCTTCATTACCAACCTTTTCAATTGCCTCGATTGCTATGGAAACCTAGCTGTTGCCTTCAAGTACAAGTCCTCTTACCCACTGAGACCCAAATGAAGCATCCACTTTACTCATCTGTGCTTTTCTGGGAAGCAAATTTCCCTTTGTTATACTATTTCTATTCCTGCTCATACTTACGTCTGCTAAGTCCTGTCATGTGCTCCCATACGTGCAGAACCACTGACCTTGCCTACCACAGTTATTCTGTCCTGTTTAATGACAAGAAAAGTGTAATATAACATCACTTCTTTTGAGTAACTTAAACCAGTTGGGATCATATCATTTACATGTAATATTCTAAAGAGCTAGGATTTCATCAGTGGAGCTCCCAGTGGGGGAACTACCTCCCCTGGTGTAGATGATAACCTGGCCATAACTTTATAGATACGTCCTGGGTATTTGTCTAAGCCACCTACATGTTAAGCGAGTCACGCAGAATCACACAAACAATAAGAATCAGAGATGCACTTGAACACATCTTCCTGAGTACAAGCAGCTCAGTATGCCATCAAACATGCCAAGCAGCCTCTCATAAGGACTCGAAAGATTGTATACAAGTAAGTGCTCAGCTGTGTACAATAGACAAGAGGCACAGAAAAAAATGAGAGGAGGAAGATGGGAGTGTGGGCTAGAGAAGTCACAGAGACTTCATAGAAGAAGAGTGTTTGAACTAGGATTTGAAGACTGCGTAGAATTTTGAATAGATCGACATAGATGGACCTCCCTTTGGCCAGGACATGTCGGCAGCTCTCATTACAGCTGTTTGTCTACTGCATATACACCATAATATAGGCTGTATAGAGGTTCCATAACCAACCTTAGAGCTTACTCGCTGGCTATCCAACTAAATTCCATTTGTGGCAACTCTGCATCTCAGCTATCAGGGACTCAAACTGTATTGCAGATTTTGTCCATGCAAGCTGAGCACTTTTCTTTTCTCCAGAACTTAGGAAACATTGAATTGATCGTTTCTGTTATACTATCAATTGCAAGTGGCCAACTGTACCACTTGTTCTCAAAGCATCCCAACTGATGAAGGCCATGACCTGGCACTGCCTCCTCCTTCCCCCCACTCATTCTGAGTGTGCTGTGCCTTTCATTATTAACTGTTTCTGGCCCATAGGTCACCACGGGGCACTGCCTGAAGCACAAACAGCTCTCATTCCCCCTGTCAGAGAGATAACAGAAACAGTGCTGTGGGACTCAATGAGGTGAAAGATCTCTTCTCTCTCAGATGCTTGGAATTAACCACCAAGTTGCCAAGCTTGAAGCCAAGTATACTCAAATGAGAACAAGGAAGGGCTCTACTGGATTTCTAGGATTATTGAGAATGAACTCTGCTGTTAGGATGTTGGCCAAGAATCACATTTGTTGCAGATAACTGTCTGTGTTGCATATGGCCTTGGGTAAAGGAAGACCTTGGTGCCAGTCCCACTTTTAACATAGCAGAGGCGTGTGACCCCGAGAAACTTACTAAATCTCTCAGTTTCAGACTACAGATTGCAGATCAGGTGCCAATCTGCAGAGGCATTCCTCAGATCAAGCTCCTTACATAGCAATAAAATTGTTAGTCTTGTAAAAAACAAAATTCGCATTTATTCAGAGCCATACCTAAGGTGAGGTGGCTTCCCCAGAGAGTCAAAATTTAGAGGAAACAGACAGCATTTGCAAGTAAGTTAACAGCATTGAAACAACCAAATCGAGCTCCTAGTTAGAATAGTTAGTTAAAATAGGAAGTTACCTAGTTGAAATAGTGTCAGTCACAGGGTGAGATTAAGGAAAAAGCAGTGGGTCACTTGAATGTTACATTTGTATCCTTGTGGTGTCAAGAAAAAGCACAGAAGGTCCACACTGGACTTGGTGGCAAACTAATGGAAAGAACTGACCAAGAGCTGCACAGGGTGTTGGCATGGATGGGCTACAGCCTGCACCATTGCCTCCCCATGCCTAGGAGGCTCTGGTCCCTCGCCTCCACCTCCCGGCTTCCTTCAAGATTTAGCTCAAATCCCACCCATTGCAGGTGGTTCTTCCCTGTCCCCACAGCTGTTAATGATTTCCTCTCTGAGATTGTCTTCATATCTATATACACATATGCACGTGTGTGTGTGTGTGTGTGTGTGTGTGTGTGGTGTGTGTATAATAGAAACAGTATATAGTACTATATATAATATGTATATGCATATGCATGTGTGTGTGTGTGTGTGTGTGTGTGTGTTATGTACATAGTTAGTTGGTAGGTTGTTGTCCTTCATACATAAAGATGACCAAAATGAAATCTCTATAATGGGGCCAAGGTACAGTGTGTCCGACTATGGATGATCAGACCAATATGAGCTCAAAAAGTTCTACCATAGGTTGGGCACAAATAGCCCTTATGACCATTTGGGAAGGAGGCATCTCTAAATTTGCACATCTTGTGTTTGTTTGGAACTACTACAATTCTTTGCTCCTAGAACACAATGCCTTCTTTGATGGAAGCATATCATGTCAGCATTTCCCATGTCTCATAATCAATACCAAAGTTCTTCAGAGAGGCCTTTAGAGTGTCCTTATATTGCCCCACATCTCCACCATCAGAATGGGAACTCCTTGAAGGCATGAATTACATTTGCTTCTTTGTAGCACAATCACTTAGCACAGTGACTGACACATTGGAAGCATTATGAATAAATGCTTGTTGGTGATGGTGGTGGGAATGCCCATGCTGATGAGATCACATATTCATTTAGGTCTTGAAGGAAGCTACTAGCTGTGATGATTCCTTCTTGCATGTCTCCATTTGCCTATGAACCCTTCCTCATTCTGCCTCACCCTGCTATCTTCCCAGCAGTGGATACCTCAACAAGTAATTTTTCTTTTGGCAGAAAGAACCCAGACATCCAAACTGAGGGAAGGCAATTTCCATCTTCTATCCCCAGAATTCCACCTACAGGGCCTTGCCCTAGCAGCTCTGACTCTGTCCTCCCAGGGTGGTATCCCTGGATCTTTCCTACCTCCCCTAACTGAACTTTTCTGAAAAACAAGTTTCCTGCCACCTTCCTTCAGCCTTGTTGTTGGTCTTGTTGTTGTTACAGCCTCACTCCTACAACAAAGGTGCTACTTCTCTCACTGGCCTTTGCCTCGAATGAAGCTTTGGTCGGCATGCAACAGGTTAACAAACCAAGCAACCATCAATTTGCCCCCGGAGTCAGTGGGAACCCAGTGAATGTTTGATCTGGGTCAGGAAATGGGATGAAATTTGCCCTGCCTGCTGCTTAACCTATTGCTTCCTTCCGCAGATAAAATCCTGTTGGTCACCGCCGCTGCTGCCTGCCTATAGCATCAACAAGTCATGTTTAGACAAGTTTCTGAAGAACATTGTGCACCTAACAATGAACCAGAAACAAGGAGCGATAACTGAGCTGTTTGACTGATGCCAGGATTCAGCTGGGAGTGGTAGATCACCACATATTTAGATGGAGCTCTGCAAACAGGCTGTGCAGGAAGCCATTGTAGGCACATTGGACAGACACACGGACACACACAGCGGAAACATGGCTATCTTCATGGATGCTTTCCTAAGTCCTTCCCACTTGATTCATAGCGGCAGCGCATCTGATTACTAGTTTTGTCAACCCCCTATTGCCAAAGCATTGACATGAATAGAGCACTAGATTTGGAGTCAGGAAGATTTGGATTCAAATCCCACCTGAGCCACTTATTACTGTGTCACTCTGGGCAAGCCACGAAACATCTGTGTACCTCAGTTTCCTCCTCTGTAAAATTAGAAGGTTGGACTCACTGGCTCGGGTCTCTTCCAGTTTTAAGTCTATGATCTATGCTCCCTATACTCTATTCATCTTTTCTTTGTTGCACAATACTACAAAACAACCATGCTCCATGAACCTTGACAAAGAGTTTGACCTAGTAATTCACACGGGCAAAAACAAATAGGTAAAAAAAAATCCATGTTCCAGATGATGCCATAGTTATATTGGGCAGCCCATTGACTTGCTCCACACGGGATGAACGCTACAGTTAGACATTGAGATGTGCCCAGAACTAAAGAAGAGAACAAGCTGGATTGCATTTGGAAAATCGTGCAACACTTTCAACAACCTGAGATTGCTCCATGACCAAAACAACAACAACATTTTGTTAAATACTGACACTTGATTAGCCATATGGCTAGAAACAATAAAATACAATTGTCAGCAACTGAATGGAGAGTCATAGGGTGGGCACGATAACACTTGTGGCCTCTTTCCAGAGATGAGATATTCAAGAAGTGATGTAAAAATATCATTCACGTGTTGTGTGGTCATAAAAGGAAATGGGCAGGTAAAGGAATGAGAATGAGGCATGACTGAATGATGACCAGTTTACTGGGTTTGCAGTCAGGCCCTTGTGTGAATCCCACATCAAACAATTGCTGTCTGTATGGGGATAGGGAAGTCACTTAATTTCACAGAGGCTCAGATAATGAAATTCAAGGGCAAACCAGCATTAGAAATGCCACCCTCCAGGTGAAAAATGAAGGTGATATAAAGACAGTAGATATCAACAAGCAATTTTTAAAAAGATGTACATTGCAGAATTTGCTTAATTCCCAATCCTATGAAAGCTATAACTATACTGAGGTGACTTTAGAAATTTTTTTTAGATAGTCCTTATTCATTTAGGAAGAGAATCTCCATTTTAACACCATTTTAGCATCCAGAGATGACTGGATTTTATTGCTATTATTTTAACTTTATTTTTCATTAAAATGTTAATGATATCTTTGGTTTTTAACATCACCTTCATTTCCAAATATATCTCTCTGCCACCTCCTAACCAGCAAGCCATCCCTTGTGGAAAATAAAAAGATAAAACAGAAAAACAAAAAAAATAGTTCAGAAAGATCAGTCAACACATTAACAGAATCTGACCACTTAAAGCATGGGCTATACCCATAGTTCCACAATTCCACAAAAAGAAAGGGAGATGCATTTACTTTATTTTATTTTTAATTTGTGGAATAAAGCAAATATTTTCAAAACATAATGCAATAAAAAAAATGATTGCACATGAAACTGAAAATCTGCTACGTACAACTTGCTATTTCTTTCAACAAAATTATCAAGTAAATTCCTTTCTTTTATTCCTCACCCTAGAGATGGCTACCATTAGACACAAATAGGCATATGTACTAAAATTATTCTGTACATACGTTTTTCATCTTTTTTCTGGTACCAAGTTTGATCATCTTACATTCCTGTTATTTCTATATCCAATTCCTGAATGGCAGAAAATTTTGGTCTTGATCATCTACCATCAAATGGAGAGAAACCAAGAGCTAAAAGCTATGACTATAGCCAGGCCTGAGAGTGGGGCTGATTTGTTTATTGAGAACAGGTTATTTTTCTTTTGGTAGAAGCCCAGTTATCCAAACTGAGAGAAAGCATGAAGGTTCAGGAGGCACTAAATTGTGTCTAAAGCCAGGAGAGTTAGAGGAAAGGCCTTTAAACCAGACAATGAAAAGAACTGAATGGGTATCATGACATGCCAAAGGCAGAAGACACAAGAGGAGGGCTGAGAGATGCTGACTCAAGAGCCAACCTAGGCCAGAAATGTTAAAGAAATCTGAAGAGGTTAGAGTGGTAACTGGGACAAAACATTTCAGGATGTGTTGGGTGGAGAAGAGGACGTGAACAATGAATGGCAGCTACCCAGAGGAGAGTAGGAAGAGAGGGCTGGTCTAACCCCTAGAAGGATTGGAGAGGCAGACAGACCTGAAAGAAGGGTGTCAAGATGGTGCTTGAGGGTACCAAGCATGCAGGTGACAACAGACTCCAAGAGGGGAGAGAGGTGTTAAACATCCTTCTCAGGAGGAAGCACCTCCCATCTCAGCATCTTGACACAAAGCCCACTTTTCCCTGACTAGTTATGTTATTTATGACTCTAGCTGAGTGATCTCAGGTCCATCACAAGAATGACAGTCTATTTTGCGTGACACATGATAATAGCAGGAATAATTTGTGCTATACACATTCTTTCCTCTCATTTAAAGGGGTAGTAGGAAAGTATAGGAAAGCTAGGTAGTGAAGTGGATAGAGTGGCAGGCCTAGAGCTAGAAAGACATCTTTCTGAGTTCAAATCTGCCTTCAGACACTTACTAACTATATGGCCCTGGGCAAGTCACTTAACCCTGTTTACCTCAGTTTCCTCATCTGTAAAATGAGCTGGAGGATGAAATGGCAAACCATTTTGGTATCTTTGCCAAGAAAATCCCAAATAGGGTTGTGAAGAGTTGGATATAACTGAACAAAGGTATGTGAGAGGTCAAGATCAATACTGGTCTTTAACCAAAATAACAACAACAAAATGAAATGTTAGTCAACAGTTGCATAGTGAAACAGAATAAGTGGCCAACTAGAATTCCAAAGACCTAATCTAAGCTCCAACCCTCATCTGCTAGATGATTTTGAACAAGTCACTTAAACTTTGTGAATTTGTTTCTTCTTCTATTAAAAATAGATAATAATACTCAACAAGGCAATACATTTGAAAGAACTCCACCAACTATGAAGTGCTTTTCTTCTAGAACTGGGAAGAAATGAAGCTTATCAATTATTGAAAATGGAGCAGCTGAGTGCTGATGAAAACAGGGAGTGAGGCCCAGAGCCATCCAGTCATTCATAGCAGCTGGGCCACAGCAGCCAAAAGCCATGATGTCTCCAATTCATCTCTCCAAAGCATCAGGCTTCCCACATTTTCAGGGTAGAAGGGACTCTTCCATTATAATTACCCCTATAGGAAATAGCTTGCTGGGTAATCTTCTATTCCAATCATCTGGTTAGGAAAATCTCATTAAATCTTCCATAAAAGGATGCTCAAGGGTTTCAGTTGGATCCTCTGGTCTTCACTCTCCAGTCAGGCCCATCATGGTCATCAGTGTGAGGCTTAATGCCATGGATCTGTAATCTTTGAACTATTTTTCCATAGTTTAGGCAATTGTGGGTCCTGAGAATGGGTCTGAGATTTTAAATCTGAGTTTTCCTTAGCTCAAGAGGCACCTATTGCTGGAGGCTTTTCTTAGCCCCTCTCCCACAACTATCCCCAGGTAATAGTCTTCCTTGCAGAGGTTACCACATATCTTTTTTATAAATGTCTTGGAAGATTCTAACATGTTGTCTCCTCATTAAAACATAAACTCCTTGAGGGCAGGAATTGTTTTCCCTTTGTCTTATAGCCTCAAATCCTTGACATAGGAGGTGCTTAATAAATGTTTCTTGATTGTTTATTTATTGAGGTCCCCAAAGTCCATCAGTCAGTCAAGAGGCATTTATTAAGTACCTACTATGTGCCAAACACTGGGGATATAAAGAAAGGCAAAAAAATTAGTCTCTATACCCAATTTCTCCCATGAAACTTTCCAACTTCTTGAGAAGATCCTATACTTCTATTTTGATCACATGAGATAGGGAAAGGGAGGCTAAGTCCAAGAAGAGATATAGCTAGGAGTCATGCCCCATCATTATTTGGGGATGTCCAGAATATAACAGGAAAGGTGTCCAAGATTAATAAATAGCAGTCTTTGTAAGTGCTTTCACACTCAAATAATAATAATAATTAAAATCACAGGAGTGCTGCTGAGCATAGGAAGCATCTAGGCGCTTGTCTAATCTCAATCTATGAGTCAGTAAAATTGGACCTAGACTTGTAGAATCTTTACAGGAAAGCTTCACCTCTCTTATGATTGCAAAAAAGCATATCATTTGGTAGAACAAAACACAGCCTTAGAGGTTCTTTGCCAATAAAGTTTCTTCCATGCATAATTAAATATTCCTTAAGAGAAGCAAATTAAAACAACCTTGAGATATCATCTTACACCTACCAGATTGGCTAAAATGATTAAGGGAGGAGGTGTAGTAAAGGCAGGGACTCACATGAGCTCTCCCCCAAATCCCTCCAAACACCTTTAAATAACGACTCTAAACAAATTCTAGAGCAGCAGAACCTACAAAAAGACAGGGTGAAACAATTTTCCAGCTCAAGACAATTTAGAAGGTTGGCAGGAAAGGTCTGTTGCACCTGGTTGAGAGTGGAGCAGAGTCCAGCATAGACTGAGCCAGTACAGAACCAGCCCCAGCAAACCAGGAGCAGGCCATGGGAGTGACTGAATAAGCCATGGCAGCAGCTGCCTCTAAAGCTCTCAGCCCACAGATGGCAAGAGGGTCGAACAACTGGTCAGAAGATTATAGGTGTCTCTTTTCTAGCACTGAGGCAGCACTCTGTTGCTTTGTCCATACCCCGATCAAGGTCACAGTCCTGGGTGGCAGCCCCAGGGCAAGCAGGAGCACTAGCACAGCAGAGTTTGTGGCCGCAGTGGAGGAGGAACTCTCCTCGCAGTTCCAGAGTAGAAAAGAGTGTTTGGGGTCACTCACATAAAAGTGCATAGGCCAGTAATGTAGTAAACACCTCTCATTAGATCACACCACCTTGGAAGGACTGAAAACTTACAGGTCCCTAGAAGCATCTCTGAAAACGACTGCACAAAACCCCAAAGGCTTGGGACAGTGCGGTCTCCACTCTGGAAGAAGAGCCTTACTATATCAAAGAATTAAAAGTCAAGTAATAGGCTGGGAAAATGAGCAACCAACAGAAGAAAATTCTGACCATAGAAAATTACTATGGTGACAAGGAAAATCAAAACACACACTCAGAAGAAGCTAACAAAGTCAAAGCTGCTATATCCAAAGCCTCCAAGAAAAAATATGAATTGGTCTCAGGCCATGTAACAGCTCAAAAAGGATTTTGAAAATCAAGTAAGAGAGGGACAGCTAGGTGGTGCAGTGGATAGAGCACTGGCCTTGGAGTCCAGAGGACCCGAGTTCAAATCTGGCCTCAGACACATAACACTCACTAGCTGTGTGATTCTGGGCAAGTCACTTAACCCCAATTGCCCTCACCCCAAAAAAAAATCAAGTAAGAGAGATAGAGGAAAATTTGGGAAGAGAAATGAGAGTGATGCAAGAAAATCAGGAAAAATGAGTCAACAGCTTGGTAAAGGAGACACACAAAAAAATACTGAAGAAAATTACACTTTAAAAAAACAGACTAGGCCAAATGGTAAAAGAGGTACAAAAAGCCAATGAGGAAGAGAGTGCCTTAAAAAGCAGAATGTTCCAAATGAAACAAGATGCACAAAAATTCACTGAAGAAAAAAACTTCTTAAAAAGTAGAAATTGCCAAATGGAAAAGGAGGTACAAAAGCTCACTGAATAAAACAATTCCTTAAAAGTTAGAACTGAGCAAATGGAAGCTAATGACTTCACAAGAAATCAAGAAACAATCAAACAAAACCAAAAGAATGAAAAAAAAAGGAAGAAAATGTGAAATATCTCATTGGAAAAACAACTGACCTGGAAAATAGATCCAGGAGAGATAATTTTTAAAAATTACTGGACTACCTGAAAGCTATGGTTAAAAAAAAAAAGACCCTAGACATCATTTTTCAAGAAATTATCAAAGAAAACTGTCCTTGTATTCCAGAACCAGTGGGTAAAATAAAAATTGAGAGAATCCACTGATCACCTCCTGAAAGAGATCCTAAAATGAAAATTCCTAGGAATATTATAGCCAAATTGCAGGGCTCCCAGGTCAAAGAGAAAATGTCGCAAATAGCCAGAAAGAAAAAATTCAAGTATCATGTAGCCACAGTCAGTATAACATAAGATTTAGTAGCTTCTACATTAAAGGATCAGAAAGCTTGGAATATGATATTCTGGAAGGCAAAGGGGCTAATATTACAGCCAAGAATCACATACCCACCAAAACTGAGTATAATCCTTCAGAGGGAAAAAATGGATATTCAATGAAATAGAGAACTTTCAAGCATTCTTGAGGAAAAGATCAGAGCTGAATAGCAAATTTGACTTTCAAATATAAGACTCAAGAGAAGCATGAAAAGATAAACAGAAAAGGGAAATCATAAGGTACTGAATAAGGTTAAACTGTTTGCATTCCTACATAGGAAGATGAAACTTGTAACTCATAAGAACTTTCTCATTAATAGGTCAGTTAGAAGGACTGTGTGTGTGTGTGTGTGTGTGTGTGTGTGTGTGTGTGTAAGTAATAACAAGTTGTACATAATAGATTTTTAGCATTATGTGCAATCATCTTTTTTTATCATACCATGTTATGGAAATGCTTGTTTTATTCCATAAATTAAAAATTAAATAAAGGAGATGTAAGCACAGACAACTTTGGTCAATACTCCTCTGATTATCAATAGCAATAGTAATTTATGTGACCAAACACACTTACCACATTCAAGGAGAATTGAAGGATCACAGATTTAGTGCTACTAAGTACCACCGAGGTCCTTTAGGTCATTCTCACTTTACAGTTGAGGAAACTGAGGCCCAAAGAGGCTTGTTGACATGTCCATGATCACACAGATATTAAATGACAGAGTCAGGATTCAAATCCCTGTCCTTTGACTCCAAATGCAGTAATCTTTCCACAGTGTCATGATCTTGACGTCCTGTATAGAGTCTAGTTGGAAGGACACACCAAGTTCCTCCAGATCCTTGTGTCTTGGGTTGCCATTATACTGAGTGCTTGGACACCACAGGACAATTGTCTCATCTCCCCTAAGTTTTCTTTTCTCTTGGCTAAACACCTCTGGTCCCTTCAAATAAAGAGGTGGTAGAAGAGAGTGTCACTGATTGGCTAATGGCAGAAAAACACGATGGTATGTGAATGTTGCAGAATATTTTTTCAGTCATTTCAGTTGTGTCTGCCTTTTCATGACCCCATTTTGTAGGGAGGGGGTTGGTGGGGAAAGGGTTGGGTTTTGTTTTGTTTTGTTTTGTTTTGTTTTGTTTTTTGGCAAAGATACTAGAGCAGTTTGCTATTTCCTTCTCCAGTTCATTTTACTGCACATTAAGAAATGAAGAATTCAGAGAAATATGGGAAGATTTACATGAAATGATGGAGGGCTAAATAAGTAGAAGCCAGAAGAACTATATACTCAGTAACTCCAATAAAGTAAAGAGATAAAATGGCTTTGCCAAATCACAAATCTGGAAAGGGCACTGGTTCTACACTCAAAAAAACCTAAGTTGGAATCCCTGGTACCCTCCACACACAACCATACACACTCACACACACACACACACACACACACACACACTCACACACACATACACTTCATGCTTAGTGCCTGTGTGACTTGAGCATGTCACAACCTCTCTGAGCATCAGTTTCCTCATCTGTTAAATGAGGGGAGGAATTGGACCAAATGGAATCTAAGTTCCTTCCCCCTCTACTCTGATGATCTTGTTTCCCTCTGCAGTTGTCAGTGCTGAGGGATAAGAATGTCCCAGGTCCTTATTAAAACTCAAAAAAAAGGGGATGTGGAAAAAATGGGACATTAATGCATTGTTGGTGGAGTTGTGAACTGGTCCAGCTATTCTGGAGAACATTTTGGAACTATGCTCAAAGAGCTATAAAATTGTGCATACCCTTTGACCTAGCAATACCACTAGCAAGGCTGTATTCCAGAGACACCAGCAAAAAGGGGAAAGGACCTATTTCTACAAAAATATTTATAGCAGCTCTTTCTGTGGTGGCAAAGAATTGGAAATTGAGGAGATGCCCATATGTGGGGGAATGGCTGAACAAGTTGTGGTATATGATTGTGATGGAAAACTATTATGCTATAAGAAATGAGAGGGATAGTTTCAGAAAAACCTGGGAAGACATATGACCTTATGCAAAGTGAAGCGATCAGAACCAGGAGAACATTATACACAGGAACAGCAACATTGTAAGGATGATTGACCATGAAAGATTTGCTATTATGATCAAGACAATTATCCAAGATAATTCCAAGGGACCAATGATGAGAAATGTTATTCACCTCCAGAAAGAGAAGTGATGAACTCTGAATGTAGACTGAAGCATACTTTATTTAAACTTTATTTATTTTTCTTGTTTTCGTGTGTGTTTACAACATGGCTAATTTGGAAATATGTTTTGCATGACTTCATATGTATAATCAATATGAAATTGAAGGGAGGAAAGGTAGGAAGGAGAGAATTTGGAACCCCAAATTTTTTAAATAAATGTTAAAATGTTTACATATATTTGGGAAATATTTAATAAACTAAATAAAAATATATTTTTCAAAACTCCTGCAGAGAAAGTTCTTTATTTTTAAGGTATATCAAGATAGACATTGAAAAATCTTCTAGTTCAGAAAGCATTTCTGTCATTTCTCTTCACTAATAGCAATGGAAAACTGGATATAAAACTCAATAAATTGAAATATGATGATAAAAGACTATTCAAACAATGCCAAATATTGAGATGGTACATCTTTAAAATGAGAAATTCCAAAGCTAGTTGCAGCTTTTTCTCAAGACTGAGGAAGGAGTTGAGATTAGACCCATTGTCTTCTTCCCTTACCAGGCCGCATAGGGAGTATCGTGTTCAGTTTGGGGTAAGCTAGAGTGTGTCCAGAGAAGGAAAACCAGAACTATCAGTTTAAGGGCTTTGACATCAAAGCATAGTTTAATCAATTAGAAAATAGTTTATAGATTCCTCCTGTTTTTATATCACAGTCATTTCTAGATATAACAACCCTCACACTCCACCCCCAAGAACTGAACCGTTCTGCATATCATTGACAAACAAATGGACAAAAACAGTTAAGCAAAAGCTACACCCAGTATAAGCACACATCACTGTGTGTAACACAGGTGACATTGTGCCTCTCCAGTCTCTGGCTTTGCACTCTGAGACATGTTTTGTTTTCTGTTCTTCAGATTGGTAACTACAACTACAAACAAATGAACACATTGGACACATATGCCTCCTTCTACATCCATATTTTACCACCTTCCTGTCTTCCTATGTACAGTGGAACGTGTATTCCAATAGAAAACTCAGATCTTTGGGTATCTGCCCTTACGTATGATGATTGTTGCTAGGAAACTTCTTAGGGACTGCATGGGAGGGGGACTTTGGGAGCAGTCAATCAGTGGGTGGCGTGCATGCTTTGATCTGGGAAGATATGGAGATGATGAGTGGAGCCATAGGCAACTGATCGACATAGCCTTTCCAGGAATGGCCATGCTGATTTGACTGAGCTAGGAGTGGATCAGGGGTGCAGAAGGGAAGAGGAAGGAAACAAGAATATGCACAATGCAGTAAAGTATGAAGCTGGCCAGAGAGCAGCATGATAGATCTGGATCTCACTAGTCATAAATCCAGGTGCCCAGAACGAGAGCTAGAGCCTGGAGTTGGAGACTGAGGGTTGAGTAGGGAGGCATTAATGTAAGTCAGTACCTCTGTCCCCATGTCCCTCTCTCCTTTTGTGCTCAGTTTCATTGTAGCATTCACCGAATTTGCACTCATCCTGGCAAGTTGGATCCTCAGAAGGAGATTGTCTACTACTTCCCTTAAGGTTATAGAGGGTAACCTTGAAGGATTGTGGTTTCTAGGACCATCACTTGTAAGTTTCTATCCAGTGCCCCCCCAACCTTATCAAATGACCAGTTGAATTCTATAAGCTTTTATAAAAAATATTTAGAAAGTATAGCAAGAACATTAGGTGCCAACAGTTCCCCCAAACCAGAGGCACATGTTACCTTTGCTCATACAAAAACTCTGAGCTGGGTAAGCTCATGCTTGGAATGCACATGTAGCCAAAAGATAAACTGAAAATTCCTGGTTACTGGAAGTGCTTTTCTTCGTTCATGGAAATGTAATGAAGTTGCTTTTAGGTATAGCTTCCTTCTGGTCTCTGAAAGTTGGTGCTTTTAAAGAATCCTGTCTAGTTTGTCCTTGGTGTGTCTTTCACGTCTTGATGCAAATGTTGACATCAGTCTGGGGACATTGACACTGATGAGTTTCTCCAACCTTTAAAAGTTCATATGATCGTTACTGGCAGATCAGAGAAGGGTAGATGAGGGGAAGGAAATAAAACTCAATCCTTCCCCCAAAAAAGGCAATTTTCTTAGAGGAGTTATTCACCTCTGTATTCAGCCATCACCCAATTGATCCTTTGCAGGAATTCCAACTTTGAAATGGATTATTGTGTTTTACATAGATCAAGAGATGTAGCTGATTAATTTGGCCAATCACAAGCCATTTCTCTGTTCCTGGGTTGTATGTCTTTATCCAATGATTAAAGCATTTCACTCCTCCCAAATTAATTCAGGATTTGTTATACCTAATTTATACCTTTGATGAATTGATTCAATCTAGCTCTCTGGTCTTTCTGTTATTACCTTAATTTGAGTGGAGGACTCCCACTCCTACACATCAAATAAGGGATTTGGACTAAGTCAGGGGGTTTTAATTTTTTTTTTTTAGTTGTGGAACCTCTTGGGAGTTGGGTGAAGCCTATGGAGCCTTTTTCAAATTGGTGTTTTTAAATCCATAAAATAAAATTCATAGAATTGCAAAGGAAATTGATTATATTGAAAGACAGTCAGCAAATATATATATATATGTATATGTACATATGTGTGTGTGTGTATATACATGTATATGTATGTATGTAAATGTATATGTATATGTATACACATCAGGTTAAGAACCTCTTATGTAGATATTCCCTAAGTCACCTTCCATCTCTGAAATTAGATAGAATTGCTCAAGATAACCCAAAGAAACCAGTGGCTTTTCAGGTCACCTATGATAATGTGAAAATGCCACTTGAGAATTCTGCATGCTGAGTGCTAAGTTCCTCTTTCTATTTTTCTCCCCACTTAGGTTCTTTATATTCCCAACTCCAATCAGGCACCAGGTTCAAATTCCCTCTCAGTCTCTCTGAGAATAGCCAAAGGAAACATGCTGGCACTTTGGAGACTTTCTTCCTCCCCTATCCCTTCTATTTTAGTAACCCACACACATTCTATTTCCATCGTTAGAGCACAGGATGAAATATCAGAAGGTGAATACAACGACACTGAACCAGACATAAATTGAAAAGCAATGAAAGGAATTTAAGAGCTGAGGCTAACAAATCTTTGGCTGCTCGCAAGCTTGGGACAGAGAATCTTATTGACTTTTCTTTTTGGACAGATATGGGAAATCAAAGAGCTGTTAGGGAATTACATGGAGAAAAGTACTCAGCTTTTAAAAGGCGGTGGAGGATGGGAGGTAATTACAGTAAGATATTCTGTCTCAGGAAAGTTCTTTGATGAACAGAAAACAACAAATTACAGAAGTAAGGAACTGGCTAGTCACTCACTTATCCATTAGAGATCACATCTTCACCATTCCATAAGACACTGACAAAAAATAAAAACAGAAAAACACAATTGACCAATTGATGGTGTCTTTATCCATTTCTGCCTGTCATTTGAAAACCTGCACTTTGGAAAGGTTTTGAGAATAGGGCAGACCAACTCTGCCTAGCTAATTGCCAGTGAAGACACATGAATTACTCTTCAATTGCATGAAAGGTGAAGAGGTCCCAGGAAATGGTTCTAACGAAAACTTGGCAAGTACGCGATAAAAGCTTGTCTGGTGGCAGTCCTGATCATTAAGATTTGGAGTCTGGAGTTCAGCATGAAGACAAAAGACTCTTTGGGTCTTAGCAACCTTTTGTAAAATTAAGTTTTATTGATATATTTTGTGTTTTAAATATCCCTTTCACTGCCTTACAGATCCTCTATTATTCCAAAGGAATAAAGAGCTATCCTTTAAAACAAAGAATAAAGGAAAGGGGAAAATATTCAGCAAAATTAACAAAACATCCACCGAGTCTGTCTTCCATGCAGTTGATATGGGGTTCACATATCTCTTCTTTGGGGCCAAGCTTGGTTCAGGTTCATTGCTCAGGCTGTTTCAATTGTTTGAAAATTGTTCTTCCATTTACATCGCTGTTAGCTTGGGGGGTGTTCTTCCATTGACATCACTGTTAGTTTGAGGGGTGTTCTTCCATTTACGTTGTTGTAGTCAGGTACAGTTGTCCTGGTTCTAATTATTTCACTTTGCATCCCCTTAGCAACTTTTAAATGTTTATTTTTCCCATTTCAACTACATGCTTCCTCCACAGGAGTCCTTCTGTGACAGCTCATTGCAGCGTAACAGTCAAAGCTCTCAAAGGTTATGCCAGCAGATAACTTTTCTCACAGTAGGTTCTACTATGGTGAAAATTAGTCAAATCTTAAACCGAGGCTGTCGTCCGTGCCTCTGAACAGGGACAGACAGGAGAATGGGCAAGCAGAGCAGGCTAGCAGCAGGGACAGAAGCCAGTCATGCTATTTCTGATGGTGTTCCCAGCCAGTCACTCCAGGCAATTTCCATACGATAATTCTGGGTGGAGCAGGAGTGAGAGTCAAGTTCATGGAAAAGACTTGTTCAGTTACTAGGCTGGGAAAGCCTCAGTGTATCTGTCAAACAATACGAAAAATCTAGGTCATGTGAAACAACATTTTAATAGGTAAAAAAGGCATGTTCATAATTTTGAACTCAAAGGAAACCCACACAGCAATATTTAACATTCCCACGGAGAGAACAAAACCGATTGTGACTCCACGGAGAATGGAAGAAGCCTGCTAATGAATGGTTATCCATCATGAAAACACTGAGGTCCCTGAGGTTGAACATTTGAGAGAGCCAAGCCAGCCAGGATATCCTGGAACAGTAAAAGCAGGTAGCAATTTCACCTCTAAGTCAACCTTCCTGTCAACTTTTAAGTAAATGTGTCTAGTTTTCAGACAAAGGAATTTCTCTCTCACAAAAGTCTTTTGGGAACTGCCAGGTGAGTTCACCCCATCAGGTGACACTGGGAACTTTCCTGTGAAAAGGTTGGCCTTGAAAGTGCATAGCCTGTGGGAAGTAGAGTGGCATAGCCCATGGACCAATGGATACTATGGTGATGCTTTGCTAACCTTCCTTCCCCTAGGTGGGCTCTCTGGTTTTTGTTTCTCTGGGCCTCTAAAACAAGAAAACAGAAATGGGGAGAAGTCAGAAGTCATTTTAGATTTTTTTTTTAATGGGCACGTATCTGAAGACCATAGCAAATTTATGTTGCTAACCTTATATGGGAACAGGTGCTAGAAATTCACTTGTATACAAAACTCATGGGCCACTAAATGGTGACCCAAGGGCCCCTCTTTGGGCAGGAAGCAAATCACCACAGGTAATTTACCCAATGGTGGAAGAAAAGTTGTAATCTCCTAGTGCCAGGGAATTGTATTCAATGCCCTGCAGGAGGTGAGAAAAGGAGTCTGTCAGTTTGGTGGGAAAGGGAGTAGAAAGTGAATTTTGACTTGGGGTTCAGGGAATAAGGAGATCCATAACTGTGATGTAATCTAGGATCCTTGGTCCAAGAGGAGCTAAGAAGTTAAAAGATCCTTTTTTATTATTATGGGGGTAGATAATTAAATGGTTTCAGCATTTAAAAAATATTATTTTATTTTTTCAATAAATAAAAATCTATTTTCTCCCTTGCATGTCTCCCTCCATTAAAAAACAACAACAACAAAAGAAAAACAAAACTGAAAACCAAATCATTGTAATAAATGTGTATAGTCAGCCAATCAATAAATATTTATTAAGTGCCTACTATGTACTAGGCACTATTCTAGGCACCAGGGATACAACAAAAAGCAGAAAACAGTCCCTGCCCTCAAGGAGCTCATAATCCAATAGGAGGAGACAATGCACTCCTGAAAAGCAGGAGTTATGGAGGAAAGGTTCCTGGTGGGGTCATGGGGATGATGGAAAAGTCCAGAGGAGTACACTGAAAAGATGGCTGGCCTGAATGCCCCCCCTCAAATGGAGGTTCTGATTAAGAATTTTTTTTGCTTGTTTGTTTTTCGCTTTTTGGCTAGGCAATGGTTCAGTGACTTGCCCAGGGTCACACAGATAGTAAGTGTCAAGAGTCTGAGGCAGTAGTTGAACTCAGGTCCTCCTGACTCCAGGGCCGGTGCTCTATCCACTGCACCACCTAGCTGCCCTCAAATGGAGGTTCTGGAAAGAGCCTTCCACTCCCCAATCAAAAGGAGAGAGGTACCTGGGGACAGAGGTACTAACTTGCATTTAATGCCTCCCCTCTCAGCCCTCAATCTCTAACCCCAAGCTCTAGCTCTCGCTTTGGGCCCCTGGATTTACGATTAGTGAGACCCAGATCCAGTATGCTGCTCTCTGGCTAGCTTCATACCTTACTGCAATGTGCATATTCTTCCCTCCTTCCTCTTCCCTCCCCCACCCCTGATCCACTCCTAGTTCAATCAAATCAGCATGACCATTCCTGGAAATACTACATCAATCAGTTGCCTATGGCTCCACTCATCATCTCCATATCTACCCAGATCAAAGTACGCATACCACCCACTGATTGACTGCTCCTAAGGTCCCCTCTTCCCATGCATGGAGTCCCTAAGAATTTTCCTAGCAACAATAATCATATATAAGGGCAGAGACCCAAAGATCTGACCTACACATTCCACTGAATGCAGCAAATCAGAAAGGTGGTAGACTATAGATGCGGAAGGAGGCATATGTTGTCCTATGTGACCAATATGTTGATTTGTTTTGTTTGACTATAGTTCCTTTTGAAAGGAGAGGGTTATATGGGGAAATATGGAGTCATTGGGAAATGGTAATGATGTAGAAAGAGTTTCAATAAACATTTATTTTAAAAGAGAAAGTGGGAAGTTGTTAATGGTTTCTGCCACTACCATGACAGCATGAGACTACACAGGAACATTTTGTATCAAAACCAGGTGGTAGGTTATAGAGTTGCTCAAGGTCGCTGGGTCTACGAGAGCATAGATCCAGGGTACATAGTAATTGGGAAGACATAGGACAAGACAGGCAGCCAAGTGCATAGAGTGCTGGGCCTGGGGTCAGGGAAACTCATCTTCCTAATTTCAAATCTGGTCTCAGACATTTACTAGCTATGTGACCCTGCGCAAGTCACTTAACCTTATTTGCCACTATTTCTTTAGCTGTAAAATAGCTGGAGAAGGGAATGGCAAGCCATTTTCTTATCTTTGGAAGAAAACCCCAAATGGGGTCATGAAGAGTTGGACACAACTGAAACAACTGGACAACACCAGGCCAAGATGATCAAGTGCTGGCTAATCCGTCCCCTGGTAGTGCAAGCTGGGTGTTAGGTGTTCACATCGGTAACCCTCTAGCAGGAAAATTACTCTGTGTCTCTCCTTCCTTGATCCTGGGGTTTGCAAAATAGAACAACTCATGGGGAAATGGCCAGGCTGTTCACAGGAATAGCACAGGCCCTCTGGCAAGCTGAGAGAGCTCTCTGAAGGTGTCCTCACCCAGCTAGATGAGTTGGTGGCAGCTGCCAGTCTTCCACTAACATATTGCTGATAGCTTGTTTAGGAAGGGTATATTCTTGTGTGAAGGTACACAGGGTGGTCATATTCTGCCAGTCCATTAAGCCAGTTCATCCCTGATTGGATTGTACAAACCTTCAGCCAACTGATATTCATGATTCTCAGTTTCAGCTCAGAGAGGCATACCATAAGTCATCTGTATTGCCCCAGTACAGGTCTTAATGTTACCCTGCAGTGGATTATTTTCTCAAATATATGGTATTGCCCAGAAGCTCACATGTCGTAACTTGGGACAACACAAACCTTACCTTGACCCAGTTAGTGGGAAAGTATCAGGATAAGAGTTCATTGGAACATTGAAATTTGGGGCAATCAGGGAGACAATCCACTTATGTTCCCAATCAATATTTTCTAGGGGATTATAGATCAAGGTTCCTGTTCTGAATTCCAGGTGTTGGGCTCCTTTAGGGTAATGGTCCTGCCTCACAATGTTCAGTACTTTAGTTGGAGTTGGCTCAACTAGGGTGGTGGAGCTATTGCTTACCCCAAAGATCTTGACTACTTTGTCCTGGAGGACCACACCAATAACAACAGGCTCCTCTACCCCATCCTAAGTTGGACCATAGCATAAAACTATTCTGTTTATCAAGATAAAATGATCACTACTGAGACTGTCTTTCAAAGCTAAATGAGAGATGAAACAAGATGGTAGCCAACAGAACTTCTTTTTGCAAAGGCAACTGGGAAGCATAGCGTTGGTACAAAGAATGCAGTGGTGTCAGGGTGCGTAGAGTAATCACAAGAGTTGGGTCATGGTAGGCATTGGGGATCCAGAGCAAGTAGGAACAATCCTAACAAAGTAGGCCAGCACACTCGAAATACCATTCCACAGGGAAAGGGAAACAGGCAAGACAGCATAAATAGTCAGAATTGGTGAACTTTGACTAGAGAGGCAGCTACCGCATTGGTGATAGACAGTTTGTATTGATCATTTGACCAGCTGAGATTTTATGGGTCAGCCACTCTCCACTTTGTGAGGGTGTGAGTGTGTAGCTGTGCATATTTCTCCCTCCCTTGCCTATTCTGCCTCTTGCACCGTGAGGTGGTCAGATATATTGACTGTAGAAAGTACCAACATTTGAGTAACCTGACATGATGAGAAGCTTCCCTCCTTACACTCTCCCATATCCCCAAAATCCACAGAAAGGACAACTGGAAATGATGATAATTAAATGATGTAGGGACTAGTAAGAAAACAAACAAAACAATGAGGCTATACCAGTGTATAGCCTAGAGTTGCTGCTCTTTCCTAAAGTATTCACAACATTAAAAGTCTTGGGAATAAAAGACAATCAGCTTCTTCCCTAGAGAACCCTCCATAATTGTTCCCAGAGGAACCTTGGGTTTTTCAGGACTCCATCCAATAAATAGATTCTACCAATTGCCTCAAGGGACATAGACAACGTCATGTAAATCATCAGCATTTATAAATGTCCTTTTGATCTGAAGTTGTCTTTCCCTTTTGATGAGTTGACATTGCACCCTGCATTCTGTTCATGATAACTATACAGGACAGTTATTTATAAATGATAGGAAGTCATTTTACACAGCTAGTGCTTTTTTTGTGGTTTATAAAACACTTCCACCTCTGTTACTTCATCGGAGCAGCACAATCATCCTGCAAGGTGGATACCATAATTATAATTATTCCCATTTTACAGATGAGGAAACAGAAGTTAAGAGAGGTTGAGTAATTTTTCCAAGGTCATGCAGCTACTAACAGAAAACACAGGTTTTCTCATTATAAGACTATCATTCTCTCTACAATTTTGGAAGTGTTTTTAGCATCACAAAAGAACATTTCTAAGAGCCTAATTTGAACGTTTTGTATGTAATGCAAAGAGAATTTTAAAAGACAATTCTTGTCTTCTAAGACACTGTTTGTCTTGGATTCAATAGCACTGACTTGGATTCAAAATGGCAGACAATACACAAAATGGCAGAATAAAATAAATACATTTGAACAAATAAACAATTGCAGAAGATAGATGATAGATGATATAGATAGATAGACAGACAGACAGAGAGATAGACGGATGGATGGATGGATGGATGGATGGATGGATGGATGGATGGATGGATGGGGGTATATCACATCTCAGCCAAAATATGCATGTCATGATAGATCACTGGTAATATCTGTAAAGGAGAACAATTAGCTTCTTAATGATTAGTAGTCTACATGAACCTTTGGAAAAGAAACAAAAGCCTCTTCCTATAATGAACACCAATCTTTTTTTGTGTCAATATATTTATATACCATCTTATATATCATATGCCATCTTGTTTCATTTCTCATTTAGCTTTGAAAGATGAATCTCTGTAGTGATAATATCATCTTGATAGACAGAATTCAGGTCTTCCAGATTCCAAGTCCAGAGCTTTGGTGGACATAAATAAGCTACATTTTTTTAACCAAGAAATGCATGAGGAAAGCAATGTAAAGAATTTTATCAGGGAGATGTAGGGCCAAGATATGAGGTCTGGAAGATGGCAGAGTGGAAAGGTCACAACTGTCAAATCTCTCCCAAAACCTCTCCTACAAAATGACCACAGAAAACAGCAAAAAAAAAATTCTGAGAAAACCAAGAAAAAGTTAGAGTAAGTTATTTTTTCTACCCAAGGCAGCATAAGAGGACAAAAAGATCTATAGATACTGGAGTAGAAACTGGCTGAGAATGTGACATGACAGAAGCAGTACCACATGGGGGCATCAGCCAGCAGTAGTGGAATTAATAACAGTGGCACTAGTACCCAGGGACAGTACAGGGACTGTAGACCTGGTCAGAAAAAAGATTGCAAGAAACCCCAGTTTCAGCATGAGTTGAATGATAAGGTAATATTTGATAGTTCTATCCTCTTTTACCTAATTCCAGGTCATAATCCCAGCTGGAGAGGAATGGTCACAATCATGATGGCAAAGGGACCCTAGGAAGGCAGTGATCAGACCTCTTCCTACATCACATTTTGGAGGCACCAAAAACTTACAGGCCTTCTAATCAAGTTGTAAAAGCAGAAGAAAATAATAGACAGAAGCCCAGGTGAGTCATCCCACACACACACACAACCCCATAGGTGATCAGAGCCCAACTCTAATGCAAAGTCCAAAGTCAAGAAGCAAACTGGAAAAATCAGAAAACCATAAAAAAAAAACCCTACCAATAAAAGCTACTATAGAGAAATGGAAGCTCAAGACACAAACTCAGAAGAAGACAATGACTTGAAAACAACTACAAGCAAAGCCTCAAAGAAAAATGCAGATTGAATTCACAAGAATTCTTAGAAGAGCTAAAGAGATAAAGAGTCCAAAATGATTTTTAAAATCACATAAGACTGGTAGAGTAAAAATAAGAAAATAAATGAGAGCTTTGCAAGAAAACTATAAAAAGTAAATTAACAGTTTGGTAAAAGAGGCCCCCAGAAAGCTTTGGGAAAAAAAAAAACTCCTTTAAAAATCTGAATTGGCCAAATGGAAAAAGAGGGGGGAAAACTTCCTGAATAAAATAAATTCTTACTAAAAAGTAAGAATTGATCAAATGAAAACTAATGACTCCTCAAGACAACAATAAACAATAAAACACAGTCAAAAGAATGATAAAAAAAAATAGAAGAAAATGTGAAATATCTCCTAGGGAAAACAACTGACCTGGAAAAAGATCAAGGAGAGAAAATTTAAGACTTATTGGACTACCTAAAAGTCATCATTAAAGAAAAAGACCCTAGACATCATATTTCAAGAAAATATTAAGAAAAACAGCCCAGTTATCTTAAAACTAGAGGGCAAAGTATAAAATGAAAGAATCCACTTATCATCCTCTGAAAGAAATCCCCAAATGAAAACTCTCAGGAACATCATAGCAAAAATCCAGAACTCCCAGGTCAACAAGAAAATAAGGCAAATAGTGAGAGAGAAATAATTCAAAGACTAAAAAGCCACAGTCAGGATTACACAAGACCTGCAAGCTACCATTATAAAGGAGTGGAGGACTTAAAATGTAAATTTCAAGAATTTGAAAGAGCTAGGATTAAAAACTGAGTATAATTCTATAACAAAAAAAAAAACAGGAAACAAATGACATAGAGAATTCCTGATAAAAAAAAAAACAGAGCTGAATAGAAAACTTGACATTCAAACACAAGATTTGGGAGAAGCATAAAAAGGTAAACATGAGTGAGAAATCATGATTTCACAAGTTTAAACTGTTTAAGTTCCCATCTGGGAAGATACATGTAACCCCTAAGAATATTATCATCATTAGGGTAGTTAAGAGGAATCTACTCAGAGGGCATGGGTTTGAGTCTATCACATTGGGATAACCCAAAATAATGGGAGGGTGAGAAAGAGTTATGCACTGGGACGAGGGATGAGGTGGATGAGACCACAATTTTGAGTCAGTGTTAGCAATTTCACTATTATCATTTTGCTTTGTTGAGGTGGGAGGTGAGATACACTGGGAAATATTGGTGGCATAAAAACAGAAGCTATCAATAGTAATGTGTTTTGTAAAACTATCTCCCCAAAATAAGATGCACTGATTATGTAGTGAAAGATGACTGGTGGAAAACTCCATATGCTCCTATGGTAAACATACAACATTAGGAATCACAGAGGAAAAACCTAGCATGCTGGAAAGTCCTCTTTGTAGGAAATATAGAATGGCATGGACAAGAATTAAACAAGATGAAGTGTGGATGTAGTCACGAGTGTCACTGTTAGTGGAAATTCCCACATGAATGAACCCATAAACCCACTGTGATATCCAAAAAAGTATCAGAGTTTTGAATGATTTTGAATTGAGATTAATTCTCTAGCCCACTTTTCCTGCAAACTGGAGATCACAGTCTTTTGTATTCAGTATGGATGCTTGAAAAATTGTTTGCTTAGAGATTTGATCATGATACTTCATTCTTCTACCATGTATTAGGTACAAATTAAATGACATAATCACCCAAAAAAATTTTCAGGTAAATCCCTCAGAGTTTCCATTAACACATGTGGGTAAAATGATCTGAATACTCATTCAAAGTGCATATTTATCAGAGTTGCACTGTAATAAGAGAACAAAATGAACCATCATTTCTAAGCAAGATTTTAAACCACAAGTACTTTCACGTTACAAGACATTAAAGACATCGGCCATTTGCTGCATGAAATTAAGGCAGAGAAATGTCATTTGTTGTATTGAAAACCAGGGTGTAATTTCCCACGCATCAAAAGATGTTGCCACCAAATTTTCAGGCTTTCACTCTGCTTTAACATCAGCCTTAGATGATATCCTTGAAAGACCATTAGAATATCTTCTTATCTAACCTTTGCCCTTATATTGCATTCAAAAACCCAGTGCTAAGGAAAACTGTAGTGTTCTGAATTTTTTTCAGTGTATTTTGTTTTAGATGTTAAGTTTCTTGCTCATAGAGATATGAGATAAACGTATTTCCAAAAAGTCAGAAAACTTTTCAGAAAGTTCAGCAAAGACTCAATTAGATATCACCAAGATCCTTTCCTGGATAAGTGGTCAAAGGAAATAAAGTTTTAAAAGATTCTCAAACTCTCAACAGCTAGATGAAAGGTTACTATAATCACTAGTAAGGTAAACATCCATAAACCACGTATCATATGAGATAGATCACTAAATTGTTCAAACCCTTTGACCAAGGTATACCACCATGGCACATAAGCCAAAGAGATCAAAGACAGAAATAAAGGCCCCAGAGATACTCAAAATTTCATAACAACACTTGAAAACAAAGTTAATTTCTTTAATCAACTGAAGAAATAGCTGAATAATTTGTAGTGGATGGAAGTAATAGAGAACTATTCTTGAAGAAATGAGAGCTATGAAGAGTTCAGAGAAATGTCCAAAGACTTGGATGAACTAATAATCTAAAGGAAATTAAGTAAAACCTGGAGAACAATATGCATAATGACTACAGTATGAAAGTATAAAAGAAAAGGCAGAAAGACAGCCAAAACCCGGTTAATTTCAACTCTCCATCTCAGCCCCAAAGAATAAATCAATCAATAAACACTTCATTAAATTCTTAGGGACATATCAAGCACTGTGTTGGACATTGGAAACACAAAGACAAAAAATGAACAACCTTGCTCTCAAGGAGTTTGTGTTCTATCAAAGTGGAGTACACAAAGGAATACACTTACCTACATAGAAGAAAAGTAGAGGAACTTAGGTGCAGAATGTAGAGTATGCTGTCAGATTGGTTCTGTCTGTTGATGTGTTAGGGAGGTATTTTTGATAAATAACTGGAGTGTTAAAACAAATGTCATCTTTTAAAAAAGTTCACAAAAAAAACAAAGCGAAGAAAATGTCCAATAAAACCTATTGCAAAATGAAGAGGCATCAGCTCGTTTTGGTCCTGGTAGCATCTTAGAGCAAACGTTAGCATGCAACTTGCATTAATTTCAAACTCTTCAAAAATGCTTGATGTTTTGGATGGCAAAAAACTTACTTGGAATAACTGTGTCCTTTATTTTAATGACTTAGAGATAACATACCGTAAATGTCAGAAAACCTGAGTTTACTAGGGAGGAAACTGAGATGCAGAGAGACTAAGGGATCATTCAGGTAAGGAAATAGCAGAGCCCAGATTTGAACCCATGTCTTCTGATTCCAAATTCAGTGAGCATTCCCTTTAACCACACAAACTTAATTCAGTGAATTGATTCATGACTAACTTTTTATCAGCTTCATGGAGCACACAGAAAATAGAAAAAAATAATTTTAGCGTAAGAAATTCTTTTAATTTTTTAGTGGCTGTCAAATGAAATTAGAGTCTTTTCTCATATTACATTATCAGCACCCGCTTTGACTATTTCCACAAGGATCATTTCTCATCTAACAACACACTACACAGCAGTGTGATGTATTCAAAAGAGCACCATGATGGAAAGATCTGGCTTCAAGTTCCATGTTTTCCACAGAGTAGCCATGTAACTTCAAGTGAGTCATTTTCTAGAACTGTTGAACTTCAGAATTGGAAGGGAGCTCAGCGGTCATGTAGTCCAAATTGTACCTAAAAAGAACATCCTTTGTTACGTTCCTGACAAGTAATCATCCAGCTTTTGCTTAAAGACCTCTAATGAGGGGGAACTCACTACCACTACAGATGGTGCATTCTGCTTTGGAATAACTCAAAGTGCACAGAAGTTTTTTCTTACCTTAAGTCTAAATTTTCTTCTTTTCAACTTCCATCCTTTGAGGGCCAAACAGAGTAAATGTTATGCATCTTCCAAAATTTGTTTTTAGTTATTTTCAATCATGTCCAACTGTTCCTGACACCTTTTGAGGTTTTCTTGGCAAAGATGCTGGAGTGGTTTGCCATTTCCTTTTCCAGCTCATTTTACAGATGAGAAAAGTGAAGCAAACAGGGTTAAGTAACTTGTCCAGGATCACATAGGCACTAAGTGTCTAAGGCCAGGTTTAAGCTCAGAAAGATCAGTCTTCCTGACTCTAGGCCCAGCACTCCATCCTCTGTTCCATATTAATATTAAGCCTATTTTCGCATTAGTCATGTTGTAAAGAAGAATTAGAAGCAATAGAAGAAATGACAAGAAAGAAGAAACAAAAAAGAGAGTAAATAATACGCTTTGATTTGCATTCAGATGCCATAGCTCTTTTTCTGGATGTGGACAGAATTTTCCATCGTGAGTCTTTTGAAGTTGTCTTAGATGCTTGCATTGCTAAGAAGAGATAAGTCTATCAAAGTTAGTCATTACACATGTTACTGTGTACAGTGTTCTCCTGGTTCTGCTCACTTCACTCCGCATCAGTTCATACAAGTCTTTCCAGGTTTTTCTGAAGTCCACCTGCTCATCATTTCTTATAGCACAATACTCTTCTATTACATTCATGTATCACAACTTCTTTGAAAAGACAATAACATTAAGAATGACTGGGGAAGGCTTCTTGCAGAAGGTAAGACTTTGGTTGAGACTAGAATCTAGGAGGCAGAGATGAGGAGCACAATATTCTGACACAGCAAGGCCGTGACTGCTAACTATAACATCTTTATCCCTAGAAACAATATAATTTAAGGTTTATTAGCTTTCCAGAGTGCTATATCAGACTGTTAATTTTTCATGAGCTGATAGTACACTATAAAAGCCATTTGTTTTTCAAAATGCTTTCTAGCATTCTCTCCCTACATGCAAAGTTGCAAAGTTGATTTCTTTTTAGATGTAGGCATAATATTTTATATTGTCTCAATTAAATTTAATCTTACTAGATTTGGCCCAATATTCTAACCTGTGAACATCTTTTTGGACGCTGACACTATAATGTGATATGTTACTTATTTCTCACAACTTTGTGTCATCCTCAAATTTCTTAAATATTCCTCCTCTGCCTTAATTAATCAATAAAAAAAAATTAAGCACCTAACATATGCCAGGCACTATGCTAAGTTTTAGGGATACTAAAGGAGGTAAAAAACAGTACCTGCCCTCAAGGAGCTTACAATGTAATGGGGGAGACAACAGGCACACAAATATATACAAAGTCAGCTACATACAGGATAAACAGGAAATCATTAAGAGGTAAAGCACAGGAATTAGAAGGGGTTAAGGAAGGCTTCCTGTGGAAGGTAGGATTTTAGTTGGTACTTAAAGGAAGCCAGGGAGATCATTAGTCAGAACAGAAGAGAGAGAGCATTCCAGTCATGGGGGACAACCAGAGAAAATGCCTGGAGCCAAAAGATGGAATGTCTTGCCCACGGAACAGCCAGGGGGCCAATGCCACTGGATGAAAGAGTATATATTGGGGAGTAAGGTATAAGAAGACTACAAAGGTAGAAGGGGTTTTGATGGAACTGCAGTAAATCATTGAGCCAAGGACACCATAGTGGTGCATTTGCTTTTTGTGATATAGATCAATTTGACCAATGAGATCATCTTGAGGAGTCTTTGAAAATTTGAAACCCTACATAAAGACAACTGATTTTGATTTTAATGGCAACTAGACACAGATAAATGTCCTCTGGCCATACACTTGAAGGGAGCGTTGAAATTGTCTTCTTCATTTTTGCCTGGAGTTAACAAAAGAGCATAGATTTTTACATTTTTATTTCTTTTTTCTCAATTACATGTAAACAGGATTTTAAAATATTCTTTCCTAAAATGTTGAGCTCCATATCCTTTCCCTCCTTCTCCTCCCCCATCCTTGAGAAGGCAATTGATTTGACATAGCTTACACATGTGCAATCATGCAAAACATTTTCTATTCGCCGTATTGCAAAAGAAAATGCAGCCAGAGACAAAACAAACCGAGAATAATAAAGAAAGTTAAAAAGCATGCTTCACTCTGCATTCAGACACCATCAGTTCTTTCTCTGGAGGGGGATAGCATTTTTCATCATGAGTACTTTGGAATTGTCTTGGATCATCGTGTTGCTGAGAATAACACAGTTGATCATCACACGACATAACTGCTACTGCGTATAACGGTCACCTAGTTCTGAGATTGACAGATTTAGAGCTGTAATGGATCTCAGATATCATCTAGTCCAACCCTTTTTACATGAGGAAACTGAGGTCTGAGGAAGTTAAGTGACTCACTCAAGGTCATGTAAGTGGTAAACATTAGAGGT
Organism: Phascolarctos cinereus; assembly: GCF_003287225.1. Classification (NCBI taxonomy): domain Eukaryota; kingdom Metazoa; phylum Chordata; class Mammalia; order Diprotodontia; family Phascolarctidae; genus Phascolarctos; species Phascolarctos cinereus. Next base: position 29,878,487 of record NW_027555847.1, read on the forward strand.
GGCATTTGACCCCTGGTTCTCTGACTCCTGAGCCAGGGCACTTCAGATAAATCTCAATGGTGGCTCAGTGGACCACCACTTTGTCATATATGTGAGCTGTGTGAACATGGATAAATGCTTTCACGAGCCTGAACCAGTTTCTTTATCTATACAATGAGGAAAATAATATTTGTTGTGCCTATCTCATTAAGTTCCTAAAGGAAAGCATATTGTAAGCCTTAAAATGTTGTGGAAATAAGAATTTTAAAATTAGTATTGGTATAAAGAAAACATTTCTACCTCATGTTTTCCATAGCAAGATCATGGATAACCAATTTATCTTCAGGTACCTTTTTTTTGGGGGGGGGGGTTAGGCAATGGGGTTAAGTGACTTGCCTAGGGTCACACAGCTAGTAAATGTTGTGTGTCTGAGGCCGGATTTACACTTAGGTCCTCCTGAATCCCGGGCTGGTGCTCTATCCACTGCACCACCCAGCTGCCCCTCAGGTACTTTTTTTAATGTCCTATTTGTAGACAAGACCCAAGAAAGCAGAACTGAGGCCAGAAGACATGGGTCTAAGCTTTACCCTGTAGACAACTAGGTGCGATGGTACATAGGGTGCTATACTTTGAGGCAGGAAAATTTCAGTTCAAATCCTGCCTCATTCACTTACTAGGTGCATGCTCCTGGACAAGTAATTTATCCTTCATGAGACTCAGTTTCCTCATCTGCAAAATGCGAATACTAATAACACTCCCCCCCAGGATTGTTGTGAGGACCAAATGAGCCAATATGTGCAAAGCACTTTGCGAAACCTTAAAGCTCTGTAAATTTTCTATTTTTTCATCTATAAAATGAAAGGACTAAACCAGAACACCTGCAAGGCCTCTTCCAGCTCTGAGTATTTGATCATATGGTAACACAATGGCTTTGCTGTCATGACTTCACAAAATGGCAAGGTCCAGAATGATTAGAACATCAGACCCACCCCTGTAAACTGTCTTCAGACACAATTCAAAGCTCCCCAGATGACTTTGACTGCACACTAAGGACAAGGATCAGAGAAAGCAAAGACAGAATTTAGGATCTTTTTTTTTTTGGCTTAGAAACTGAGCTAATTTGAATAGCTTTCTAAACACAGGATGAGGTGAAAGCCAAGGCTTTCCATCCAGACTTCTCCTGCGGTAGAGAGGGTCACTAGAATTAGACTCTACGAAGCTCTTGAACAAATCAATTGGCATTTTAAGCACTGCTTGTGTCAGACACTTGACTAGGAGGTGGGAATACCGTGACAAAATGAAATAACCCTAATTCCCAAGGAAGTTAGCGTCTAATGAGTAGGAATTTTCACTTCTATTTTGGGTCAGTGTTCACATTCTTATAGAACTGCCGCTGTGTCAAGTGCTCAGAATAAAAGGCCCAAAGTGAAAAAGTTCCTGCCTTCTAGGAGCTTACTTCTTAATAGAGGAGACAACTTGTAGACATATAAACATATACAGAATAGTGTGATGTTTAAAAAATTCAAGACACATAATTTCTGGGTAATTTAATCATTTTATTAATAATGCCAGCATTTTAATAAAATATGATCTGAGGCATTCTCAAAGATCAGAGACCATCATGGTAGTGGATTCATGGCTTATATACCCTTGGAATAGGGTTATTCCTGAGAGTGGCAATCAGCTCTGATTTGTTAACAATTAACAAGAGAATGAATATTACAATGAGAGACTAAGAATGACATCTTGTCAAAGAGAGATCATCCTTATAACCAGAACACCCTTAGCCTTGGATAATCTATTCAAAGAATCTACATCCCCCACCCAAACCTGAGAAGAAGGGATTTTCACCTTAGATTAGAAGTCTGATCTGGTTGGGTAGAGTAGCAATACCCATAATGAGGAGAATGTTAACCCTATCTTCCATCAGCACTGTCCTTGAGAGACTAGAAAAGGAAATAGGACGGGGGAGGGGGTTGGGAGCTTGGATCTCCTCAGTTTTCACAATGGGCTATTAATATGAGAGATAAATAAACACTTCTCACAATAGGTACAAAATGAATATGAGTTTACGTAGTAGGTGGTGCACTAGCCACTGGGGGGACCATGAAAAGCTTCATGAAGGGGCTACTTGAGCTGAATCTTAAAGGAAATTTGGCTTAGAAACTGAGCTAATTTTCATAGCTTTCCAAATATGTAATAAGGTGAAAGGATAAGGATTTCCATTCAAATTTATACTGCTAGTAAGAAGGTAACCAGAACTGAAGTCTTAAAAGTCCTTGAATGCAGCAATCAGCATTTTAAGCATTGCTTGTGCTTGAAGGAAATGAGACAGTACAGAAGGTAGAGGTTAGGGGAGAGAACATTCCAGGCATGGGAGACAGCTTATAAAAAAGCATGGAGAGAGATGGTACTTTGAGAGTGACAAAGCAAATAGTCCAATGTGGCTGGACTATAGAGTCCATGAAGTGGAGTAATATGGCATAATACTAGAAAGTAGGAAAGGGCCAGATTGTAAAAGATTTTAAATGCCCCAAAGAGGACTTTGGAGGTAATAGGGAGTCACTGGAGCTTACTGAGTAGGGAGGTGACATGGTCCAGAAGAAAGGTGACAAGGCCTGAATTTGGGTAATAGCTATGTGATTAATAATGAAAGCTCCCCATTAGGTCCCTCTTCCTGATGCATCTGAGGTCCACCTTCCGCATCCATCTAATATCTCTTAAGAGAGTCTGACCTGGGAAAGGAAAGCCAGAGAGCCTTATCTCACTGACAAGGTGAAATCCCAGGGGTGATATTGCAATTAGGTGATAGCCATGCTGATATATCAGACTTCAGTCTGAGAACTCCATTTTCTATATCCAAGGACTCTAGCCACATTTCCAGGCTTTGTCAATTCTTTGGCCCATTTTTGGTTCATTTTTTCCAATAGTGTGAAATACAGTGACCTTCTCCAAGGAGTCATTTGCCATGGCTTATCTGGCATGAATGTTGCAGAAGCAATCTGCAGAATTTGTCCTGGGAAGATGGAGTGTAAGAGAAGGCCACCAATCCCATCAAGATTTGAATTATCTGAAATGGAAAATACAAATCAACATTTCACTCATCCTCCTGCATCCCCAGTCTCTTTTTCTTCCATAAAACATATTTGTGCCAAAGGTCCCTGTTTCTTCTGGAATAGATTTGTATTATTTACTTAGACTTCTGATGTACCCTTCATTTGGTATTTCAACCCATGCTGACTGTGGTTGAATAATTCTGCCTGATGTCCTTGCACAAAAACCTCCCCAGCATCCACTGGGCTTTGCCTCACTCTGTTAAGCAGCTAATTCGTCTGGCACCCACTGCTTAACCTACCAGTAAGTGACTGCAGTTCTATTAGTGACCTGAGTTTTACTCAATTCATATGAAGCTATCTGTTTGTTTCCATGTTTCTTATCTCAGTGCTGAAAATTGATATTGGCATCTCTTTTCCTCTGTGTCTCTTAAAAATATTTTGTTGGAGAGGCAGGGAAAGAAGAGAGGAGTATAATCACAGTATGATTTAAGAGGAAGCCAGCATGGTATAGTAAAAACAGGATTTGACTTCAGGGAATACAGGTTTGAATTGCAGCTCTGCTACTGATTATCTGCGTGACCTTGGGAAAGTTGCTTTACCTCTCCGGGCCTTGGTTTGCTCATCTGTAAAATGGAGGGGTTGGACTAGATGATCACTGGGGCTCCTCCTAGTTCTAATATTCTATGATTTTATGATCTCCTTGATTTCATATTGACAAACATCACTTAGCTCAAGTGTGCAAATGGTCATATGTCGAACCATAATTTCTTTTTTTTTAATTTTGATTTATCAACAATCACTTCCATATGCTTTTGAGTTGAAAATTTTTCTCCCCCTTCCTTCCCCCCACCCTCCCCAAGACTGAGCACAATCTGATATAGGCTTTACATTTACATACCCATGAAACATATTTTCACATTAGTGAAGTTGTAAGTAAAAATTAAAACCAATAGGAGGAACCATCAGAAAGATGAAACAAAACTCAACAGAAGGTAAAAATAAGTGATAGCGATTCAACTTCCATAGTGCTTTCTTTGGATGCGGACAGCATTTTCCATCCCGATGCCTCTGGAGATGTCTTAGATCCTTGTAATGCTGAGAAGGGTTCAGTTTAACAATATTAGTCATCGCACAACGTGGCTGTTAATGTGTACAGAGTCCTCTTAGCTCTGCTCACTTCACTCAGCGTCAGACCACATAAGTCTTTCCAGGTTTTTCTGAAGTCAGCCTGTTCATCATTTCTTATAGCACAATAGTATTCCATTACATTCATATACCACAACTTGCTTAGCCATTCCCCAATTGATGGGCATCCTCTCAATTTCCAATTCTTTGCCACCACAGAAAGAGCTGCTTTGAATATTTTTGTACATGTGGGTCCTTTTCCCATTTGTTTGATCTCTTTGGGATATAGCCCTAGAAGTGCTATTGCTGGATCAAAGGGTATGCACTTTTTTGTAGCCCTTTGGGCATAGTTCCAAATTGTTCTCCAAAATGGTTGGATCATTTCACAGCTCCACCAACAATGTATTAGTCGAACCATAATTTCTAATGATAGATGGTTCTGAATGTACAGGACCTCCAATGTTGAGAATAAAGCTTCAGTAAATAGCCCAAGTTCCTGTTTAATTTTTTATGCAGTTTATTCATTTAGTGAATATTTATTGGGTATTTACCATGGACATTGCGTTTGCACTGTGGAAAGAGTGAAGAAAGCTGAATAAGGCAAAGGAGCTTATAATTCTGCCCTAGAGGAGCTTGTAATTCAATTCAATATATGTAGTAAGTGCCTAATAAATGCAGTGTCCATTGCTAGGAGTGCTCAGGACTGAAGTAGAGGGATGGGGATTAAAAAAAAATCAACAATGAAATAGCTCCTGCTTTCAAGAAGTTTCTATTCTAATGGGAAGATAAAATATATTCTCAGATAAATAAATACAATGTCAATACAAATAAATACTAAATAATTGGGTATGGAAGTTGTTGTTCAGTTATTTCCATCACGTCCTACTCTTCATAATTCCATTTGGTGTTTTCTTGCCATTTCCTTCTCCAGTTCATTTTACAAATGAGGAAACCGAGGCAAACAACATTAAGTGACTCGTCCAGGGTCACACAGCTAGTAAGTGTCTGAGGCCAGATTTGAACTCAGGGAGACAACTCTTCCTGATTCCAAGTTCACTGTTTTAGCCTCTGTGCCACCTGGATGCCCTGGTGGGGGAATAAAAGATCATTAACAACTGGAGGAATCAGGAAAGGATTCACATGGGGCTGGCACATGAGCAAAGGTTTGAAGGAAGCTTGGGATTCTAAGAAGGGGAATTGAGTGGGAAGCACATTCCAGACGTGGGAAACAGAATGCCCTGTACAAAGAATAGCTAAACAATCACTTTGACTGAAACACAGAGTATGAAGTATGAAGCAATATGGAACAAGACTGAAGGTGGATAGGAATCATGTTGTAGAGTGCTCTGCATGACAGATATTGTCGGGGGGGGTTTTGTCAGAGTCAGTTGGGAACTATTGAATATTTTTTAGCAAAGGTATGATGAAGTCAGAGCTTTATTTAGGAATATCAGTTTAGCAACTACGTGGAGAGTGGATGATGAAGACTCAGATAACAAGATCCACGTGAAGATATGCCACGAGAGGGTCAGAGAGCTATAGGAATTTAGACAAGGGAAAGAAAGTTCATTTTCATTTTGGGGAAAGGTCAGAGAGGAGAAGAAAAAGGAACAGATTTTAGCAGTATCCAATCTAAACAATTTGGAAAATAACTCACTTAAAAAAAAATCCGACCTATTTTATGATCTTTTGGTGAGGAAAGTCCTTGTGTTTTCACAAACTATCTCTAGGAAAAAATGTGGCCTTACAGCTACCTTGCAGAGAATACTCTGCTTATCTAGCATATTACTGGGCAAGGATCTTTACAATATATCTAACTAATGCTGGTGATAACTTTGCTGCTGATGTACCTCATCTTCTATCTTTTGCTTTAGCTTCATGGTTATCCATTTTTCCCACAACAGTGTACTGAGTGCCCTCAATCTTGTCCATAGAACATTTCCTATCAAGGGTCGTATTAGTGTGAGAGGCACCATGCCCTTCAAAAAGAGCCACATTACCACAGCATGATCATGGGCTTTTTTCAGCTTCCCACCATCCTTTCTGTGTTGAGGAAATTGCATTCTTCCCATCTTCAAAAAGGGATAGTTTCTAAATCAGTAGAGTTTGTGATTTAAATAACTTAGCTTTATTAAGCTCAAGACCTGTGATATCTTGTCCCCTCTGCCACCAGAAACATCCAGGCTTTCTGTTTCTGGGAAGTTTCCTTTGTATGAGAGAAACTATTCTGAAAAACTATTTACTTTCCTGGATCCTCTCACCTCACTTTCCCATCTCCCTCCTCTCTGTCCTTTCTCTTTTGTATCCTTCTTACTCTCCTATTGATTTTTCTCTCCCCTTTCTCCTTTCCTCTCAGAATCACAAAATGTGTGAGTTGGAAGAGATGTCAGCAGCCACCTACAGTACTCTGACCCATACACAAAAGGAATCTCCGTTATAATATCCCAACATACAATTGGTCATCCAGGCTCTGTGTGTAGACCTACAAGTAGAGGGAACTTACCACCTCCTAAGGCAGACCATTCCACTTTGCGATAGCTCTAAGTCTAAATAAGTCAAATTTTTTTTTAGGCAATTGGGGTTAAGTGACTTGCCCAGGGTCACACAGCTAGTAAGTGTCATCAAGTGTTTGGTCTGAGGCCAGATTTGAACTCAGGTCCTCCTGACTTCAGGGCCAGTACGCTATCCACTGAGCCACCTACCTGCCCCCATAAATAAGTCAAATATTAAAAAAAAAACTTGAAGATAGCTACCATGTCTCACCTGAGCCTTCTCTTTTGTTGTTGTGTTGTTCAGTCATTTAGTTGACTCCAACTCTTCATGATTCCATGGACCGTAGCACACCTGGTCCTTCTGTCCTCCACTATCTCTCAAAGTCTGTCCAAGTTCACATTCATTGTTTCCATAACCCTCTATCCATCGCATCATCTGCTGTCTCCTTCTCCTTGCCTTCAACCTTTCCCAACATCAGGGTCTTTTCCAATGAGTCCCACCTTCTCATTATCTAGTCAAAGTAAGCTTCAGCTTTAGTATTTGACTTTACAGTGAATAACCTGAATTGATTTCTTTAGGTATTGATGATTTGACTACCTTGTTGTCCAAGGGACTCTCAAATATCTTCTCGAGCACCATAATTCAAAAGTGACCATTCTGCAGAGCCTCTTCTTGACACAAGACTCAAGGCCCCTCACTATCCTGGCTTCCCTACTCTGGACACTCTCAACCTTTTCTATGTCCTCCTTAAACTATGACACTCAGAATTGATCACAATATTCCTGCAGAGATCTGACTAGGGCTGAACATTGTGGGGCTGTCACATTGCTAGTCCTGGAAGTTATGCTGAAGATCAGCTTTGAGTGGCTGCTACTTCACACTAATGGTTCACATTGAGTTTGTCTTCCACTAAAACCCCAGGTCTTTTCAGAATCCTTAAATGTTGCTTTACATTGCACATTATTCAAAATTATTGGATATTAATTATTGAAGAAGGAAATGAAGGCTTAACCATAGGAATCCATCTCTAACATAAGACTTTCAGGCATCAGAAATCAGCAAAGGCAAGCTGAAAAAAAAATTGTTTGTTGTTTTGTAGGTTAGGGAGATCTTCCCAGAAATCTTGAGATCAACTTATGTCATAATCAATTCCACCTAACAATAACAACAACAATAACAATCACTCCATAATCCTGCTTCAAGCTTCTCACCACTCCAGTCTACCTTCCACTCAAACGGTCAGAGTCATCTTCCCCTATTGCCTTACCAAAAAAAAAAAAGTCATCTTCTTAAAATACAAATGTGACCATGTTCAGTGTTCAACCCGTTGCCTATAGGATCAAATATAAAATTCTCAGGCTTTTTGAACCCTCCATAGCCTGTCTCTCCCAACTCTTCTTATACCTTACAGTACACACAAATACACACACACACACACACACACACACACACACACACACACACACACACATACATTCTGTGATTTAATGATCCCAGTCTCCTTATTGGTTACCTTCCATGACACTCCATCTCCTGACTTTTTTCACTGGATATCCCCCACACCCAGAACTCTTTCCCTTCTTAGCTCTGTCTCCTAACTTCTCCAGCTCCCTTCAAGTCCCAGGCCAAATCCCACCATCTTTCCACATTATTCCATATTGTGAAAGAAGAAACAGAACAAAAGGGAAAAACATTTTGAAAAAGGTAAAATATTATGCCTCAATCTGCATTCAGACTACATAGTCCTTTCTCTTCATTTTCCATCATGAGTCTTTTGGAATTGTTTTAGATTATTATATTGCTGAGAAGAGTTAAACCAGTCATAGTTGATCATTGCACAGTGTTACTATTACTGTGTACAATATACAAACCTGATTGATGGAAGATTATCATATGAACCCACCTACCCATATGAGGACATTCATTTGATAGATTTTTGCTTTAATAGACGATAGTCATTTATAATTATTTTTCATTCTACCATCAGTAGGGAATCCCTATCAATGGTGAGGGCCTGTAGCTGCTTGTGTTTGTAGATGACATTACCCTGTTGGCACCAAGCCCCAGAACAATAAATGGCCTCCTAGACATGATCTCTAACCAACAAAGAGTTTGGTTCACCATCTATGCAAGTAAAACTTAAGTGGAAGAAGAGTGACTATGGCCTACATTGTGATGTGCAGCTATATGGACCACCTATGGAGATCATGAGCATATTGTCAGACACTGAAAGTTATTAAATAAAGCTCCGAATTTAGCAGGAAGAGAATGAGTTGGGTGGTCTTTGGGAAATTGCTAAGATCCTTTGACTACCTAAAGCTTCTCTTTAAAACAAAGTCCTTCCTTCTTATTTGTTTTAAATTGGAAATTAAAGAACAAAAAAGAAAGAATTTACATATATGAAATGAAGCAGAAAAAGAGGATTATATAGGAAAACCAAATATCTTATATACAACTTGCTTTTTTAAAAAAAAAGTATATAATAAATTCAATATGTTAATCCCAAAGTTGAACTTCCTTCTGTTCCCTTCTGTGCATGACCTTTCATGTTCATCTCATTTCTGAGCACCCTGGACAGCAACAGACTGCTTGTGTGCCTCTCTCTTTATGCCACCCAATGACACATGTAGTGTTTTTTTTCCTTTCAGTAAACACTGTCAAGAAAACAGTAATTTAGGGATGCTTTTGTTAATTTATATACATCTAAATTAAGAAAGGTAACTGGGGGGGGGGGCGGAGTGTGCTGGACCTGTTCGTAATTTTTTCATCCAAAATGAATAGAAACATTTTCATTATATAGACGTTTTATTATAAATATTTTCCCCTTATGGAAAATTTTTGCAAATTGGATTATGTTAGAGATGGGTATAGAAATTGTACTTCATAAGGTCGTAGAGTTGAAAGTAAAAGTTGGCAGGTCATCTATTTTGACTCCCTATATGGGAACTTCCTTCTAAGTGATCATCTGGCTCAGCACTTCTTAAACTGTGGGTCTTGACTCCATATGAGGTCATGACCCACAGTCTAAGAAGTGCTGAAGGGGTAGAGAATGGAAAAAGTTTAAGAAGCTCTCATTCTAGCCTGTGCTCCAATGCTTTCAATGACACAGAATTTCCTACATGATAAGGGAATATTTGTTATTGTTGTTCAGTCATTTTTCAGTTGTTTCTGACTCTTCATGACTGTATTTAGAGTTTTTTTTTTTTTTTGGCCAAGATACTGGAGTAGTTTGCCATTTCGTTCTCTAGCTCATCTTACAATTGAGGAAACTGAAGCAAGCAGGGTTAGGTGACTCGCCCAAGGTCACACAGCTAGGAAGAGTCTGAGGCCAGATTTGAACTCAGCAAGATGAGTCTTCCTCACTCTAGGCCTGGCATTCTATCCACCGAACCACCTAGCTGGCCCAAGGGAATTTTAGAACCCTCTAATTATTGGTCATTTCTTCTTACGTTTGAAAAGAAAGATTAAGTGTTATTGATCACCTAGACTATTGAGTAGCAGCATTCTTAAATAAATTGTGGAATATTAAATAAGAGATGGCCCAGATTTTTAGTTCTTCCTTCCCCACCCCCACTAGCTTCTGGTGCCTTTACCTCTGAGATAGCTACCTTCCAACTTCTCTGTATGTACGCTGTACACACCTAGCTACTTACATATTCTCTCCCCCTTTAGCAAGTAAGTTTCTTGAGGGGAGGGACTATTTCTGCCTTTCTTTCTATCCAAACCACTTTGCACAGTGCCTGACACATGGGAAGAGCTTAATAAGTGCTTTTTGCAAACTGATCAACCCACTGACTACAGCTATACAAAAGCGGAAAAGGGACATTCATATCATTCGTATCATTAAAAGGATGAAAATGAGATGCTCATAGGCACAAATGTAAAATCTTGCATCCGGGATAAAAAAGAAATTACTTTTACAAATACAAAGTAGAGGAGGAATGATTAGACAGCGTGCTAGCGGAATTAAGTCTTGCGGTTTCAGTGAACCACAGGTACAATATCTGGTACATTGTGGTGTTGTTTGAGCCATTTTTCAGTCATGGCACAGATACTAGAGTGGTTTGCCATTTCTTTCTCCAGCTTATCGTACTGGAAGATGAGGAAACTGAGGCAAACAGAATTAAGGGACTTGTTCAATGTCACACAGCTAGTAGGTATCTGAAGCAGGATTTCAACTCAGGCCCACCTGACTCGAGGCCTGGCCTCTATCCACTGCACCACCCAGCTGCCCTCTGACACATAGCAAGCACTATATAAATGTTTATTCCTTCCTTCCCTTGCTCTCCTTAATAGGACTGAACAATGGGATTTGGTAGTCAAGAAAACTATCACAATCTTAGGGTACATTAAGGGAGCTCCTGTGAGGAAAGATCTTTGAAAACCTTAAACATTTAAATAATCTGAGTTACCATCATCATCATCATCATCATCATCATTATTATAGTGTCCAGAACTTGGGGTGGGAGTGCCCTGGTCAGACTATAGCCAGAGTATTGTGTTCAGTTCTGGGCACCCCAATTTAAGAAAAATGTTGACAAACCTGAGAATGTCCATAGGAGGGAAGTCAGGAGGGAGAAGAAACTCCAGTTCATGCCATAAGAGGGTCAGTGCAAGGAAGTGGGGATATTGGAGACCAAATATCAAAGGGGAACATGAAAGCTGCATTCTGGTGTATGGAGGTCCATCACTGAGAAAAGGTCTTAGACTGATTTTGTTTGGGTCCTAGAGGGCAGATCTAGGAATATTTGGTAGCTGTTGTAAGGAAGTCAATTAGTCAATTTAACTTGATATAAGGAAAGCTTCCTAGCTAATGTGTGTGTGTGTGTGTGTGTGTGTGTGTGTGTGTGTGTGTGTGTGTGTGTGTGTGTGTGTGGTGGAAGGGGAAAAGATGGGGCTCCCTTTCTTTCTACTACCAGTCAGGAGTCTCTAAAAAGTGAAATGTCCTGATTTGGAAGTTAGTGAGCTCACCCTCATTGGAGGTGCCCCAGAAAAGGCAGGAAGACCACAGGTAGGGTGTGTTGTAGAAGGGCTACCTTTCCGGGTATGGGTTGGATGATAACAGCCTTTGAGGCGCCTTCCAGCTCTGACATTCTGTGATATCAGGGAGGTAGCTACTATGCAACATAAATCAGCATTTCCTAATGGACTGGATGCGGGAAATGAAAGACAGAAAAGGACTGAAGATGATATCCTAGGGTAGTGGACAAGTACTGAATGCACTATGATCACAAGAGCCTGGGACTGGGAAGCCGGGCTCCTTGCATGGAGGAACAGCTTACCCTTTAGCTGTGGTGACCTTAGGAAGGTCACTCCCCTTTCTAGACCTGTTTCCTCTATAATAAGAGAGGATTGGACCAGGGCCCTTCCTGCTTGGACGTTTTAGCATTCTATTACAGTCTTAGAAAAACAGGAATACAATGGCACCTCTAATAATAATAGGGGAGCTGGAGAAGGTTGAAAGTTTCTTTTCAAGATGCCATAAGTGGGCAGATGAGCTTGTGATCAAAAGAAATGAGAGATGTGAAAGCACTTTGAAAAGTTAAAAGTCTTATCCAAGGTAAGCTATTATTATTCTCAGGTATGTTTAGTTCAGGCGCTGATTCAAAATCTGAGTTGGGCAAAGAAAGAATTACTAGTCAGGGGAGAGGGTAGGAGAAAAGAAAAGCCAAAAATAGAATCAGATGACCTCATTGTCCTCAGAGAAGAAGGAATCGGCAACTATTACTTTATTGGGTTCTTATCTAGTGGGGGAAAGTTTTAGTAAATCGCCCTGAAGATCTAATGCCATTCCTTTTCCATTTCTAGAATATTCACTTAAAATTGTCTCTCATGCTGCCCATTCTGCATTCAAATTCGATTCAACAAATCTAACAGTCATGAAATGTCTTCTATGTGCAAATCCTCATGCTAGGAATCAGGGATACAAAGACAGCTACAACACAGGCCCTGATCTCAAGGAGACTGCAGAACTAATTGAGGGAAAGAGGTAGGGAAGACATATGTGCAAAAACTATGATACCGGGGGAATGGAGAGTGTGATGCCTACGTATTAGCCATATTTGTGAGCGTTGAACTTGCTAGAAAATAGACAGCCAGAGAAAGTGGGTGTTACTCTCCTAAATGATGCAAGATAAACATAGCCTACTCATGCTGGTTACACTGACCTGTTCATTTAGCATCAAAGAAATGGGAAAGATGACCCAAGGGGCAGAAATTGGAATAGAGGACAAGGGATCAGGCATAAGGGGAGGCAAACATTATGAAAACATATGCCGGGGTGCAACATCAGCTCGGGATGGCATTTCACAATGGAGACGTCAAGTAAGATACATGCAATAGATAACACAGTATGGATATGACAAGGCCCTCTGACAGCCTGGTAAGAAGATCAGAGATGCTAAAGGTCACGTCATCAAGTTTCATTTCAATGTGTAATGGAGCACATGTCCTGTTTCATAATTAACACTAGCGCTTGAACTATAACCAGTAATTTTAGCTTGAGGAAACACCCCAAAAATGTGCCTGGGGCAAGCTGGAAGTGTGTGTGTGTGAGAGAGAGAGAGAGAGAGAGAGAGAGAGAGAGAGAGAGAGAGAGAGGGGGGAGGGAGGGAGGGGGAGAGAGAGGGAGGGAGGGAGGGAGGGAGGGAGGGGAGAGAGAGAGAGAGAGAGAGAGAGAGAGAGAGAGAGAGAGGGAGGGAGGGAGGGAGGGAGAGAGAGAGAGAGAGGAAAATTTATAATCCTATGAGGGGAAAGACTACAGGACACTGTCTCTGTGGAGAGACTACTGACAAGGAATTGAGCAGAGTGAGGTAAGCTGGGAAGGAACACACCTTGGGAGAGAGAACACCATGGGAAAAAAGCGTTATCTCATAGCTTCTTATTTCAATATTCTTCTTAACTAACTATGAACTCAGTTTTGTTTTAGTTTTTGTTTTTTTTTCTCCAGCCAAATGGATGTAAGTACTTGCAGGACCCTCTAAATTCCAGTCACTCCACCCTAGTGTTGGTTGGCTCCCACTCACCCAGCCCCACCCCACTCATACACCTTGTCCTCTGGTCTCTACCAAGATCACTGAGGTCACCTGCTGAAGGTCATGGAGGAATTTCTCCTCCTCAAGTAAAGATCATTTTCTTTCTCTCTGAACTGCTTCAATTCTTTAGTACAAGCTTGTCTATAATGGCTTGTTACCCTATTTCAGTATTGGTTGGCTCTCACTTTCAAGAATAGTTGTATCAATCTCTGTGTGTGTCTGTCTCTGACTCTCTCTTTCCCTGCCTCTTTTTCTCTGTTCCCATCTCTTTGTTCTTCTGTGTCTCTGTCTCTAGCTCTATCTCTTTCTGTCTTGTTTTTCTGTCTATCTCTATGTTTCTGTCTCTCTGTCTCTGTCTCTCTGTGGCTCAGACTCTCTCTTTCTCCCTCCCCCCCACCTCCCTATACACACTTCTTTGCTTACTCCCTTGTCTTGCTTAATTATAAGGCTTTCTAGAATTCATCCAAGAGACTGTAAATATTTCCTGATTGACAACAGACCTTTAGATTGCTCCAGGCTAACATCAGAGTTAGTTTCAACAAGCTACTAGTAGAATCTGACCTAATTTTAACCCTGCTAAATAAGCAAAGAAGCAAATTAGGGGAACATTGCAAAAACAGCTCAGGGTCTCTTTTAATTAGCAGTTAAGCTTTGGTGTTTACTTTGGAGTGTACCATGGCTTCCCTGCCTCAGGAATCCTCCCCTGCCCATTTCAGAAGGTCATATTTTAATAAGGAGCCTTTTCGCTAGTTAAGGTTACTTTCATCAATCACACAACTACCTGCTTTGTCCTAATATCATGACATTTCTTAAGTAGTTCTTCCTTTATCTCTGCAAATGATTCCTTCCAGAAGTCTTTCTAATGAACCCTTTCCTAGGCACTGGGTAAACTAGGTGACATAATTGCTAAAAGACACCTCAAAAATCGCCCCTTCCTATCATTTCACAGGTGAGGAAACCAAGAACACTGAAAGTGACATAGCTGAGAACCCTCCAACGCCAGCCATCACAACACAAATTGCCTTAATAAAAGGATTTGTTCTGTGAAGTTTGGATTCATTCAAAGGGGAGCACTTGAGGACTTAGAGGGCCACAGGCCATAGAATGGTCTGGGGTCAATTGCAGCATCCCAACCTGCTCACTTGCCACACTCAGGGGAATATGTAGCAAATAGGCCGAGCTCAAGGGAACATCGCTTGATGATAAAGCTTGGGTCTAGGGGCAGCTAGCTGGTGCAGTGGATGGAGCACCCACCCTGAAGTCAGGAGGATCTGAGTTCAAATCCAGCCTCAAACCAAACACTTGACACTTACTAACTGTGTGACCCTGGGCAAGTCACTTAACCCCAATTGCCTAAAACAAACAAACAAACAAAAAAACAACCTGGGTCTGTGTTCCCTAAACCTCCTGCCATCATTTGACCTCTATGAAATGAAAGCAGTGGTGCCAAATCAAATAGAAAAGGGGTCACTAAACCATACATGAGGCCCCTTTGGGCCATATATTAAGTTGGAAAATCATACGTGTCTATGTATTTCTCTTTTTTTTTTTAAGATCTCAACCTGTTATAATCAGATAGGAGCTAAATTTTCATCTGGTTCAGGCTTCACTCAGGAGTATTATGGACCACATGCACATTGTCTGATAGCTCTGAGGTACGGTATAATTGGAAGAAGAAGCTGGAAAGGACTTCTTCAGTCGCCTTTCCCCACCATCACACTAACCCAAGGAGTCTTTTTTCCTGGAGCAAGTCTCTTTTCCTTCTGCCTGGAGAAGATGTCCAAGAAAGGGGAAATCGAGGGAAGGCATTTCTCCATTACCCTGGGCCACATCCTATCTGACTAGAAGACCTCAAACAAAAGGGAGTCTGGCCAACACCCACAGCTTTAGTTTTCTGATGCCCTCCTGAAGAGCCCTAACAAGGTTGCTGCCCTTTTCCAAAGGGTGTGCGTATTTGGGGGGATTGTGGCCTCCATCACTTCAGGTATTTCCTCAAAGTTTCTAGGCTCAGTAATCTCCACAGAGGACAGACTAGCTTTATTCTCAAATGATGAAAAAGATACTTATCATTCTTCTCACCACTACAGAGAAGAAAATATAATGACTACTAAAAATAGAGGTAACATGTTCCCAAACTCCAAAGGCCAAGGGCAAAGGCAATAGAGGACCGTAATGTAATTTTTTTTTTAAATATAGAAAACATTTTTGATAAAATTTTTAGATAAAATCTTTTGGATATTTTAGATAAAACCTAAAGTTTCCTGCAGAGAAATATACATTAGTAGTTTCTGTTTCCATTTGAAATCCCAATCAGGTTCTAGGAGGAAATCATCAATTGTATTTATTCTTAGCTGTCTTTTCAATCAGAATGGGTCATAGTCCTGGGGGTAACACAATCGTGAAGCCCAGAAACTGAGGTTCTTTTCAAAACACAATCTAAAAGGTGTCCAGAGTCATCTAATTTGTACTAATTCAAAGAATCTTTCAGCTGTAATTTTTGCACAGCCTATCTACCAGAGACCCAGTGTAGTATGGTGGAAAGAAAGTGGGACTTGGAGAATTAGGCTTAGCTGGGCTGCTAATTTGCAGGGTGACCTTAGACAAGCTAGCTTATCTCTCTATATATCGTTTCCCTCATCTGTAAAATGAAGGCATTGCATTAGACATCCTTAAGTACCCTTCCATAAGTAAGGTTTTATAATAGCCATTAATGCCTAAAATGAACAGGAACTGTTTTCTTCCTGGAAAGAGTTGAGGATGGGGCTGTTTACCAACTAAAACCTTGAATCTATCTAAGCAAGTAAGGTCTTTGTCAACTTGAGATTCTCTAGGAAACAGTGGTGGTGCAGTGGATAGAGCGCTGGCCTGGAGTCAGGAAGATCTGGATTCAAATCTGGCCTCAGATGCTAGCTGTTTGACCCTGAGCAAGTCACTTACCCCGGCTGCCTCAGTTTCCTCATCTGAAAAATGAGCTGGAGAAGTACATGGCAAACCACGTCAGTGTCTTTACAAAGAAAACCCCAAATAAAGTCATGAAGAGTTGGACGTGACTGAAAAATGACTAAATAACAAGAAGTTCCTCACCATCAAATAGTCGTAAGAGAAATTTACGCTTTAGGTAAGAGTCAGATCTCTGAGGTCCTCTCTGATTCTGAGACTCTTATCAATTCATACATTAGCAATTTAGGCTGTCATAGCATTCAGTTGATACTTTGTGACCTCAGGCAAATTACATAACATTTCTAAGCCTGAGTTTCCATGTTTGTAAGAAAAGAAAAACATGCAAGTCACCTGCCTATCAACTCCAATGGCTCCCTATTACCTCCAGAATCAAATAAAATCCTCTTTTTGGTTTTAAAAGCGCTTCATAAGTTTTCCAGTTTTTTCACACTTTACCCCCCTCCCTCCATGTACTCTATGATCCTGTGATACTACTCCCCTCCTTGTCATTCCTTGCAAAAAACAATACATCTCTCCCTCCTTGCATTGTCATAGGATAATACCCATGCCTGAAACACTCACCCTCCTCATCTCTGCCTCTTGGCTTCCTGGCTTCTTTCAAGTCTCAGGTCAGTCCAAGCTTCTTCAAAAAGCCTTTCCCAGTCTTTCTTCATCTTAGTGTGTTCCCCCCAACATTACCTCCAATTTGTCGTGTATAGCTACATCTTGCTTGTAATACAGTTGTTTGGAAGTTGACTCCATTTGATGACTAGCTCCTTGACAGCAGCTTCTGGTTTTGACCTTTCTTTGTGACCCTAGACCTTAACACAGTGTCTTCCATGTAGTACGTGCTTAATAAATGCTTGTTGATTTGAGTTGACTTGGACTTAATGGTGGGTAGGTGGTCCAGCAGACAGGCATCCTGTCTAGGGAGTCAGCAAGGTGAGTTAAATTTTGACCTCAGACACTTAGTAGCTGTGTGACTCTAGGTGAGTCACTAATTAGTATCTCTCAGCTAGAAGTGGAAGCCGTGGGCAGATCACCTGTACAGGTGATCTCAAGTAAGGGGATTTTAAGTGCTCAGCTGCACCAGAGAGGGGCTGAGAAGAGAAATTAAATCAGTCAATCAATAAATTTTTGGTTTTTTGGGTTTTTTGGTGGAGCACCTAGAGCTTGGTCAGACACTGAAGACACCAAAGTCATCCATGGCATCCCAGGCCCTACCGATCATCTTGACTTTTGTCTTGCCACTGGACTTCGATGAGTCTGGAAAAGACAGTGAGGCTGATGGCTCTGTACAACTTTGCCTCACTTGAATCCAGTTCATACATGAGTCAAAACATCCCCCTGTGATGTCTTTGAAAATGAAGGACAAAACAACAAAAACAACAATTACATGCCAGTCACTGTGAAGGAGCTTCAAGGCCTTGAATAAACAAGGCCCTTAAGAAGGTCACTGACAAAAGCACATAATTATCCTTTTTTATGGTGATATTTTCCTAGGAGGAGCAAAGGTCCACTCTTGACCAGTATCTGCAGCTCACATCTGGCGCATGCAGTAAGGTATACCTAAGAAATAGCATATTAATTTAACATAAATGGATGGAATGACTCACAATAAGAAGGATACACAGCAGTGGTTATCAATAGACAAAGGGAAATGATTCCTGCAGTTGAAGATATAAGTCTCTGAGCCAGTGAAAAAGTAGTGAAGAGGAGGGCAGCTAGGTGGTACAGTGAATACAGCACTGGCCCTGGATTCAGGAGGACCTGAGTTCAAATCTGGTCTCAGACACATAACACTTACTAGCTGTCTGACGCTGGGCAAATCACTTAACCCCATTGCCTAGCAAAAAAAAAAAGTAGGAAAGAAAAATTATTCTGAGGGCCAGGAACTGTAGCTGGATTCAGAGGTTGCTTTAAATTCATCTGTCAGTCAGTCAACAAACATTTATTAAGCACCTACTATATGCCAGGCACTGTATTAAGCACTGGAAATGCAAAGAAAAATATGACAGGCCCTCTTCTTGATAAGATCATAATCTAACAGGGGAAGCAATGTGTAAATTAATATGTACAAACAAGCTATATGCAGGATAAACTGGAAATAATCAATACAGTGAATGAATTAGAATTGAGGGGCTGAGAAATGCTTCTGGTAGAAAATGGGATTTGGAGTAGGAGGGGCAAAGAGGAGGAAGGACATGGGGGATGCCAGGGAAAATGCCCAGAGACCAGAGATGGAGCAGCCAGGAAGACAGTAGCACTGGCTCACAGAGTGTGGCAGGGGGTGGAAGGCGGAAGAAGACTGGAAAGGTGGTGGGGCAGATGATGAAGAGCTCTGAATGCCAAACACACGTTCAGATGTATTTGGTCTTGGAGATGATAGGGAAACACTGGAGTTTATCAAGTAGGAAGAGTGACCTTGTCAGCCCTCAGCATTAGGACCACCACTTTGGCAGCTGAGGAGAGGCTAGACCTGAGTGGGGAGAGGCTTATGTTTGAATGGTAAGGCTCCAGCCCAGTGACAACAATAATAAAAGATGAAGGTTGTGTATGGTGCCACAGGCTGATCCTGTAATTTTTATACCTCAGGTGAAATGGATTTCCATTTCACCTTCATGCTGTACCTTCAATTGCTTTTGAGTAAGGCAGCCGCAGAACTCTACAACAATCCAGCTGCAAGTAGAAGTTCAGACTGTTCATAGAACTAAAGACCAAAGAGATTTTCTCAAAGGTGCTATAAGCTCATATAAATCAAAGCAGTTTATTCACCCATGATACTTGGAATATGCCAACTTAGCCTTTTCTTTCACTCTTCTGTAAAAAGAAAAAAAAATTATATATAGCCTAGATTGAAATAATCAGAGGTGTGTCATCATCAGAGGCATTATAAGAAAACTCAAGTTATGAAATTTACAAAATTAACAAATTTGGAAACAATTTTTCCCAACAAAAAGAGGGGAGGGGGACTCTTCTTTTTACAAAGGCTTTTGGCTGGATTGCTTTAAATACTTAGTTACTTGAGTATGACTCAATTTAGTGGGTGGAGAGCTTTATGTGCAGCTTTTGGGAAACATATCATTTATTTATAAAATTGGAGTATTAGAATATCTTTTATTTATTCACATAATTTCTCTCTTTTTCTCTTGACATTTTTAGTCTAAAATCGGTAGGGGATGTGAGGAATTATGTGAGCATCTGGGTGTCGGCAACCTTCATTAATCTTTCAGAAGCCCCATCCTATTTGCTAGAGAACAGCAAAGTTAATCAGTAAATTAACTGGAATCTCTATTCCTTAAAACTTTTCTTTTTTCTTAATGATTCTTCATGTTTCTGAGAAGTGTTAGCTACAGAAGGAAGCATCTTACAAAAAAAACTGAAAGATGGGGTTTATCCTTGGAATTTCCTTTCCTTTCAAGTTTCAGGTTGGAGGATTAAGTGTGTTCGATGTTAGGGGCAGTTGCTTGGCCCCCAGCTCATTGAAAGCTGGCAATCTGCTAGGTCCTGGCAAACCTGGAAGGCCTAGTGAAACATGAAAGATGGAGACCAAAATAAAGATTAAAGAGAGATAAAAAACTATCTGGGAGGTGTAGGCGTAGGGAATAGTAGTGATGGCTATCTCTTTCCTCTCCTGACCCCAATCAGCAGCAAATGGTTGAAAGCTCCTTTAGTTATTATTATTTTTTGCGATTAAAATACATATACCCTTTGAGCCAGAAGTCCCACAGCTAGGAATATGCTTCTAGGAGAAAGTCAAAGAAAGAAAGGCACTGTAATAGACCAAAATAGTCATATCAGCAATTATTGTGACCTGAAAATAACTTAGATTGTGCACCAACTGGGGGATGGCTGAAAAAAATGGTGATATATGATCATAATAGAATATTGCTATGCCATAAGACTGGGGCAGCTAAGTGGTGCAGTGGATAGGGTACTAGGCTTGCAATCAGGAAGACTTGTCTTCATGAGTTCAAATTCAGCCTCAGATACTTACTAGCTGTGTGACCATGGGCAAGTCACTTAACCCTGTTTGCCTCAGTTTCCTCATCTATAAAATGATCTGGAGACAGAATGGTAAAACACTCCAGTATCTTTGCCGAGAAAACCCCATATGGGGTCACAAAGAGTTGGACATGATGAAATTATACAACAAAAGTGCCATAAGGCATAAAACATGAGGGATTCAGAGAAACATGGAAATACTTATATATAAGGTAAGTAGTGAGCAGAACCAGGAAAACAATATACACAATTATTATAGCAGTGAAATCAATGATCACCCCAAACTCAGTACTGAAGAGTTGTAATGAACAAGCTTAGCCTTGGAAGAGAGATGAGAACATGGCTCCTTTCACTGGTTAGGTGAAAGGCAAGGAGCATGTAATGGTGCCAGTGCTCTCAGATGCTACCTGTTACTTGGTTTTAACAAAACTATTTGTTTTATTTTTTGCTGGCTTTTTGTTTTTACATTTTTATCATTATTACAAAGGAAGCATTTCTGGGTAAAGGAGGGATCATAGGATAATAGGTTTAGGGGTAGAGAGGGGAAAGAATGGGAAAGGAAAGGAGCCTTTATTAAGTACCTGCTATATGCAGGCTCTACGTCAGGCATTTACAAATATTATCTCATTTGATCTCTAACAACCCTTGAAGGTAGATGTTATTATTTTCACCTTTTTACAGTGGGGGAAACTGAGGCAGAAAGTGGTTAAGTGATTCGCCCAGGGTCACAGAGCTAGTAAGTCTCAGAGGTTGACTTTAAACTCAGGTCTTCTTTGTTTTACACCCAGTGCTCTAACCCCTGTGTCATCAATGTGGACAAAATCTAGAAAATCATTGAGTCCTACCCTCTGACTTTAAGGATGAGGAAAACTGAGACAGAGACAGTAAGTTATTTGGCTAGGGTCACACAGTTAGTATCTGAGATTTGAACTCAGGTCCTCCTAATGTCAGGTACTGAAATGTCTACCATTCTATCATGCTTTCAGTAAGGAGTATGATATTTGTGAAAATGAACATGGGCTAAACAATTTTTTAAAGATATCAATAAAATTTTAAAAGAATAATTTAACCCTTTCTTATCCTGGGAATGACAAAAAAGGCTTTGGTTCAAGTTAGCAAGTATTTATTAAGTGTCTACTATGGGGCAGCCATGTGCTAACATCAATCAATCAATAAACAGTTATTAAGTAACTACTATGTGCTAAGATCAATAAATTAATTAATCAATAAACATTTATTAAGCATCTAAGTGCCAGGCACTGTGCTAAGATCAATCAATCAATAATCATTTGTTAAGCACCTTCTATGTGCCAGGCACTGTGCTAAGCAATGACGGTACAAAGCCTTTGTTGCTATCATTTCTTTTTAAGCAGGTTGAAAAAATAAATAAAGTCTCAGGGCAGAAATAGTTCAGCAAAAACATATTCTTCCAAATGTTTCTGTGTCTGAAAAAAACATTAGAGGATAAAAACCATGGGCAAATCCTGGTATGCTTGCTAAAACAAGTTCCAGTTTTCCTTCTGGAACCATGGAATCCTGCATCTCCACCCCAAAACAACAGCTGAGAGTGTCTTTGCCTATACAGTTGTCAGCGGGCAGAGAGGACCTTTTTCCACCTTTAGCCCCAGGGATGGTGGGGTGGTACTTCAGTCTCTTCAGCCAGAGGGCTACAGTGTTATTCTTTCAACAAAGACAATGACCACTCATTGAACATCAGCAAAAAAGCTTTGATTTTTCCTTTTGATTCCCTCACAATAGCAGCTCAGCAAATGTGAAGGAGATGCCCTAGGTGGCTCAGTATATACACATTGCAACCAGAGTCAGCCTAAGTTCAAATTCAGCCTCAGACATTTACTAGCTGTATGACCCTGGGCAAGTTATTTAGCCTCTATCTGCCTCAGTTTCTTTTTCTGTAAAATGTAAATAATAACAGCGCCTACCTCTCAAGGTTTTTGTGAGGATAAAATGAGATAACATTTATAAAGCACTTTGCAAACCTCGAAGTGATATGTAAATGCTAGTGATGATGATGATGATGATGGTGATGGTGATGGTGATGATGATCATGATGATGGTGAGGATGATGATGATGGTGATGATGGTGATGATGGTGATGATGATCATGATGATGGTGAGGATGATGATGATGATGATGGTGGTGGTGGTGATGGTAAGGATGATGATAGTAGTCATCATGATGATGATGACAGCATGGGGATACAGGACCTGTAATTTCATTGGAATCCCACTTGAGGAGACTTGGTCTAACAATGCAAGTCACCATCTTTTCTGTAACTTATAGACAGAGTTGTCTAGAGCAATCTGAGGTTAAGTGACTTCCCTAGGATCAGCCATCCAGTGTATGTCAGAGGTATGACTTGACCCCTGGTCTTCTGGCTTCAAGGCCAGTTCTTCATCCTCTGTCATGTTTTTTTTTTCTTTCAGTACATAGAAGGTATTTAATAAATGCTTGATTATTCTGAATTGGGAGACCTTAGCACTAGGGTTGGTTCTGTCACTGATCTGTTGTGTGACCTTATGTGAGTCACTGGATTTTGAATTCCCTCTCTGTCTTCATCTCAAAGATGGGAGGAATAATCCTTACTCTGCCATCTTCTTAGGGATGTTTTGAGGAATGTAGAGGAAATGGATAAAACTTATGTGCTGTGAGTTTGGGGGAAACATCTCAAAGAAAGGGAGTTACCGGGTTGTGAAAAACAAACTCAGTCTGTATCCTTTTCTGATTCTATCTCAAAGGAAGGCGTTTACTACCTTAGATCTCTGCTTCTACCCAGACATTCTGATGAGATGAAGTAGACCTCTGGTCCCATGTAGACATCCTGCTGGTTGGATGAGATTCACTACAAGGAAACACTCCTACCAGGATGGACCAGATCTTGGGTGGCACCAAAGTTAACAAGTTACAAACCCGTGTGTGTGTGTGTGTGTGTGTGTGTGTGTGTGTGTGTGTGTGTACATGTCCATGCACCATATTTCCCTTTGTTCCATGAAATTGCTTGTCACCTGGCAATTGCCCATCAACTTTTTATCTTCTAGCATTGTTTCTTGATTTATTGACCTCCCAGGACCAAGATGGGAGGGATTTCTCTCCAGGAGGATCTTAGAACCCCCTGAGTGTGACATACCCCAACAGGAACAAATGAGCTGATGGATGGAAAAGGTTTTCAGAAGAAAACATTCAGATAAAAATAAGAGGCAGCACTAGGAAATGGGAGCAAGTGAGCTAAGGGAGGCAGAATAAGTAATTCAGTGCTAAAGTCTCAGGATTTGGAGTCAGAATGTGTGTTCAGGACCTGGCTTTGTCATGTACTACCTGCGGCACCTTGGACAAGTTACTTACAAAGTACCATGCTAAGCACTAGAGATACAAATTAAAAAAGTAAGGCAGTCCCTGCTTTCAAGGAGCTTACATTCTAATGAGGGACATATTTTCAGCTGCCAATCAGATGGCAGTGGTGGAAAAGCAGATGGTAATGCATTTCTCCTGCTTAGCTATATTCTTTTCTGATATTAAACCATTCAATAGAACCAAGGATTTTAGGGGAAGGAACTTTCTCCAGTAGCTGTGGCCTGGGGCAATCGGTATTTGGAGGGGATGGCATGGAAGGTGAGCGTGCTTGGAGTTCCTTCCATCCAGCTCCAGCGGATTCTTGAGGATAGATCCTTTTCTAGTTTCTTGTCTTTAGATCACCAGGAGTTCCTGGTGGACCTCATGGACCACCTGGCAGAGATTGGGTACTTAATAAATGTTTATTGGATTGAATTGACCTAGTATTGTGTTCAGAGTGCCTGGGTTCAGATTACTCCTCCAATGCTTACTACCCACAGGTAGAGAAATCACGTACCAAGGCACTCATTTCCTCATCGGTAAGATGGGGCAGGGGAGAAGTTGATTCTAGTTGGCCTCTGAGGCTCTTTCCACCTCTAGATCTGTGATTCTGTGAACTGAGCCTTGATCATCCTGACCCCAACCACAACAATGGGTCAATAACTAAAAAGGGAAAACCACTTGTGCTGCAGGATCTCATCCTTGAAAGGGCTTGCTAACAAGCATTTTGGAGTGGGAAAATGAGAGTGTGGGTACAGGAGGTGGGGAGAAGCTAAAGAAGGGAATTCTCCCAAGTATGTTGGGGCCCTTGGGAGGGAATATCTTGAGAACATTTATTGCTGCTGAGAGATTTGGATTTCCCTCCGGATGGCTTCCCTCATCCTCACAATTACAAGAATTTCTGCAAATAGGCAACGCAAATGAGTTTTAATTTCTCTCTCTTCCAGCCACAATTAATCTAATATTCTCCATCAGAGCCCGCAGCAAGGGGGCCATGTGAGTAGGTGGGCAGGATCAAAGTGCCCAGAGGGAACTAGAGAGTAGATGACATGCTTGATTTTAATGGGTTGAATTCAGAGGGAAGTTTTTCATCTTTTAAGTCTCTTAAGGTGTTAACTCATTAATCTGCACCAACTCATTGAAACTGGCATCATGGTTTGACTGAGGGAGAAACCACCACTGATAGCCAACATGGGAAATCAGGAGTGGTTAATAATAAGAAGTGACCCAGCTGAGAAGGAGACTGCAGACAGAGAGGCAAAGTATGTTGGAAAGAGCAAGAGGCCATGGCTCTGTCTTGGCTCCAATGCTCTACAGCTGTGTGATGCTGGGCAAATGACTTGACCTCTCTGACACATTTGGCATCGAGACGAAGTCAGAGTTTGTTGATTTAAATCTCACTTCTGTCATTTACTACCTAAATGACACAAGGCAGGTCACTTACCCTCAATAGGTCTTCATTTCTCCATCTATAAAATGGGAGGTTTGGGCTGGATGGCCTCAAACAGCCCTCCCAGCTCAAAATCTATGATCCTGTAGTTGTGGTCTAAATTCTGGCAAAGACATTTAATAAACTAGACAATCTCTCCTTTATTGGCAGGATGGCCAAACCGTAAGCTTTCTTCTTGATACTGAACTATTTCCTAGAACAGCACGTGTGTAGTAAATTGTTACCTTTGGAGGCCAAACAGGGCAATACAACTTTCCCCAGTAACTAAATTATCATTAAACAGTAGTCAATTCTTAGAGTCCTTTATAACCTTTCACCCCAATTATCATAATTTTCTCTTATTTGGTCTTCCTTCCTCCACTCTCTCCCCTCTCCAATCCATTATCCATGTAATTGCCGAATGGATAGTCCTAAAAGATGGGTTTGGCCATGACACTGTTTATTCCAAAGTATTCAGCACCTCCCTATTTCCTCTAGAATAAAATACAAAATCCTGAGTCTGGGATTTAAAGCCCTCCAACAATCTGTCTCCCACCTACCTTTCCAGTCTTAATATAATTCACTTTTACATTATTTGTTGTTGTTGTTCAGACTTTTCAGCTGAGTCTGACACTTCAGGACCCCATTTGGGGTCTTCTTGGGAAAAAAACACTGGAGTGATTTGCCATTTCCTTCTCCAGCTCACTTTACAGATGAGGAAACTGAGGCAAATAGGGTTAAGTGACTCACCCAGAGTCACACAGCCAGTTAAGTGTCTGAAGCTTAGTCTTCCTGACTCCAGGTCCAGCACTCTGTGCACTATGGCGCCCCCTAGCCGCCCATTGTTTGCATTCACATTGCTTACATTCTAGTCAAACTTGCCTAATAACTACTCTCTGTAAATTACATTTCATCTTTTAAGTTTCTTAAGGTGTTAACTCATTAATCTGCACCAACTCATTGAAACTGGCATCATGGTTTGACTGAGGGAGAAACCACCACTGATAGCCAACATGGGAAATGCATATATGTTTGAATTAATTTCAATTTATAAGACCATTCTTTCAGTCATGTCAAATTTATTTTCAGTAAAATCTACCCAGAAGATAAATGATTCTTAAAAATTATGAGATTGCAGGATAATAATTTTTGAGGTAGAGGGGATTTTGATTGTCACCTTATTTGACTCTTGCATTTTATTATAAGGAAATATCTTCAGAGAGGTTAAGTGATTTGTCCAGTATCACACAGGGAGATTGTGGCAGAGTTAGGATTCAAATTGCACTTTTGTGACTCCAAAACTTTCTTTCCACTGTACTAATCCACCTCCTAGATGAAAAAAAAAATATCCCATTACAAGCCAAGATGGCAAAAAACAAAATTCACTATTTATTTGTTTG